>NW_006912908.1:1229073-1580325 GCF_000585565.1 Capronia epimyces CBS 606.96
TAGGTAGGTATGTAGATAGGTAGGTATGTAGATAGGTAGGTATGTAGATAGGTAGGTATGTAGATAGGTAGGTATGTAGATAGGTAGGTAGGTAGGTCGAGAGTTTCACTCCAGACAAGCCTTGAGAGAATTGACACGGCTACAGTAAGCTTGTTTTCGTAAGTCCCATGCTGAAAAATATCTGGGCTCTGGGCTCTGGGCTTTATCATACATGTAAGGCATACATTCGATTCCTGGGATTGCCAGTGCCAATACCAATACCAGTACCAATGCCGATGCCAATGCTAGTGCAATGCCAATGCAATAACATTCATTCCTGGACGTCATGTTGCATATTCCCGAACCACCTCCCGATGGTCGACCACCAACACTAAACAAACAACTTGGTTTGAAGCCACCTGGCAAACCTGATGACTTGCTTGTCGACCCGCTCAAAGTAATCGGCAGCAATCAAAACCATCAGAGGGTAGGCTATCAGACCCGGGATATATTTGATGACTGGCCACCCGCCCAGGTACTGCTCCCGAAGCGGGATCATGACTTGAAAGTACGGGCCCAGGGCCAGTGGGACATGCATGGCGTAGATGCCGAAGGACAAGTCGCCAATGTACTGCGAGTATCGCCAATTGAGCGGCTTCTGCAGCGTCGGATAGAATTCCAGCGCGTAGACCAGCATGAAGGCGCCGATTCCAAGCCAAAACAGATAATTGCCCGAGTCGTCCCACCATCCAGGGATGAAGCGTTTGAGAAACTCCCAGGGAAAGGTGCCCATTATCCCCATGGTTGTGTCGTCTGGTTCACCGAGGATGAAGATGCCGAGAACAAACAGACAACCATAGCCGACTTTTTCCCAGAGAGTCTGCTGCTTGTGGTGGTGATGCGGCCCCGTGAGGCTTCTAGGGTTGTCCAGTCGCTCCGGGTGCCGGCTCAAAGACAGGTCGGCGATGAATAAGCCCGCCATGAACTCGGCGACATAGATGGCCTGCCAGATGTAGCAAGCGACGATAATGACCCAAGTTAGAACCATGCGAGATCGGGTCGTCAGTCTACACGCCGCGGTGCAGAAGGCAAAGATGGCCACGCTGCCTCGATACTCGGCTGGGATGCTCCACATTTGATCGAGATATCTCGAGTCGAAAGAGGACGGCCACCCCCTGATATCGCCAAAGGGGTTGCTGAAGTACACCAGATCCCAACCCCAGTCAACGAGTTGCTCCCAGAAGGTATCCTTGTACATGGGTGGCCGGCAGCCAGGGTATATCTTGAACCGGACCATGATCATGGCGATGAAACAAGCACATTCTGTACTTCCGTAGAGTCGGACGTATCTTCGAAAGGTTGAAGACGCGAGGGAGCTGATGAGCCGCTCAAACTCCTGTTTGCGGATGTAGATGAGGAGTCGGTAGCTCAGTACATAACCTGATATCACGAAGAAGAGAGCCACCATCGACGAGCCGTGGAAGAGGAAGCTGATCAAAGGCTCTCTTCTCCAGTTGTCGCCAAAGGTGTTGAACGAATGTGCAATAAACACGCAGACCGCCGCGTATCCCCGGAGAGCGTCCAAGTAGGAAGTGGGCCCGATCTCTCGGTCGGTAATGCCTCCAGGTCGAGCAAAGCGTGGTAAGGCTGCAACCAAGTGTCTTTTGAAGCGGCGCGACTTTATAGTCTTCTCAGTCTCAAAGCCCAAAGCTGAAGGAACTGTGGGCCAGGGGCCGTCGGCAGCATGGCTCAAGGAAATGCTGTCTTGGTCCACAAGAGGCATGTACGCAGCCATCTTGACTGCTTGGAATTTGGTCGATCAAAAGGCACACGTGCAAGTGGGCAATGCCAATGATTAAAAGAAAGGGAAAGATAACAATACCCCAGCGTATAATAAACCCAGAAAGCTGGCATGCGGGCTTCTGCAAGGGGTTTCCAAGGGGGGTGAGTGATCACGAGCCCCTTCTCACAGCAAGCCTGCGAGGCCAGACCATGAGCCTTAGCTCAGGAGAAGGATTATATGGGTGGGAACATGCTGTCAATTTTTAGTCCAGAAAACAACAATATCTGCTGAACAATGAGGTGTCGGTCCACGGGAGACATGTCTGTGCAGCTCGTATGTCGGTACTACTAGGAGGCGGAAAGCTTGGTAGAGATCTTACTGGCAGTTGATTTGGATTCAGAATCAATCATATTGCTCCACGGAGGACTGAAATTAAGCAAGCGACAAAAATGGACGAGGCAGTTGCCAGACCCTGACGGTGATGGGTTGTGTCGAGTAAGCGAGAAAGATATGGCGGCCGTGAATTGGGTCCGGTCCATCCAAGTGCCTTGGGCGCTGCTGATCCGTAGCTGAGAGCTGAAGCCAAGATTGTTAGTGGAGGCGGTTGTCGCAAGAGATGTCGACCAGACGTCTGTATCCGTACTCTGTGCAGTGTACGGAGTACTCTGTAAAATGTACGGTACATACATATTCGGTGCACAAGTAGAAAGTTAGCAGCTACCGTCCCGTCCGCCGAACCGTTCCTACCGCGTCTCGAGTTGTCGTCCCTCCTCCAAGGTTTGTAAGTGTACACAGTAAAGAGTCCACGGAATTTCCCGTTGCTGCATGGGCTGCACGGGCTGCGTCGTAAGCTAGATACATAGTAGTAGTAGGCTGTCAGGACAGTTTTTTGTACAGTTGACAGAGCGCCAGCGCGTGTTGAAAGCTGTTAGTCGTGACAGTGACAGGCAGCTACGACAGGAGTTGCAGGGGCTTGCTTCGGAGTTGGCATCTATCACACAACGTGGTCTGTAACCGTACAGTGCTTAGCACAGAGTAACCACGACGTTTCGAAGGTTGATGCCTGGACGAATATACGGAGTACTCTGTACTCTGGAGTCTGTACAGATACTCGGTACGGGTACAGAGACACCGTCCTCCATACTCCGCAATCCGTTCTCTTTCGATTTCGATTTCTCCACAAGTCGGAGCAGGCGAGATTGGGCTTCGACCATCGAACGATCGTCTGTCTCGGCGGCGGGTTTATAACCAGAGCCGCGTCACGCAATGGTGTATCACGTGACCAGCGACCCCGTGATCAGTGTCTCGTGTCCTGGCCCCTCACGTGATTCCGTGTAGATATCGCCCGGTATCGCGTTTTCGCGTTTCTACGCGCGTCACTCATGTATTACGGTTTCAAGTACTAGGATGACGAGGCTGACAAGGCAATCGAATCCACACCACTGACGCTGTACGCTGTACGGATACTGATACTCTGGACGGTACCATGGACGACTTGCTCTACGACACCTCCTGGCTCTTGCACACTGTCCCTCATCTTACACCCGCTCTCTGCGCTCTGTCGGACCCATCCATTTCTGCAGTGGATGAACTGCAGCACCAGTTCTCCCACCATGCCGATGCTCTACGCGTCTCACTTGGCAAGGACCGTCCGCGGTACGAAGAAGTCGAAGAAAAAGAGAAGCTAGGCGGCCTGAAACAATGCACATGGCGCAGGCTACGGAGCACACTCACCGAAGAGACAAGTGTAGTGGCTACAAAGCGGAAGCGAGACAATGGGCAATCGAGATCGGATTCGGGTTCGAACTCAACTCCGACCGATGGTCATGGGCTGGTTATATCCCTTGTCTATGAGAAAGCAACGTACAAGTTCATCATATACACCTCCAACACGTCGAGCGCTGCGAACTCAAAAGGCTCGAAACGCAGCCATACCGGCTCGTCGACGAGGCCGAGGTTGCGGGCAATGTCAGATTCAACGGCGACTTGCGAACCCGCCATCCTGCTTTCCAAATCCTCGCCGGCAGCGTTCAAAGCCGTCACGGCTTACTTGGTCGACAGTTTCGCCCTCCCAGAGATCGGAGCTCTCAAGCTACCGTCAGCTGTCATCCAGACAACCCTCGAAAGGTACCTGACATCGGTGTCTACCTCACTCGGGGCGATGGACATTGAGACCAGCGCTCGACGGTCGGTCTTCCACTCCATCGTGGGGACGTTGAGGATCACCATATCGTTTATGCCACCTGTCGCTCCGAGCTTGAAAACCATCGACATTAGTATCCCTCCGTACACAGTCGAGCAGCAGTATCAAAGCGCACTCGACGAAGGGGAAGAAGGGCAGGCGGATAGACAGGTGGATTTCATGTCCACTGTGGCGGCCTGGATCCTGACCAAGACAGGGCTGAACATCAACCCATCACAGCTCACCAGTCAAAACAATGATGATAGTGACAAAGAAAACACACCCGCCGCCGATCCAGCAGTACCAAGCACCCACGCTCGCGAGGAGGACCGAGTCAGCGAGACCCCAGGCAAGAGTTCTGCCAAGACTCAGTCATCTCCAATGCGAATCTCGAGGATCTCAACTGGCGCATATGCTATCTCAATTGAAGGACGACTGAAGTTCGCGTCCAAGCCAGTTGAGATAGTCGACGGTATAAGTGAAGAAGGCGAAGGCGACGACAAGAACTTGGTCCGCAGAGCAAACGAGGGGCTGTTGAGGTCTGCCCTAGAGGAAACGAGAAAGCAGGCTAGAGAAGAAGGTTGACCGAGAATCTCATCTGTGATATCGAATCACCATATAGACAGACGTCTTTCTACCCGAGGCCCGTTTGTCCTGGTGAACTCCGTACTGAGGATCTCATGCCCGAAACGAACAATTGTGCGACAATCAAGTTCTTTCCCATCCATTGCATGCTCTGGGCTCCATCGCCTTCCGCCTCTGGATGCGTCGTTTCGCCGCGTCGTTCGAGAAGCTTTGTGCGCAGCAACGCTACCCCCCACCGACTCCTTGGCCGGAACAACGAAGGGACGGACCCCAACCTCAATGATTCAGTTATCGAGGGTCTGCTCGCCGCAAGCAAAAGCGAGGAGCAGCAAAGGACAACCAAAACAACTAGTAACGCCAGAGTATAGCAAAGCATTCTCTCAAAGTCGACAATAACAGCATCACTTCGTGAAAGTTGACAGGCCAAACGCGAAAGAGCCCTGGTTGATCCTCGCGGCTGGAATCCATCCCCATGATCTATGCTTGAGCACAGAACTAGCCAGCTGGACCTGTGAAGGTCACCAGCTAAAGCCGTAGACTTGGACCTACTTCAAGCCGCAGCCCAGAATATAGCAGTCGGATGCTTAATATATCCGTCACCCATTTTCTGCTCCAGTCCTCGGCTTCCCCGTTCCCATGTCCGCGCCTTTCCGCGCAGGACTGTTGACGCGGCTTCCCAATCCGTTGGTGGCGGGAAGGCCTGTATACACGCCTTCGAATTCGTTACGCAGGTTATCGACGAGCTTCTGTACTCGGTCGATCTCCGCACTGAGGTCTTCGACGTTGCCCGCAAGAGCGGCAACCTCGTCGAACTTGCGTCGGCGATTGGCGTCGGCGATCATCTCCTGCACCATGAACTTCTGCTCCTCCAGTACGATGAGACGCTCGCGTAAGACTTTCTCTTCGGCTTCGAGTTCGCTGACCCGGGAGGAAGTGACGCTCGCAACGGATATATTGGAGCTGCTATCATTGCGTACGTGGGTACGATTGAGCACGGCCAGGGACGCGCGGGGATTGCTCAAGTCAGGTTTGCCGCTGCCCGCCCCGTGTGGAGTCGCGTGTTTGAGGATCTTGGGTAGCGATTTCAGAGGCAGCATGTGGAGATGGAGGAACTGAGTAGCGTTCTGATGGATGGCTTTCTGCAGTCTGAGCTGTGTCGCCGACTGGCTGGGCATGTCTCTGATCCGCCGGGCCGCCGTGTCGTATTGTGCGAACGAGTCCATAAGTCGTCTGCGGGTGCGGGATGCATCTGTGAGTTGGGAAGAAGAGGGTGGCTGGTCAGGGTCTTGGAGAGCTTGAATGAGTTTTTGGAATCTTGGTAGTAGAAGTCGAATCCCCCTTTCAAACTGTAGGAGATTGTTGTACGCTCGGTTGAACGCTTCGGTCGAAGGGGATTTCAGAGAGGCTTGGAAGTCCCGATGGGAGAATAGCGTGTGATTGCAATCTTTGCAGATGCGGATGTCTAGGGAGACGGTGTCATCGGGAGGAAGCTTTTCTGTCAGGGGAAGGCGGGTGTTAGCTGTTGTTTTGGAAATCAGTACGGGTGGGACAGGAGAACAGGAGAAAAGGACCACATACTTGTTGCAACATTGAGGCCAATGACAACCGAACACGCCGTGACTGGATCTCCACAGACAACTTTTCCACAGGTCCTGCAATGGTGTCGACGAAATGTATACTGGGTGAAATCTTGCTGACAGTAGGGGCATCGTTGCACTTCCGCATCGCTTTGCCATGCCACGATGCTTTGTTCGAGCGTCTTTCGTGGATCGGTCTGAGCCCAATTCAGTGACCATCTCTTATTAGGAGTCGGTAGTGGGATCTCGTCTGGTGGGTTTGCCAACAAATGGGTCAACCTGGACAGCCTCTTTTCTAGCCGGGTGACTTCCATCTCCTTGTGACTGACTCGGTTCCGTCTGACAGCCTCAAACTCGCTCATTCGGTCTCGCTCCAGACCATGCCTATCCATATAACCTTCGCGACTCTTATAGCACGTCTCGCACACCCGATACCAGAGACCTCGGACTGGCTCATGTTGGGCCGATCTTGACAGCTTCATCTGATACATTGTGTCTTCCTCACAAAAGAGTTTACCGCAGTGCCTGCAATTGACGATGCCTGTCGTCGTAGAGCCCAGCCTTTTTCCGCATGCTGGGTCCGAGCACATATCATTACCGGTTCTCTTCTGCCAGTGCTGTTTGGTAATGATATCGTCCGGATCTATGACATTCGCGGCCGGCTTCGGTGGTAGTGGAGGGTTACTGGGATCTCTGATCTCCCTTGGGGCATAGTCGCTCCTCGGCGTAGGAGTACTGCTTCTCGCAATTTCGTGATTCGACTCGAAGACATCCAACCCCTTGAGTTTCTGGTTTAAGACCGCCAATGGTTGGAACTTTTTGGCCTTGACCATTTGTTGTTTAAACCAGTCCTTGACTTCGTCCTGCTGCTCATCCTCTATTTCCTTATGTGCATCATCCAGATGTCGGTTCAACTGTAGCAGGGTGACCATCTCCTCATTGCATATCGGGCAGACCAAGCGGTCTCCCGCAGCAGCCGCTGCCATGGCCAGATCTGGTGTCGCATGATCGATAGATATCCGGGCGGCAATATCTTGTGTGTCGGAAGATGGTGGCGTAGAGTTCTCGCTGGCAGAGGTATTTAAGGATAGACTCGAGGCCGAAGGCGAAAGGACATGAGCGGGAACAGGGGAGGAGGACTTTGGTGGAGGAATAGGCGGTCCTAAGGTTCTACCGCTTCCCAGTACCCTTCCACCACCGATGGTGCGCCGGGACATTGCACTGGAAGGTGGCTTCCATGAAGCCGGATCAGTTGAAGACGGTCATCTCTCTGAGACGGTGATTTGGAGCAACGCAGCGAGCATGGACATCCAAAGATGCACGGCGGAGCAAGGCGGAGCGGAGTGTCAAGTGTGTCATTGGTACGGCTTAGGAGGCTTAGTCATCCACCATATGCGCAGCCAGCCTCATCCATCACCAACAGGGCATGATACTAGGGACAGGCTTATCCTAGAGCTCGAGGTCGAGGTTCACCGCATTCCATCCTGCATATGCATTCACTCTGCCGTTACGAGTCTATCGTGTACTACCAGGCCTAGAGCACATTCTCCCGAGACCTCACATTCCTCCCTAGACTTTCTATAATGTGTGTCATTAATGGCGTTCATCTGACTCCGGGTCTCGTCCTTCAAGCGCTCTTCCCGGCATCCTCCTTCAATGTCACGATCCGATTGAGGACTACCTTTCCCGCTGCCTCTTCGGTATCCTTATCCAAACAGAAGTACCCCGTTCTCATCGCCTGGAATCTGACCGACTCGAACCCACAGTCGTCCTTTTTCTCTCCGGCCTCTTCGGGCCATGGCGCCCTCGCACGAATCTCTTTCAACCCAACCTCGGCCAGTGCGTTCGGATAAACTTTGAGACTGTCTTCCCGCAAGTCTGCCATGAAGCTCGGCTCTACGGCATCCGGATTGTCGGATTTGAACAGTGGGTGGAAGACGCGAACTTCACACTTGATGGGTGATCCATTCTCTGGCGCATCCGCAACCCAATGGATATAGGCTTTAGGCTTTTTGATCTTTTCCCCCTCGGCTGGTTTGTCGAACTTGGCGTGGATCTCGGTAACTAGGCCAGTGGTTTCGTCCTTCTTGAAGCTCGTGGCAATGACCGGATATGGAACCTTCAGGAGCCCCACTGGTTTTCCGGGGGCCATTCGGAAGAAATCTTTGCTGTCGACTTCTCGGAAATCGTCCCGCTCGATATACACCTTCTTCGTAAGAGGCAATCGATGAGTACCCATGTCGACATCTTTGGGACCGAAGGCATTTTCGATTTCCTCATAATGATCATCTGGTAGATCGTCAATGATGACCGGTACCGGATCCAGGACTACCATCAGACGGGGGACCGTGCTTTCCAGATATTTTCGGACTGACTGCTCGAATCGAGAGATTTGAATATTGGTCTTGGCTGTTGTAACGCCCAATTCATTGACAAACGAAAGGATTGCCCCGGGTGGGATACCTCTTCTTCTAAGAGCCACAAGGGTGTATAGTCTCGGATCATCCCACCCGCCCACAACCCCTTCATCTACCAATTTCTTGATCTTTCGTTTTGACAAGACAGTTCCGGTGACGTTGAGACGGCCATACTCTCTTTGCATGGGCTTGTGTGGCACATCGAGCTTGTTATTCAGCCATTCGTAAGACACCCTGGATAGAATGAACTCGGTCGTACACAATGAATGAGTAATGCCCTCGAAGCTATCGCACAGACAGTGGGTGAAGTCGTAGGTAGGATAGATTCTCCATTTGTCACCGGTGCGGTGATGCGGCTTCTCCAGAACACGGTACGCAACGAGATCCCACATCTGTGGGTTGCCATCACTAATGTCCTGCTTCATGCGCAAGAAGGCTTCTTTCGGCTTGTATTTCCCATCTTTCATGGCCCGAAACTCGGCTAGAGAATCTTCAACTGGTCGTCCTCTGTGAGGACAGGCATATCGCTCATGCTTGTTCTTCGGATCAGTCCCACCGCGTTGATCCTTCAGCTCATCATCTGTGCAGTGACAGACGTAGGCGCCGTCTAGGGTAATAAGCTTTTCGGCAAGCTCGTAAAGCTGGTCGAAGAAGTCGCTGGAGTAGGTGATTCGCGCAGGCTTGAAGCCTAGCCATCTAACAATATCCTCAATTGCAGTGAAGTAGACTTCTTCTTCAGCCTCGGGATTGGTGTCGTCAAATCGCAAATTGCATTTGCCGCCGTAGTATCGTGCAAATCCAAAGTTGATGGCAATGGCTTTGCTATGACCGACATGAAGGTAGCCATTTGGCTCTGGTGGGAATCGAGTGACCACCGCCTCGTCTGCCGGTCTTTCCTTCCGGACAGCTGCTAACCAGCCCTCTTTGAACATCGAATCGGGATCAAGAGGAACTGCTGGGCCAGAGTTTGCTGGCTTCGGAGGCTTTGGCGCTGGTGCTTTCGCCGCCTTTGGCGGTTTGGGTTGCTTTTCCGCCTTTTCTTTCTTTGGCTTTTTCTCGGAGACTACATTTTCGACCTTGTCCTTGACACGCTCTGGCAAGCTCTTACTTGCTTCTGTGGTTTCCGCCATCGAGGCGCTTCGAGTCGTTGGGTATCTGTCAAGGTGCTCCGGCGGCAGAGGGTTGTCTCGCCTTATATTCAGACTGATAGTGATTATGACACGTGAGATGAGCGTGCTAGGCACTCGACAATCCCAGGATGTTCTCCTCAGGTTACGATAGACTCTGTTGACTAAAATTCAAGGGTTGAGTCTCTGATCGGAGAGTTGGACAATGTCCAGAGAGAAGATGAGCCTTGATTTGAGACGCCTTACCCTGTATCTTGATCCCAGCCTGCTTTTCGGTGACTCAAATCTTGACTGCAGTTCAGTGACAAACACGCCAAGCCCGATGGATGGGAAGCGCAGAAAAGAGGTCGGTCTGACCACTGGATTTTCTCCTATGGCACCGACAACGCCTGGAAGTTTCTTGCCTGACAGGCTGCCCTATAGCTGACGAGTCGGAAGATTCCCTCCTCCGGAGGCGTGAAACTAATATGTGCATTGCCATTCCATCGCGCCTCCATCACGCCGATTCTTTGTGAGGACACTCTGTTCACGGTAATCGTCGCCGCTCTTGGGGAGATATATCGCTGCATTGCCCCCTTTGCATTCGAGCTCTTGATTGACGCTCGTCATGGCGCCGCAACCGTAGGTACCCGCCTCCAGATGGTAACTTCTGTGCTAACCTAGTTGTACAGTTCCAAACTCGTGGATAACGAGCAGATATCCGCCGCAAGCCTGCACAATCCTCTCCCCGTTTACCTCAAGACTTACGTATGGCCCTTCACAATATTATGGCCTGTTTTTCTCGCCTTCTACCTCAATGAGGATCTCTACGATGAATACATCGACGGCCAAGAGTGGACATTCGTCTGGATCACCACAATCATTACTCTTCAGTCACTAGCATGGCTCTCCACGAAATGGAGTGTCAATTTGAACACTGTCTTTACCACCAGCAAGGCAACAGGAATCCAGGATGCACAGCTCATCAAGGTCATCCCCGTGGTCAACTCCGGAGCACCTGCGATCTGCAAGTTGGACAAGGAGCCTGATGGACGAATCTCCTTTGCATTTCAGAAGAGAAGATTTTTGTATTCCCCCGAGAAAGGCACATTTGCACCATTGGAATTCGCGCTTGACCGAGAGGAAAAGCCTCTGCTGCGGGATTTCCAACTGTCAAAAGGACTGACCTCCGAAGCCGAAATCGAGACCCTGCACAACCATTATGGCAACAACACCTTCGATATCCCCATTCCTACATTCACTGAACTCTTTAAGGAGCATGCCGTGGCTCCCTTCTTCATCTTCCAAGTCTTTTGCGTGGGTCTGTGGTTACTCGACGATTATTGGTACTACTCCCTGTTCACTCTGTTCATGCTGGTTGCCTTCGAAAGCACGGTCGTCTGGCAGAGGCAACGGACCTTGAACGAGTTTATGGGTATGAGCATTAAACCCTACGACATATGGGTGTATCGAGTCCGCAAGTGGGTGCAGATCACAAGCGACAAGCTACTCCCTGGCGACCTGGTGTCAGTTGGGAGAACCCAGGAAGATTCCGGCGTGGCCTGCGATATGCTCCTTATTGAGGGCACAGCTATAGTTAACGAGGCTATGTTGTCCGGCGAGAGCACACCACTCCTGAAAGAGTCAGTTTTGCTCCGTCCAGGCGACACACCGATCGATCCCGACGGCTTGGATAAAAACGCTCTACTCTGGGGAGGGACCAAGGTCCTACAGATCACTCATCCCTCTGCCAGCGATGATCCCTCGGAAAATGTACCAATAGTCAAGTCTGGGGTACCTCCGCCGCCGGATAATGGCGCTTTGGCTATTATTCTGAAGACTGGTTTCGAGACCAGCCAGGGCAGCCTTGTACGAACCATGATATTCTCCACGGAACGGGTCTCGGCCAACAATGCCGAAGCACTGTGGTTTATCCTGTTCTTGCTCGTCTTTGCACTCGCAGCTTCGTGGTATGTGTGGCAAGAGGGTGTCAAGAACAATCGGAAACGATCCAAGCTGCTCCTGGACTGCATTTTGATCGTCACCAGCGTTGTACCTCCCGAGCTGCCGATGGAGTTATCGTTGGCTGTCAACACCAGTCTCGCGGCGCTCAGTAAATTTGCCATCTTCTGTACCGAACCATTTCGGATCCCCTTCGCAGGACGTGTTGATGTCGCGTGTTTTGACAAGACAGGTACCCTTACCGGTGAAGATCTCGTTGTCGATGGCATTGCAGGCCTCGGGTTAGGGAAACGGGGCGCGCCTACTCAACCCGACGGCGCTCAATCTACTGTCACCAAAGTGACAGATTGTGGCATTTACACGACTCTTGTGCTAGCGACGGCACATGCCCTCGTCAAACTCGATGAAGGAGATATTGTCGGAGACCCCATGGAAAAGGCCACGCTTACAGCTCTCAACTGGAGCCTCGGCGATCATGACACCTTGACAAGTAGCCCACCACCCAAGTCCAAGAAGCATCATGTCTCAACCTCGGGAGCTTCGCATATTGTGCAGATCAAACGGCGCTTTCAATTCTCTTCTGCTCTCAAGCGTCAAAGTTCGGTGGCTGTCGTAGTGACAACTGATCCTAAGACTGGACGAAAAGCAAAAGGCACCTTCGTTGGTGTCAAAGGCGCACCGGAAACCATTCAAAAGATGTTGGTGGAAACACCGCCCAAATACGAAGAGACCTTCAAATACTTCACCCGGAATGGAGCACGAGTTCTGGCGCTTGGGTACAAGTACCTCTCCACTGATGCCGAACTTGGTCAAAAACGCGTCAATGATCTGAAGCGGGACGAAGTCGAGTCTGGCCTTCATTTCGCTGGCTTTCTGGTTCTGCAAACGCCACTGAAAGAGGATGCCATCCGAGCAATTCAAATGCTAAACGAAAGCAGCCATCGTGTCATCATGATCACCGGCGACAACCCTCTAACCGCGGTTCACGTGGCGAGAGAGGTTGAGATCGTTGATCGAGATTGTTTGATTCTGGATGCTCCCGAGCACGATGACTCTGGCACCAAACTGGTCTGGCGGAGCGTTGATGAAAAAGTCATTATCCCTGTCGATCCTTCGGCCGAACTTGACCCTCAAATCCTCAACACCAAGGATCTTTGCGTCACCGGTTATGCACTCGCCAAGTTCAGTGGACAAAAGGCCCTGCCTTCGTTGCTTCGACACACGTGGGTGTACGCAAGAGTCTCGCCCAAACAGAAAGAAGAAATTCTCATCGGCTTCAAAGACCTCGGCTACACCACTTTGATGTGTGGTGACGGGACGAATGATGTCGGCGCACTCAAGCAAGCCCATATTGGTGTTGCCCTGTTGAATGGTTCTCAAGATGATCTCAACAAGATTGGCGAACATTTCCGGACCACCAAAATGAAGGAGATTTACGAAAAGCAGGTCCAACTTATGAAACGGTTCAACCAACCTCCACCACCAGTACCGATTGGCATTGCACACCTGTATCCGCCAGGTCCCGGGAACCCTCACCATGAGAAGGCCATTAAGGCTCTAGCCGAGAAGAAGGGAATCGACCTGGAAAATGGCGACGCAGAGAACGGTACGATCGAGACAATCACCTCTCCGGGTGCCCAAGCTATTCAGCAGTCGAATGCAAATCTCACCCCTCAACAACGACGACAGGTCGAAGCGCAACAGAAGGCGGCAGGCTGGGCCGACAAGTTTACATCGACCATGCTGGAAAACGAACTCGATGATAATGAGCCGCCCACGATCAAGTTGGGTGATGCTTCGGTGGCAGCGCCTTTTACGAGCAAGCTGGCAAATGTGATGGCCATTCCGAACATCATCCGCCAGGGCAGGTGTACCTTGGTCGCAACCATTCAAATGTACAAAATTCTCGCCCTGAACTGCTTGATCAGTGCCTACAGCCTGTCTGTCATCTACCTCTCGGGTATCAAGTTTAGTGATGGCCAGGTCACAATCAGTGGAATGCTGATGTCAGTCTGCTTCCTCTCCATCTCTCGGGCGAAACCGGTGGAAGCCCTATCCCGAGAGCGCCCTCAACCAAATATCCTGAACGCGTACATTCTTGGATCTGTCCTTGCGCAATTCGCCATACACTGTGCAACGCTGATATACCTCTCAAACTATGTCTATTCCCTTGTGCCGCCAGCGGAGGAAGTTGACCTGGAGGGCGAATTCGAACCCTCCCTCCTCAACAGCGCGGTTTATTTGATTCAACTTATTCAACAAGTCTCGACTTTTGCCATCAACTATCAAGGCCGCCCGTTCCGCGAAAGTATCCGGGAAAACCGTGGCATGTACTGGGGTTTGTTGGCCTGTTCCTTCGTCGCTTTCTCTGGCAGCACAGAGTTCCTGCCCGAGCTCAGTCAGAAGCTACGCCTTGTCCCCTTCACAAGCGAGTTCAAGTGGGTGCTGACCACACTCATGATCGTCGACTTCTGTGGTTGCTGGGCAGTGGAGCAGATTTTCAAGAACTTGTTCAGCGATTTCCGACCCAAGGATATTGCGATCAAGCGGCCAGATCAGGTAGAGAGGGACGAAAGACGAAAGAGAGAGCTAGCGGAGAAGGCGGAGCGAGAGAGGATTGAAGCCATCGAAAAGCAGAGAGGCGTCGCCAACAACACGGCCCCTCCAAGAGCAAGGTAGTAAGCCTTCGGCGAAGGTGACTTGATGTACGGATAGACAAGAATAAGCCGGATGACTGACTGGGTCTGGGACATAGAAGGCGCGGTTGCATTACCAGAACTGGGGGTGATAGAAGGCAACTAGCTACGAGCACCTGCACCTGCACCTGCACCTTCAGTCCCAGCGACACTACACTCCATATGGGCCGGGTGATAGATGTGGCCAAGTGACAAACATGGTGTAACCTGTACAGACAGTAAACTTTTCTCACATGTCAGGGCATTGTCACTGTCACTGTGCAGTTGGGAGTATGTGTGTTATGTCTAGACAGTTTTAGTAGTAAGACTAGCCACAGCAATCTTGCCTAACTTGGACTAGCTGGTGGCATTAAGGCTGCTTGGCACATCATGCTTAACCTTAACGAGACCTAGGGCTTGCCATCGCCATCCACCTAGTAGGTGCCAGGTACCTAAGATATCTACTTTATATCCATCTCCTCGCCTGACCCAAACTATGTATCTGTAATTAGACCGTTTGGGATCTCTTACGCGTCCAAGCTCCACCGGAACACGTACATCTACGGATGTATTCGTGGCATGTCTCCCTTCGCATGGGCTGCGGGAGAAGGCGGTGTCCACCTCCATCGTCGTTCCTGGAGTCTGAGGCGTGGTTCGACGATTTTTCTTTCCTTATCCATGCTCCGCCACCATCCTGAGACACGAACCTGCGTCACTCTTGCAGCGAAACATGCCGCAAGTACGGACTACTAGCTTGGACCCAGAGTGCGCGATTGTGCAGGGTTCTTGTATCGCCTGTATCCGTACAATCTTGGGCTCCTCGCCATATAAGTGATGGTTCCCTGGAAAAGCCCACGCAGTGACCAGGCCACTCATTCTTGATCTCACGCTGTCACTCTTTACACGGTTCAGGGCCATGTCTTACCACTCGGCCTCACGCCGGCTCGTCGACCAACCCCCTCCATACCCTTCTCCATACTATGCACGAGGCGACGGGCTCCCGAATCCTCCCAAGTATGTTGAAATGCACACCTCTCCGGCCTCCGACCTCCCGAACAGACCATTGTCGAAGCGGAATCCTAAAACTTGGTCGCGGAAATGCTGGATCATTCTAGCCATCACGTTGATCGTGATTGCCATAATTGTGATTGTTGTTGCCGTGGTTGTTAGTCGCAAGAATCGATATCCGGACTACTCTTCCCTGACCTATGCGCTTGTCGCAACATATTCTGGTACAGGCTTTTTCGATAATTTCGACTACTTTACAGGATACGATCCTGCCGCGGGATTTGTGCAGTAAGTGATCCGCCGCTGCTTTCCCACCCGTGCTGAAGACACTAACTGTTCCCAAGTTATGTCGATGCAGCAGGTTCTGTTGATCTTAATCTGACGTATGCAACGTCGACCTCTGCTGTCTTGCGCGTCGATCTTTCTGATACGGACACGACTACTGGTCGCAAATCTGCAAGAATCACGTCCAAGGCCACCTACAACGACGGGCTTTTCATCTTCGATGTCTTGCACTCTCCCTATGGCTGCTCCACCTGGCCAGCGTTGTGGCTATCCGATCCATCAAACTGGCCGACCAATGGTGAAATCGACGTCATGGAGGCTACCAACCTCGCTCCGGACGGGAATCAAGTAACCCTCCACACAACCAAGCACTGCAGTATGGGGGTCAAACGCAAGGAGACCGGCAAGGTTCTGAAGACCAATTGTCTAAATTCCACCGACGGTGACAGTGGATGTGGTGTCCAAGGCACGACCGCCACATTTGGAGAAGAATTCAACAATAACGGCGGTGGCGTCTATGCCATGGAACTTCGCGACGCTGGCATTCGCGTCTGGTTCTTTGACCGAGACAACATCCCTGACGATATCACTACCTCTACCTCTAATTCGACCGACGTCATCCCTGACCCTTCGACGTGGTCTGAGGCCCTGGCAGATTTCCCAAACACCAACTGCAACATTGGGGACCATTTTCGCAACCAAAGCATCATTGTCGATATAGACCTATGTGGCCAGTGGGCTGGACAATCGCAGTATTTCAACACTCAGTCTGGCTGTTCCGGCACGTGCGTCGACTATGTGAGCAACCAGCCGGGAAGTGCGTACCAAAATGCCTATTGGGAATTCGGAAGCTTCAGAGTCTACCAAGCCGCTTAAGATGCTGATATCGCCATTAATGACCGCCTCGGCAGACTGCCTGGGGAACCACACACGATCGAATCATGGCTCTGCAGGACGTATTCTATGATTGCACTGGGAGACACACCGCTCCCACAACTTGCACATGTACCCAAGGGCCGAGACTCGATTCTACATTGATTCCAAGACTGCCAGAATATGGACCGATCCGCTTTTCACCATCACGCAGCTCGTGTTTACAGCATCTAGGATGCGGAGACGTCCCCGAGCAGGCCCTTCTCTCTGGCACGACGCCCTTATGCATTTGGAGCACAGCATCTCATGAAAGTTTCTGCTTCACCCAACTTGAGTTCAACGTGGATGACTGCCATGCAGCATTGAACGCGGCTCATCTGCGTGACGGTCGAAAAGGCTCTACTTGAGCACTCAACACAGTATAGGTGGTCAAGGCTCAGCCGTGTCCTGTGCGATGTTCTGGAGGTAGACTTGTTATTCAGTGACAGCATAAGGCTGTCGTGTGGTCGATTTGGTCGTCATCGGAAAGCAGGAGAACCAGCAAACGTGCCGATCCGGCAGAAACGACTTGAGGTCTGCAATATCTTCCCGATACGGCATAGAAGGCTTGTAAAAAGAAAGGGCGGTGAGGGAAATACCGTAAATAGAGGCCGCAAGATTCAGCAGCACATTCCTTACTAGACAGGTCTCGAAAGTCTGACTCATCCAAGGAGGTTGGGAGTACTCATCACTTGGGCACAATTATCAAAGGCTTCGAGAAATCGCAAGTTATAAAACTCTAGTCTTTCACGCTTTTGCATTCTTCACGCGTAGACGGCGTGCTCGTTTCGGTAGTCAAATGTGTACCCCCTTTTTGGGTATAATGCCTCATCATATATCAAGATCCATCATCACATCTCTCACGAAGGTTGGTGACTATTCAGACGTTCGTCGAAGAAGTGCTCTAAATCCTCGGCCTCGGACAAGCGCAGTGCTTCCTCCACACTGCCCACAAAATGCGACCGGCCCCCGCAAAGGTCTACAATGCCGCTCCTTTCGAAACTCAGAAACACCTTGCTGCGCCGATGGGGCAGCCGGCAAAAGATGACGCGGATGCCTCGTTTGGCGTAGTCCTCGACGATCTCTTTGAGGACTTGGGTGCCTGAGCCATCAACGGACGTGACGCCGTGGACATCAAAGATGACGTTTCTGTTGTGTTCCTCCGACCTCACACGCGGGAGCGAGGGGTGTGCCTTGTTTGTGCCGTACTGCTCGAGTCGGCGCAGTCGTGTTTTCAGCTCCCCGGTGTTCGCAAAGGTGAGAGGTTCGGGGATCTTGACGATCAGGCATCCCTCGATATACTCGACATTGTCGGGCGAGAGCTCTGCGTTCTCGAATTGGTTGGTCGTGCCGGGAATCTTGCCGAGAATCTGGATCCTTGGTTTCGTTGCATGTCGAATCAGCTGTAGCAATGAAAGACCAATACCCAAGGCGATACCCAGAGACAAAGAATAGAAGACTGTCGCAAGAAAGATGATGCTCATCAGGAACAGCTCAGTCCAGCCCCTGATCTTGATGAAAAACTTGATGTCGTGTGGACATTCTTCGATCAACGAATATGCAACAACTGAAATCATCGCCGACAGCACTCCTCGTGGAATGTAGTAGAAGTAAGGGAGAAGGTAGAGCACGCATATCAGAGTGATGAAGCTGAGGATGATGCTGCTCATGGGGGTGGTGCCGCCGGTCGAGGCGTTGACTTTACTTCGGCCGTATCCTCCAAACGCGGGCAATGCATTGAAACAACCACCGATGATGTTGGCCGTACCGAGCGCGACCATTTCGCGGTTGGGACTCAGAGTCATTCCTTGCAAGCCGTGAGTACCCTCGCCTAAGCTTTTGGCAGCCACGGAAGATTCGAAGAACCCGAGCAGGGCTATCAGAAAGGAGGTGCTCAGAGCAGTGTCGATGTCCTTCATGTGCCGGAATTGGAAGGGCCATTGGAACGGAATGGATGAGCTGCCGGATGACTTGACCTCGCCAAGGACCCTAAGGCCTTGTTTGTCCCATGAAAATGCCCAAGCGAAGACAGCCGAGAGGGCAACAACGATGAACCGGTCCGGGAAGTATGCGACCCAATGGATCCGGGGCTGGAGGGTTCGCTTGAGAGTCCTAGCGTCGTTGTCAGTTGCATGAAGCAGGATGCCGAGACAAGGGGAGCGTACCGAAAGACCATGATGATAGCAAAGCTTGTCAGTGACACAGCAGCGGTCAAGCCATGAGAGTGTGCGATATTCCTAACCAGAAAGACAAGTTTCTGAGCACTGCTCCCGTGGGAAACGCCTCCTTCTGCCTTGGCCACGTCGGAAAGGCCCAATTCAGGAATCAACTGATCGACCAAGATGACGAACCCGATCGCGCTGATAAAGCCTCGAAGAAAAGGTCGGCTCAAGACACTGTCCAAGAATCCAAGGCGACATAGGCCGGCAACAAATATCACGGCCCCCGCTATGGCGGTGACAAGGCCGGCAATCTGCGCGTTGAGCACATCGTCGTCATCTCCCGACTTCCCCTGGTCGATGCAAGTCTTCACCACCTGGCCCACCAGCAAAGATCCGGCCGCTTCAGGGCCGACCACCATCTGTGGGCAGGTTCCGAGAAAGGCGTAGATCAGAGGATTGAACACGAAGGAGTACAGCCCATTGATGGGAGGTATGTGTGCTAAGTTTGAGGAGTATGATAAAGACATGGGAATGTAAAATGATGCCATAGTAATAGCAGCTATCAGGTCACCACGCAACCATTGCCACTGGTACTGACCTATCCATCGGATGAAGGGGAAATAGTAGGAAATGTACATGAAGGTCGGGCTCTTGATCCCGTGCTTTTGAGCGAGCCATTTTGTAGTGCTGATCCTTTTGTTGCGGAAGAAAGAGTCGGTCACGGAGTCACCCAGGATGGCACGAGCTGGATCTGTTGGACCGCCATCTTCACCAATGGCCCCCGGATAAGGGCCTCCGAAGGCTATACGAGGGGTATCGATACTGCTCCTCTCGCTCCGGACGGAAGGGGCTCTAGGCGAAAACGTGCCATGATCGCAATCCTTTAGCCCGCAGACCCGGTTGTGATGGTAGTTGCCGAGGAGACTGGTCCTTGCATCAACATGACGGGAAGACGGTTCTTCAATCAGGCCTTGAGCGACCTCGTTCTCCTCGTCTAACAGAGCCTCAGGTTCAGATATAATGGGCATATTCGACTCTGGCATGAGTACAGGTGGGGGGTTGTTGTCACTGCCCACCTCTTCACTTGATTTCGACCTGGCTATCCTGTCCTCGGGCGACATGTTGGTAGCCTCTCGCAGGCGGCTAGGGTAAATAGGTACATGTTGGCTCGAGCCACGAGTGTGCGGAAGAGGGTGTCGCGGAGAAGTCGGGGGACTCGAGTCCCTGGAGGAGGAGGATGACGATGGGCGTTGTTCTGCCATGGGTATGGTTTTGATGCAGTGTAGCCGGTAACAATGCTGATATTATTGTATTTCCATGGTTTTACCACATTCACCACCGTGTAAAGGTCAAAGGGCGATTGTGTGTTCCTGTCAGCCAGAACTCTGTCTTCTCAGCCAACAGAGCAGTGGAGGCAACAATATACAGGCGTGAGAACAGAGTATTCAGTATTCGAATGGTGTCGAGGGGCATCCACTATGCCAACCAACCTCCACAAGTCCTATCAGCGATCTGGGGAGAGTCATGTGAACCGTCCCCTACAAATGATGGTAGTAATCATGGAAATCTTGCTAGTAACGTAGTAATTCTTAGTACGTACGTAGTGAGATGGGATGGATCATGGATGGCTGATGCTGGGGACTAGCGGGATGGAGGCTCTGTGCACGTGACACTACTTCTGGCTCCTGGCTTCTTTGCGTCACCGTAGCTCCAACCCAAGTCTTGGCAGCCAGAAAGTTCCGCCGCAGATGACTGAATCGCCCGCACATGGTGGACATCTTGAGTGGCATAACAGTCACCACGCTCGTCTTCGCCTCTGTGACTTTTTCCCACCAGCACCGGAGTTGCAACGCCCCTAGAGGAAACCACAGACTCAGCCTACAAAGAAGTCACCGTCTCTGTCAGCCGCCAACATGTCCGATCCAGATTCTTTGACCAACTGCCGCTTCTATGAAGGAAAATATCCGGAAGTGGACAGTTTCGTGATGGTGAATGTGAAGCAGGTGAGCGGTGTCCCAAGGCTAAGGCTCTTTCTCGGTGAGTGGTAATGTTGACGATGAACGCGGATAGATAGCGGAAATGGGGGCCTACGTCAAGCTACTCGAATACGACAATATCGACGGCATGATTCTCCTTTCAGAACTCTCGCGAAGACGTATCAGGTCAATACAGAAGCTCATCAGAATCGGCCGAAATGAGGTGGTGGTCGTGCTCAGAGTGGACAAGGAGAAAGGATATATCGATCTGTCGAAACGAAGAGTGTCTGCTGAAGATATTGTCCGATGTGAAGAAAGATACAACAAAAGCAAGTCGGTCCATTCGATCATGCGCCATGTAGCCGAGAAGACGAAGACTCCCATCCTGAAGTTGTATGAGGAGATTGGCTGGCCACTCAACCGAAAATACGGGCACGCCTATGATGCGTTCAAGCTGTCGATTACGAACCCAGAGGTGTGGAACGATGTCGTATTTCCGAACGATGTTGTCAAGGACGAGTTCCACTCATATATCGGCAAGAAATTGACGCCGCACCCGACAAAAGTACGTGCGGATGTGGAGGTGACATGCTTCAAGTACGACGGTATCGATGCCGTGAAAGACGCCTTGAGGACAGCAGAGGCCAGGAACAACCCTACCACCCAAGTTAGAGTGAAGCTGGTGTCTCCGCCACATTACGTCTTGACCAGTCAGTGTCTTGACAAGAATCAAGGTATTGATCTACTAGAACAGGCAATCAAGGATATCGAGGAGAGCATCGAAAAGGCTGGGGGCAGCTGTGTGGTCAAGATGGCTCCCAAAGCTGTGACCGAACACGACGACGCCGAGCTGCAGGCACTGATGGACAAACGGGCCAAGGAGAACGAGGAAGTGAGCGGTGATGAAGACGTGAGCGAGAGTGACGAGGCCCCCGAGGTCGCATAAGCGGTAGCGGTAGCGGTTTCGGTCTCAAACGCCTCACGAGTCCAAGTCATTCTTGTCGGGGGGACAGGAGACGAAAAGTCGTACACGCCTTTTGATGAAGCTACGCCTACGGCCGCCACATGTCAGCGAGGTTGAGGGCCCAATACTACCTTCGATGCAGCGCATTCCACCATTGCCATGTTCTTTCAAGTGCCACACTAGCATTTACTATAGATTATAGACGATGCTGCCCTTGACAAGGCGGGCCAAGGCCTTAGGGCCCAAGGGGGGGCGCCAGCAAGGTTGGTTGGCGGCGGAAGCAAGGTGCGGGGAGGGAAACTTGATTTTCCAGCTGAGGTCCAAGCTGCTCGCTGCTGTGACTAGGTACTACTACTCTACTATTCACTTCAGTACGGAGTACATTAATTAGGTAGTATTCAGCTGAGTCTCAGCAAGCCTTAGCCCTGCCTCTCTTCTCAAATGACATTCTTCCCGTCAATGCCTCACTGAGCCCTGCTGTTTCGCCTCAACCTTCAACCCTCAACCCTCAACGAGCTCCACGGACACGTCCCTTAGACATACCGCCCTTGTAACCCTCAGCACGCTGTCCGCACAGCCTACACCCTACACCCTACACCCTGCACCCTACGTCATAGGCAATGGTGAAATGGCATCAGCTGTTTGCACGCGCGACCGAGAGGGACTCTCCGCATCTTCGCGAGGAGATGCGACGATGTGAGCATACAGAAGAGCTGTGCATTGGCCGAGTGCATTCACATTAACCGCGACCCAGTGCTTCCGACTTCCAATCATGATTTCCCTCCATCTGCGTTCCCTGCCAAGGAAGTGACCAAAGTCGCCCTACGTCTCAAATACCAGATCGAAGAGGTGATCCCAATTGAGATCGCAGAAGACAAGGTCACCGCCGCCAACAGCCCGATCATTACCCCCAAAGTGGTCGCAACAGCCAAACAGGCAGGCGGCGAGGACTATGCCGCGTGTGTGGTCTATTGCCTGCTGGTCTGTAAGCGCTGGTTTGTCCGACAGGCCAATCTGGAGCTCTGGGATGCCGACTTACATCATGTACGGGCTGTGGCCTGTGAAATCCTCGCCAAGCGCATCATTGAGGGCGAAGAGGACCAGGAATTCCTGTTGCAAGACGTGCTTTTGAAGAGATACTCGGTGCTGCGCAAGGACGAGGTAACCCAGCCTGCCAATGCGATCGAGAGAGCCGTCGACCTACACTGCTTGACCGTCATCGGTTCTTCCGGATACCAGAAATGCATCAAGTATCTGTGGCGCGGCTGGATCCATCAAGACGACAAAGATCCGAGCAACTATGTCTTCTACGCGCAACGCGACAACACCAACTACTGGGCCCATCTCGACCCTGACCGGATGCGGGCGCCCATCTACCAGAACGTCGTCCAGATCTCGTTTTCCATCATCTATCTTGCGCTGTTCACGGGCGCTGTGAACACGATTAACGAGGATGGCGACCTCGACGTTGTCGAAGGCATCCTTTATCTGATGACGCTAGGCTTCATATGCGACGAGTTTGCCAAGTTCTGGAAGGTTGGATTGTGGTACTTTGGGTTCTGGAATGCATTCAACAACTTCCTGTACGCGTTGCTCACAGCATCATTCGTCATCCGCATGATGGCGCTGGCTCACTCGCCCGAGGCAAGTGACGAACGGCGGGCCGAGCTCAACAAGCTAGGCTATCATATCTTCTGCTTCTCCGCCCCGATGTTCTGGATGAGGCTGTTACTGTACCTCGACACGTTCCGCTTCTTTGGGGCCATGCTGGTAGTACTCAAAGTCATGATGCGCGAATCCATCATCTTCTTCGCTTTATTGGTCGTGGTCTGCGTGGGCTTCTTGCAGGCCTTTATCGGTCTCAACCAAGTGGAAGGGAACAGTTCGATCACGTCTTTTATCCTGACAGCCATGGCCAATTCGGTCATGCAGTCACCTGAATTCGACGGATTCGACGACTATGCCCACCCGTTCGGGCTGATCTTGTACTACATCTTTACCTTCGTCGTCATGGTCATTCTCCTCAACATCCTGATTGCGCTATACAACAGCGCATATGAGGACATCACAGACAATGCCATCGACGAGTACATGGCCATGTTTGCGCAAAAAACCCTACAATTCACCCGGGCTCCGGACGAGAATGTTTTCATCGCTCCCCTGAATCTCATCGAGCTCTTTTTTCTGATCATTCCGTTCGAGTGGTGGATGGACAGGTACCACTACGGAAGACTCAACGACTACGTCATGGCCGTCATCTACTCGCCCCTGCTCCTCGGCACGGCCGCCCTGGAAGCCAGAGAGGCACAGTCGGTCCGGAACAATCGTAAGCGAGGCGAAGAGGACGACGACACCGTCGAAGAGTGGGAAGAGTTGGAGGACGAACTGGACTTTGAAGCTGAAGGCTGGGAGAAGAAAGTCCGTACCACGAAACCCATCGTCGAGGTCGATACCGATGTTCAGGAGATTCGACAGCTCAAGGAACAGGTCAAAGAGCTTCACCATATGATTAGGGCTTTGAGCCCGGAAGTTGGGAGTGATGGGAAGTGATCATCTCTCATCTCAGACAGACGGTTGGATAGAAAGAATGCTTCAGGTCTCAAGTTCTGGAAGGCATCTCTGGTACCTATGGTACGAATACTAGCCCGTCACTCAAATTTGTTGGGCTACCACTCCGAGATCATCAGCCGGGCCGGGCGGTCCACTTCCACTGCAGAGAAAGCTACCTACCTATGTGGATGCATTGTTGATTGTCGGGATCCTGCCTGCCAAAATGCCAAAGGCCAAAAGCCAAAAGCCAAAAGCCAAAAGCCAAAAGCCAAAAGCCAAAATGCGAGCTGCACTTAGGTGGCACTGTTTGCGCAATCCTAGTGGGATAGAAGGGGGTCGAGTTATTGAGCTTATAGCGTCAGCATTGACATAGTTAACTATAGGTAGGGTACTCCGTACACATGATTGAATCTCCTGCTAGGAATGTTGGACTACCTTACACATGATTGAATCTCCTACTAGCTTGGGCACATTGGACTGCATCTGCATCTGCATGTGCATTCGCATTGCATCTGCGTTAATTGCACCACCCGCTCTGACTGTGTCGGAGACGGTCGTTACCCGCTCGTGACAATGGGAAAGGAAACACGGCGTCCTCGTCCTTGTCCTTGTCCTCGTCCTCATCCACGCCCGTTTCCGTACCGTGATGCCCTACCTGTCTGTCTGTCTGTCTCTAGGCGAGTCTTGATCTGCGCGAGGTAGCTTCCCAAGACAAATGATTTGCAGAGGTACAGTAGCTTCCCCTGACAAATAAATTGCAGAGGTATAGGTAGCTTCCCCAGACAAATAAGTGGCAGATTGCCATCTATTCAGTACTACTAGTTATTTATTTACCTTACTGCTTATACATAATTGCTCCGTACATACATGGCTCATTATCAACACTGACGTTCCCGCACGAGCATCGATTCTTCCGTCCTCCAAACAACAACAACGGGGATGTGTACAAGAGCGGTGGGTGAGTAGATGGACAATCTGATCACGTACGCGGCTGGGCCAGACCTACACGTGGATCTGGAGCCATGGAGCCATGGAGCCATGGGTAATGTCATTCCAGGAGCTTTGATCGATCCGGTATGTCCCAAACAAGGCTGATACTCGGATCCTCGATGATGCAGGAGCTGACGAGGTCCATTCCACTGTGACATCGATAGATATGTCTGCGGGTCACCTCCACACGGTGCCTGCCTGACTCGAACTCCACGCAGTCCAGCTTCCGGCTTAGACAACTGTGATATCCATAAGTTTGTGGCTGTCGGTGCTGGCCCAGCGCTGGCCATCCATGTATCCGTCGACAATGGCATGGCCGATGATGCGGTACATGGGCGGCGGCACGACGGAATCGCTGGGACGATGCCTCGTTGACGAGCTGGGGGTGGGCGTAGACAGTTTCTGGGCCGAGGCCATGCGGGGGTCTTTACTCAGGGGCCTCAGCACGACACACAAACTACATCCCTGGAAGAGAAAAATCTCGTCGTCCGGGAGGGCGCAAGGCTCGACCCAGCCAACCTCGCCCTCGAACGTGGACATGAGGCTCAGGTTCTGGGTGATGATGCGGGCCACAGACTCGGTGATGTGGCGATAGTGCCACACGGTCATGGTTTTGGCGTTCAGCTTGAAGAAGCCGGCGAGGAAGTTGTGGCTGACGCGGTCCCACGAGTAGAAGGCCCGGTCGCGCAGCGACTTGCCGTGGATAAACAGGTTGCGGTTCTTCTTCAGCCAATTCCACACAATGTCGGCCTTGGTGCCGCCAACCGCCGCGTACGCCAGGTAGCCGATGTTGTACAGCATCCCCAGCACAATCGGACTCTTGGTAAACTCGGCGTAGTGGCTGTCGTAGATGAGCAGCATGCGGCACAGCCCGTCGTAGGTCGAGTAGCCTCGCTTCACCTCGCTAGAAGGCCGCTGCGCGTGGTTCGGCAGGCTGGGCCGTGTCTTGGTGAGGCTCGTGTCTTGCTTGGTGAGTATGAACGGCTGAGCCGACGCCGTGCTCTGATGGCCCGTCGCACCCAGTCCGCTGATCTTGCCAATCCTCAGGCCCCGGAGTCCGAGTTCACTGTCTCGGAACTCGACATTCACTCGCCGTTCTCCGTTGCGCCCGCCTGTCGTCTCCCACATGATGCCCTCTTTTCCGAGTCGGTGGCACTTGTCTTCTCCGGAGAGATACTTGACGAAGCTGTTGTCGTCGACCGCCAAGGGCGTGTTGGCGATCCTCAGGTAATCTGGACACCAGGACGGTAATGGTGAGTCTTCTGGATTGCGGCTCCCCGC
Organism: Capronia epimyces CBS 606.96; assembly: GCF_000585565.1. Classification (NCBI taxonomy): domain Eukaryota; kingdom Fungi; phylum Ascomycota; class Eurotiomycetes; order Chaetothyriales; family Herpotrichiellaceae; genus Capronia; species Capronia epimyces. The sequence continues at coordinate 1,255,468 of NW_006912908.1, forward strand.
CAGGATAATGTCCAGGTTCTGTCGAGATTCGATGAACGAGCGAGTCATCCTCATACATACTTCCGTCTCGGGTATTTTGTAGTCTGGCTCTGCCACGAAATCTGGCCCGTCAGTGGTCAAGCTGAGGAGCCCAAACACTTTGTCGTGCGGGATGGTGGAAAGCGATCTTTGCGTGTTGGCTAGAATCTGGAGCAGTTGGAGGGGTTTGTTGTTGATTCGACGCGCACGAATCTCCAGAATCTGCCTGACCAACTGCAAATCCCGGTTAAACTCGGGCCATTCGGTCTGATGAGGCGGCTGTTTATCCACGTGTGCCAGAAGATGTGAGAGCTTTTCCAATGGAACCCTCTGGCCGCAAGCCAGCAGTGATACTTTTCGAGCAGCGGCGATTTCTTGGATGATCCACACGCGGCGCCAGTACGGGCGTCGCACAAGAGCTTTCAAATCGTCGAAGGAAGCTTTGCCGTAAGCAGGAAACTCTACTTGTTCCTGCCCGTCCATCGATATCGAGTTGAGGAAGCCCATCATTTGGGAGCAATGCTCGTCATCGTCCTCGGTGCCGAGGCAGGCGACAACCTCTTTCGCTCTTCCGTAGATGGCTTTCATGCGGAGGACCTGAGCACTCCGCTCGGCTAGATCACTCTGATTGATACCCAAGGCATCCACCCAGAAGGGCATGTTGCAGTGGTGGCACACCTCAAGCAAGGTGTCGTACAGCCTTCTGGTGACGAATGCTTTGTGTCCATTGATATAGATACACTTCCTCTCTCGTGTATGCTTCCCCCAGTAGTAGCTCACCGCAATATATTGGCCTTCAAGGTCGGAGAGCGGGCGATCGATCAAAGTGAAATGCAGTTCCTCCGTCCCGGCAGAGACATCCGGAACAACTTGAAGGATTCGGATCTTGTCATCTGTCAAGTGGTTGTAGACAATCCCTGTGGACCACTCGGAGAAGGCTTCGCGTTGCTCGAGGTCAACCGATTCTGTATCCTCCGAGCTTTGCACTGATGGTGGCGGCGGTACGATGGTGGCTGCATCAATGCCGGTCTGCTCTGAGAGATTACGTCTCTCTCTAACCGCCTGACTCCCAGCCTGAACGAAGACTAAGATGTCGATGAGATGAGGCCGAAGGTCTCCATAACCGCCCCACGAGCGATACACGGGTAGCATGGAACAGCCCAGCAGAGCCCAAAAGTATGGAGAAATGGAAGGAGACATTTCTGGTAACACGTGGAGAGAATTTTGACCACTGGAAATACTCAAGGCTGCCGCCACTGCACAGACTATAACCGCATAAATGCTTAAATCAGCAGGCCACCGGTGTAGGTAATATATCAGGTTCGCTGCGAGAAACACACTTAAGCCCCAGTTCGCAAGGTCGGTAGAGGCGGGAGAGGCGGCAACTGCGGCAATTGACGCGGAATTCTGTGAACGGAGGAAGACTGATTGTTGAACACCTAGACTCAGATGCCCTGACACAAGAACAAGTCCCAAGGCAACCAGTATACCTATAGTTTGCCGCTTCAAAGGCCGCCGAAAGGTGTAACCATAGATAACCAGAAGAAGAACGCGGGTCAGACATATCCGATAGCTGAAAGAGTAAATCTCATTGGTGGTGTATTTAGACATATCATTTGCCATTCGAAGGCGGTGTGTCTTGCAGAGCTGGCCAGTGAGCCTTGATCGATCGTTCCGGGTGGTCGGTTGGTGCTTCCAGACAAGCCTGAGCCGATGATAGCGACCATTCGAGCAAGGGTCACAAGAAGGGCTCTCCCAGCCTTGGGAAACTCGGTCACAAAACAGCAACGATTCTCTCAACCCCTGCTGGGAGATGATCGCAATATAGCAGTGTTATTTCCACCGGGGAAGAAACATTCTAAGCTCAAACTCGACTTCAAGGTAAGGGGGCTGGCCTTTTCATATCGCTCACTGCAGGGCAGGGGTAGTCCAAGTCTGAAGAGTGCCGCGTACAGTTCAGTACAAGCTAAATTGCGGCTGAAAAGAGTGGCCAGGCATCATTGGATGCGCTTGTGCAACGCTGCATGCCATTTCAACGCCAGGATGCAGGATGCGGTCAGCAACAACAGGCCTGTGGTGTCTGCTCCTACCCATGTAGATGAGGACGTAGTATCGAGGAGCAAGACTAGCCGCCTACCTGCATTCAGGCCACCCCTCCTTGGCCCGTTCGCCCGGAGGGAGTCGACGGGACCCGTGATGTTGCGCAAGACAACCCCTGGACGCTGCTAATCAGGCTGAGAAAAACAAGGGCCATTGAAGCCGAATCCTGGCGCTGGGGAGCAGGCCAGAGGCGATCGAGAATAATCGACAGTGTCCATAGCAGTCAAGGGTCTACATGAACTCATGAGCTGCAATCGGTAGCACTTGGTCAGCGAGCGGTTGCTACGAGAGAGATTCAACATTGAAGAAAACTGCAGTGGTAGAGGCTGAAGTTGGCTTGGCGAGTCATGTGCTGCGGCGCCTCGTGGTCGGACGCCTACCGCCCATGACTCGTGGGCTGATCGGGTCTCTGCCCTCGATATCTGTGTATCCGTACTCCATAAGTCGTCGAGAGGAAATTAATCTATCTCGAGTGGACGAAACAATCGCAGTCTTCATGTTGTATTCTTGCATTCACGAGCCGAATCAAAGGCGCAACCTCCATTAAATCGGAGACCACCGAGTCAATACAACTCTCCTGCGCAGTCCCTCACCTCCTCTGCCAGTGTGTCATGCAATAGTATTTCTGCACCATGATCTCTACTACGAGCATTCCACAACGAGAGGCGCAACCCTTCCTCCCCTATCCTTTCACAGAAACCCAACCTCCCCCCCACCTCGTCACGCAGGGCGCCGAAGCGCTCCTTTATCGCACGCATTTCCTCACACCCTCCACCGCTGCCGCATTGAAGGCACGTCCAAGTAAACCCTACCGACACCCAACCCTCGATGCCCGACTCACGAAACAGCGCGTCCTTGCCGAGGCAAGAGTGCTAGTCAAACTCTCTGCTTTGGCAAGCGACCCAGACAATGAAGTCAAAGTCCCTGCTGTGTTCAATCTGGAGTGGGATGCCGCAAGGAAGATCAATGGCTTGACTGAAGATCAGCGAGGTGCACGGAGGACTACGGCCGCAGGGGCATGGCTCCTTATGGAATGGATCGAAGGGAAAAGTGTCAAAGACTTGTTGCGCGAGTGGGATTCGTGGTTCATGGCAACAGGCTCGACTGCGTCGCCGGAGGAGGTCCAAGCCCAGGTAGAGGCAGTGAAGAGGTTGCTCCGCAGGATTGGGAGAGCCGTGGGCGCATTGCACAGTAAAGGCGGAGTGGTCCATGGTGATCTGACGACCAGTAACATCATGGTCCGGCCCGCTACCAATTCCTCGACATCAAACGGGTCGGCCGCTCCGACGATTGACGAAAATGCGCAGGCAGATGACATGCCGGCAAGGCCACCGAACTTTGAGGGTGAGATTGTGCTGATCGATTTTGGCCTCGCCACGCAGTCGGTCCAAGACGAAGACCGTGCAGTGGATTTGTATGTCCTTGAGCGGGCTTTTGGGTCAACCCACCCAAGGCAAGAAGGTCAATTCGATGCCGAAGTGCTACAAAGCCAAGAGGGCTACAGAGGCAGTTATAAGGGCGCCAACGTCGTGCTCAAAAGACTCGAAGAAGTCAGGTTGAGAGGCAGGAAAAAGAGTATGATCGGGTGAAAAAGAGCCCAAGCTTAACCAGCCAGCGCCGTGCTCAAAACCAGACCTTTCTGTGATGCCACAGTGCTTATGCTGACTGAGCCGGCTTCTCCTCAATGCAACTGCCTAACTGCCCTACGGCAAAGTATCCTTTGTTCTCAATGACACCGCGGTTCTTTACCACGGCTGTATATTTGACCACCCACTGAAGTTCAATATCGCCCTTCAAACCAAGGTCTTCGGGACCGGCGTCTGGACGTGCGGCAATGATATTTGCACTGTCCTTCCCAGGACCCAGGAGTTCCCTCGTTGTTCCCGGGGGAAGAATATCCGTACAGTCGGCATGAGTCAGCAACTCGATATTGTTTTCTTTGGCATACACGATGAGGGACTTGGGCACTACACAGCAATCCTTGACATTGATCTGGTCCACCGTCGGCCGCACTTTGACCTTGGGTAAAAATTTGCTGAGGCGTTCTGAACTGAACTCTGACACTCCGAGTTGCGAGATCACGCCCTGTTCGTGCAGCGATTCCAAAACCAGCCATGTCCTCACCTGCGCATCCAATCCCTGAGTCTCGTCGCTCCTCGCGCTCTCGTCCTCGTCCGCAGAACCCTCATCCTCGTCATCCGCGTCAAGGCTTACACCGGGATAACTCACAATCAGCAAGTCAATGCTCTCAATGCCCAATTCTTTCAGCACCAAATCTATGGCTTCTCGGGTATGCTTGCACCGCCGCTCGGTTGGTATGGAGGGCAAAAAGAACAGCTTCGCCGTGACATCGTAGGAATCGCGAGGTTCGGTCAGTGGCGTCGGCCGCCACGAGGGTACATAAAGTGTATCATTATCCTGGTGTGTCCAATGCCGGTAATCGGAAATTTCTTGGTTTGCGCCACTCAGAGAATGATGATGTTGGTAGGCGGCGAAGTTTGCTCGCAATGCATTGATGAGCTCGATGTTCGACTTGGAGAACAGTGGCCGACGCACAATCGCTTGACTTGAGCACATTATGTTCCTGCGCGACCAGACTCAGGTCAGATCCAAGATAGAGAAGGGAGAAAGGAAATACGCACGAGGTGGAGAGTACTATTTTCATCTTGAAAGCCCCTCTCACAGGAGGACTGTTGTAGCGCGCCTCGATTCCAACAGTGTGAGATATACACAGGTAATCGGCTGGTCGTTGATTTGATCCAGGAAGCGTGTTCTTTGATTGAGGTCTCACGACAGAGGGGAATATTAGGCCATTTTCGCAGCGGGGTTGACGAGTTTGCCATCGGGTTGAACTGTCCATCAGGCTAGATGTGATTTGGTGCTTGGGTTTTCACCAAACCACCTCGGGATAGGCCGCTGAAGCCCGACAACTAAACCAAGTTTGGTATTATTAACTCCTTGTCACGGTCAACAAAAGCACGGTAATTATGCCCACTTGGCTCGCGGTTCCCGGTCCACTGGCTTAATTTCCTGCATCTTCTATTTTGTGGTTTGTGGCATTGTGTCTTCTTGCATCTTCTCGACACACCTGCGAACTATGACGGCAAGATGGCCATCAAGTGAGGCATTATGTTCTATGTTTTGCAAACAGGATACTGACCGCCAGTAGCTATCTCATCTTGCTGTCACGGCAGGGCAAAGTGGTACGATCATTCTGTCACGGTTGCCCACCGCTGTTCCTTTAGCTGACCTCAATCTGCAAATAGAGGCTTGCGAAGTGGTTCACCACGCTCTCGCCCAGAGAGAAGGCCAAAATCATTAAGGATGTCTCTCAACTTGTTCTCTCTCGACGGACTCGAATGTGCAATTTTCTTGAATACAAGGGTGCGTGCGGAAGTCCACACTTTGTGCTCATGTCCATTTGCTCTCCATCTCTGACCATTCACTGTCTCCATTTTCTCTCAACCACCTCAGGCTGACCGCTCCTTACTATCAGACAGCAAAGTTGTGTATCGTCGCTATGCGTCCCTCTTTTTCATCGCCGGCTGTGCCTCCACAGACAATGAATTGATCACCCTTGAGATCGTTCACCGATACGTTGAACAAATGGACAAGTACTATGGAAATGTGTGCGAGTTGGACATCATTTTCAACTTCCAAAAGGCATACTTTATTTTGGATGAATTGCTTTTGGCCGGCGAGATGCAAGAAAGCAGTAAGAAAAACGTGCTGAGATGCATAAGCCAGCAGGACAGCCTCGAAGATATGGAGGTAGGTCGTTCCCACACTCCCTCACGTTCGCGTGACACACATCGATGAGCATCTCGCTGCTGCCAGTCAGCGGTATTGTTTGAGGTCATCCCTGCTGTAAGCCCATATCCTAGTGCACCATTATGCGGCAATCTACTACCCTTCAGTCTTGCTGGTGACAGTCAAAACTAATCGCGGGCATTACTTGCATTCAGGTTGAAGAAGACGTCACCAAAATCATGTAGAACATGATGCTGAAAACTGTGGAGGCCTCTGTTGCCACCTCTGTGAACACGGATGCATAAGGGCGCATGGAGGACTGCGTCGACTCGGTCCTCCTGGCACATGTTACAAACATTGCATTGTGATGAGTACACGCAAATTGACACATGCTTTCTTCTGCAGACCACCGAAGCAGCACTGGAAGCGACCGGTTTGCTCTGAATCGATGAGCCCCTTTCGAATTCAGTGGAATTACCGTTGGTGGTGATAAGGGGTAGGCGCTAAGGAGGAGAAATACATGGACCTTGCAAACAAGGTCTCACTTCTGTTGCCAGGCGCTGCAGAAGCATCATGTACAGTGTTACGAAGCGATGATATAATTCCAAGCACGTTATGACGAACCCATCTTCTCTGCCGGCTAACGTGAACAGCTCTTCCTCGGGATCCTGTCATAGCGTCTCCTTTTCCAACGCTCTGAACTCATCTTCTCGGCTCCAGCTGACTTGCTCAAGGCATCGACCACGATGTTGATGAGGATGAATCCATTGTCGTCGCTCGCTCGAGCGCATGTGCCAGGAGTGCTTAGCTGATTGGCTGTCTCGGACTGCTCACGTGACATTTCGAACTGTTGGCCTGTGCCGCGCAAATCGCAACTTGGAACCTCGACTGGCTTTCTCCGCCCGCAGTCCAACCTCATCTCTCTTCGTCGCATCAACAACATCCATCTACCATGGGATTCTATCATCAATCTGTGACCTGCTAGACGTCCAACGTCTGGCTACTTCAATCGCTCGAGAGCTGTCTCTGCAGCCAGCTTGGATATCTCCGCGTTTGCGATTACCTAGCCCGTCCAGGCCAATCGACTCATCCACCTCATCACAATCGCCTCCGCCAACAGTGCAACCCTTACCTTGCACAGGGCGTTGGCTCCGAGTTGCCGATTCCATCATATCAGCAGGTGTACTCCTTGCGACTGTTTATCTGTTATTCTCGGGGGTGCAGTGCCATGCCGCAAGATTGATCGCGCTGCATCCTAATCAGCCAGAATGAAGGTGAGTCTGCCCGTCCTTCCACATCAGATTTCATCAGGCTGACACGTTTTCTAGTTTGTCCCGAATCGCGATCTTGACATTGTCACTTCCTCCCTCAATTTCACGACTCCTGATCTCCATGTCATCGGCGGATGCGACTTGTACACAACCAAGGCAGCAGGTGGCGATAAGAAGCTGTACAAGAACATTGAAAATGGGCTCGAAGAACAATATAAGTCGAATCTCCAATTCTCTCATTCGCTGTCTCCACCGCAAGCGCATATGATGGCCTCGAGCCTGAACCTGAGCCGGAGCAGTCCTTTTGGAAATCTGGGAATCACCAGTTCAAGGAGAACCTATGCATATCTGATTGCGACGCTCAATGCAAGCCATCCCGATTACGACTTCTCCCACATGCTTCGACCGACAGACTTCAAGCGAGAAAAGAGCCTGCGTCATGTGATGAATACGCTAGATACCACCCTGTACAACCTGCGACCTCGGCCGCTGAATTCCTTCGTCAACGTCCCCGGTTTGGCGCCAGAGTCTGCCTGTCCTCCGTCAAGTCAGACCCACTGGGGTCCAGGCATGTGGAGACTGATTGATCAACAAATGAGCTTGCGCGATTGCAGCATATATCGATATGCCCCCGAAGACTTTGACCCGTTTGAGGATGATGATGAAGGGTCGTTATGGTCGATTAATTACTTTTTCTTCAACAAGGCCAGGAAGCGAGTATGTTACCTCTATCTCAGAGGCATCAGCGTCTTGGCCATGTCGACGATGGATGGCCTTCGTACACCCGTCAAGGGAAAGAGATTTGCCGATGATGAGTCGGATGGATGGATGACCCCAGATCTAGGCGCTCACAAAAGAGCGAAATACTGGCTGGGTGATCGTACCGGTATTGACATCCAGTCTGGAGATACAGAACTGCCGTCGATTGAACGGGAGGGCCGAGGATCAGCCCTCGAAGACGGAATGGAAGACGACCATTTCCCACCACCCGCACGACCGGTGGTGGACGAACATGATAATTACGTGCTCAGCGACGAAGAGGTGAGAAGTGCCAGAAGCAACAGTAAGAGCACGGTGCGTGCAATGAGTGAAGAGGTTGTGGGAGCCATGGAAGTTTGAATCTTGTTTTTACTTATCTTCTTTCAGTACTTCGGATCGAGCGACGGAGGGTCTGAGGGGGAGGTTCTGTTTCTTGTACTAATAACGATACCCAGAATGTTTACGGCGTTCCGACAGGCCGGTGGGAGCGGCTTGAGGAATCTGCCTGGATACGATCACTTGGAATCAGCACGCGTTGGTCGACCCAGCTGGATCCGAATTCAAGGCGATGTCTTGGAACCAGCTTTGGTGGATCGATGAGTACCAGCTTTGTAGCGGCGAATCAGGCACGGCGAAATTGTTTTCCATCGAGTTGAGGCTTTGTTTGATCAGTCAGCCTAGCTAGGCACTTGGAAAATGTATACGTCCATCTACTTTAGTGCTCGTGTTTTTGGCCCGAGCTGTCATCCTTGCACAATAGAGTGTTATATGAGCTGAAGAGGCCAGTTACTATAAAAATTGCTTCAACCTCGGAGGAGAAGTTCATACACTTGGTGAAATTGAAAGCTCCGTGCCCTTGAACGAAAGGCTTTGCTCAGACGTGCCCTGGACGTACTTGTGTCGTGGTGCTGCTGGTCCTGGAGAAGTCTCCCCGCCACTGTGTTGTTGGCTTTTGCGATTGGTCGCCTCAGTCGCGTACAAACCACGTCTCCTTCCCGATCGACGTATACACCTATTACCACAATCCTCCAACTGGCCAACCCTCGATCGTCTGCAACCTCCACACTCCGGGTACGTGACTGCCTGGATAACCGCCACTATGGGGGAGAAAGAAGACAAGGAGAAGGCCGACAAATTGGCCGCCGCAAAGAAGAGAGTGAGTTAGCACTCTGGCCCAACGACTTGTCACGCTAACCGCACGACCTAGGTTGCCCAACTCCAGAAGAAGAAGAAGGCGGCCGCCAATACCGGAGACAAGTCAGGCAAAGCAAAATCCGCGCCCGAAGACCCTCCCAGAAATGACCACGATGCTGGCGAAGCTGCACCTGCGACCGAGGAGAAAGTCGGTCAAGAGGAAGTCGAAGAACCGGTGGAGCGTGTACCGGAAGAACCGAAACCCGCACAGGATACGGCCGTCAAAGGAGAGAATGCTGGGGAAGATGCTCCCAGTGAGGCGATCCAGCCCGCCGATGCACCGGACCAGGACGCGGTTGAATCCCCAGCTACGATTTCACCTCCCTCTACCGACCAGGATGCATCGTCGTCAACAAAGACGCCACGACACTCCGGACGCCAACCCAGTGTCAGCCTCCAGAGCAAGATCCGAAGCACGAGTTTCAGAGACAGCGGGCCTTTGAACCCCGCAGCTGCATCAGCATCGTTGTCGAGGAGCGAAGAGCTGGAAAAGGAGAACAAACGCCTGGCAAAAGAGGCAGAAGATCACGAAAAGAGATGGAGGAGAGTGGAGGAAGAGCTGGAAGAGCTACGAGAACAGAACGCTGACATGTCAGCATCTGCCGGCGCGAACACAGACGAAGAGTTGAAGAGGCTACGAGCCGAGATTGAAACTCTGCGGCGCAGGAACAGTGTTACGCGAAAGGAAGGCGTCCATGGCGGAGCAGAAGACGTCGACTCTCTGAGGGCAGAGCTGGAAAACAAAGACTCCACGATCGCCGACATGCAACTGGAAATATCGAGACTACGGAGCCAACTATCCAGCCAGACGCAGGGCTGTGAAACTCACGGAGAACAGATTACCGCTTTGCAAGCCTCGCTTTCTACTGCGGAAGGCAAGTTGAGGAATACAGAGGTCGAGCTTTCTGACGTGAAGAAAGCACTGTCCAAAGCGAGCGAAAAGGCTGTCATTGACGGGACAGAACGAACAAGTAAAGAGACAAAAATTCGAGCCCTAGAGCGTGAACTTCAAGACGCTATCTCCCAGCGAGAAGAAGTGGTGAAGAAGGCGGACCAACTGGAGAAGAAAATTGAGGCCATGAACAAGCTGCACAGGGAGGCAGAATCGAGAAACGCGGCCAAACTCGGGTCTGCAGAAGCTCAGGCCAGGGAAATTCCAGGCCTCCGTGCCAAAGTAGAAAGACTCGAGAGCGAAGCTGCGCGGCTCAGAGAGAAACGCAAAAGAACAGTTAGCGGCGACGGAGGCGGGGACGGTCTCGATGAGTTGGAGGACGAAGAACGACAAAAGCTAGAACGAAGAATTCGGGACTTAGAAGGACAAGTGTTCGACCTGCAACGAGGCATCTGGAGAGACCGGAGAATTCAAATGCAGCCTCACGGCGAGGAAGGATCCCGGACTTCCTTGGATCCCGCCGAGGACTTTGACGAGGTCGATCTGTCGGGTTCAGGTCAGGGCAGCCGGAGAAGGAGTTTTGCCAACACCCTGCAGCAGAGTCAGACTCGACATTCCGGGTTCGCACAGGTTCTGAATTCTGGCCTTGCCGCCTTCCGTGCCGGCACCACATCCCCTAATTCTCAAACGAGGCATCAGACTCGACCTCGAAACGACTCCTTGCTCCAGGATTTTGGTGACGAGGATGCGTTCGACGAGAACGCATTCGCACAGGCTCAAAGAGAGGAGGAGGCCCGGAAGATGGTTGAGCATGTGAGAGAAGTCAAGAGAGGGCTGAAGCAATGGGTCGGCTGGAGATTAGATCTAGTAGATGCCAGAAGAACGGGAGCTGGCGTGGGCTTTGGCGAGATATTTGAGGTATAGAACTGGAGGGCAATACCATGATGAGTTACGAGTTCGTTGTATAGGCTGATGACACCGAGTAAGGGGCAAACGAACAAGGGCTCACATTCCAGACATTCCACGTCAATTCCATTGTTTGCTATTCACGTCTCACGTCTCACGTCTCACGTCTCATATTTCACTTGCTCTCCTTTGCAATCTGATGCAGAGTCTTCTCATACTCTCCCACGTCCTTGGCTCCAACGAGGGTGAAATCGCGTTTCTTCCCTTCAAAGAGAATAGTAGGGACGCTGTCCACTCCATTGGCGGCCTGGTCACGGATGAGGCCTTGACATCGATTAATCCTACATTTTTGTCTTCAATGACGGGCCTCGCCTCATCTTCCGGGATGCCAGCATCTCTGGTTGCCCTGAGCAATGTTGCGTCCTTGGAGGGATGCTGCTCCTGCTCAAAATACTGCGAGTACAGTGCTTTGCCGGGTGTGAGCCCGCGTCTGAACTGGAGAAAGGGATCTTCTCACAGTTGATGATCTTGTCCGCGGTTTCCAGTCCCATTGCTCCCTGAAAATGTTGTATGACCCGGTGCGCATCGAGCGTGTTGGCAACCGTGCCTCCGAACTTGAAGTCGATGCCTGCGGTCTTACCGTACGCCGTCATCAATGTGATGTACATCTTCATCTTCTCCTCCGAGTCTCCATAAGTCGACTTCTTATACCACTCATACTTGTCTAGCCCTTCGTTGGAAGTCTCGGGGAAGAGTTGGTATGGGAAGTACTTGACCACAAAGGTGGTACTTTTGGAGTCCTCGCTGTGACGGAATCGACGAAGGGCTGTCGGGTGTCAGGTGGACAGAGCAAGGCAAAGGACGGACGGAGCACGGAGGACTGATTGCAGATTGCCATCATCGGGCGGACAGACCTTCATCTAGTCTGCAGACGCACGTCGCTGCATGTCAGTACAACCCCACGACTTCGCCCGCTGATTGCGGTGGAGGGAAGCAAACAAACCTCTTCTTCGCCAGAAACGTCCTGTAAGACAAGGATCAGCCCAATTGCCAACAATACGGCGCCCGACTCCAGGTTCAAGGCCTAACGATTGTCTTACCAAGGACAAATGGTATCCAAGGTGAAGGAGATTTGCGACTCGTACGTCATGTTGTTTACTAGCCAGGCGGCCCCAAATCAAGACTGTGCGAGGTTCCGGGTCGCTTGCGCAACACTGGGTGGTCCAGATTCCAAGGCAAGAGACCAGGCGAAGATACAGGTCGACGTCAGCTTCGACCACGTTGGCGGACAGCGTGAGTGATCTTGGAAATGGGACTTGACAGGCACCTGCGCCTGCACCTGAACCTGCACACCTGGTCCTGTCGGCTCGCAGCCTCCTCACTTGGACACCCCCGCTGTCAGCCAGGCCCAGCCGAAAACACCATGATCCATCCAGTGGCAGGCCTCCGCGGTTTGAGTGATGCGGAGACGACAGCGAAGGCTCAGCCAACAAGGAGAGCCTGTCACGGACTGACTCGCAGGCAGAGGGGCAGTACAGAAACTGAGGTCCGAGTCCTTCAATCTATCGATGGCAGCAAACCAGCCTCAAAGACTTCCAGCACAATCCGAAGGGCTGGAAAGGTTCTATTGGCCATACTACTACCGAACAAATCGATACATCCTCTGTACGGACAACCTAGTACCTACAGCCTCCAGTATAGTGGGAAGGTCAGCCTCCTGAGGTCTGAGCGGAGAGACAAGCCACCAAGCCACCCGGGTGACGGGCGTCTGGCGCCTCATCGAGCCCCGTGCCCAGCTCGGAAGGCGTTCGCCTCCCCTATATCGCGCCGCCAACCGACCCCAACCATCTTTCAAACTGTCCTTGGCGAGGTTGGCGCTGTTTCACCGTGAAGCCAGCCTCCCCATTCGCCCGTACTCGACCACATCCCCCTGGCCAGTGCTGATCAACCAACTTTTCAGCGTGGTCTGGCAGCTGGTCCCACCGTGCAGTCGTTGACCTGACTGGCTGTGTTCCTGCTGCCAGCCTTCTCTTCGCCGCTGACCCCAGCCTATGGAGCCCCCTGCTCTATAGACTTCCCAGCCCCAGCCTGGCCCGTTCTCCTATTCTATACACTCCACAGCAGGTGCCAGGTGGTCATGTTCCCAGCAGAGCAACGCCTGGTTGTTAACTGAGTACGGAGTACGGAGTACGTACACTGGTACTATGGACATTTTGGCTTTTCCGTGACTGACCTGCCACCCCTGAACCGAGTCACTAGTGAGCGGTCATGGCGCAAGTGACACAGCCCATGTCAACCTCCTCAGCTCTGCGTGACGTGCAGGCTCTGCTCCTGACGGGTATTTGAACTCGTTTCCCACTCCTGGTTGTCATCGTTCTTTCTGTCATCCTCCAGATTGCAAAAAAGATTGCAAAAGTCATTCACTCCTGTCCTCTGCTGCCACAACAGAGTCCTTCGTTCCCAAAGTCTTTATAAAAGGTCCCTTGCTCAAGAAAGACCTTCCGTCCAAAGACCAACCGTCTTGACTACCTTTGTCTACACTAATCTCAAAACAAGCCATCCAACATGAAGTCGGCTATTATTCTGTCTCTTGCTACACTCGCTGTCGCAGCCCCGAATGGCCCATGGGGTGGATTTGGTGGCCATGGAGGTGCAAGTGGTGGAAGCTGGGGAGACTGGTCGGGTGGAAATGGTCAGTGGACGTCGTCCGAAGAGACAACAACAGAAACCCCTTCTCCCTCCCCTGTACCAGAGAGCACAACAACTCCTTCCCCTGCTCCCGCCCCAGAAACTACCCCCGTTTGGCAAGACTGGACTTCAACAACGACAACCATTCCGACCACCACTCCTACTCCCACTCCCAGCCCTATCCCCGCCACCACCACAACAGAATCCCAATGGGTCGACTGGACCACATCTTCTGAGATTGTTTCCCCCTCCCCGATCCCTACAACCACAGAATCCCACTCCCAGTGGGTCGATTGGACCACTTCATCATCTGAGATTGTTTCCCCTACCCCGATCCCAACAACAACCACCGAAGCAACAACATGGGCTGACTGGACTTCGTCTGCTACTCCAGCCCCAGTGGAAACCTCTTCCGCCGCATGGGGTGACTGGACTTCTTCGGCTTCTGTAGCCCCCGCCCCTGCCGAGACAACCACCTGGGCGGACTGGACTTCCTCTTCGGTCGCCCCAGAACCGGCTGAGACTTCCTCCACCGTCTGGGCTGACTGGACCAGCTCTTCGGTGGCCCCAGAGCCGGCTGAGACTTCGTCCACCGTCTGGGGCGACTGGACATCATCCACCTCTGTTGCTCCAGAGCCGGCCGAGACGTCGTCCACCGTCTGGGGCGACTGGACTAGCTCCGCCGCTGCAGTGACCACCACCCCGGTTGCACCCACCACCACTGCGGCTCCGATCACCTCAGTGGCCCCGACCCTGTCCACAACGGCTGTCCCGTCATCGACCACACCAGTTGCTCCGGTCAGTACCTTCACCGGTGCTGCCGCAACCATGTTGCCGGCTGGTGGCTTCCAGGTTGCTGCTGCCGCTGCTGCCGTCATGGTCGCCGCTATGCTGTAATCGACTCGGCCTGCTTCAGCTCGACAACCTCAATTATCTTCCATTCGACCCTTTTTCTATCTTCGGGCGAATGGAACATCGAATTTCCAACTATGCATACTGTACACCTTTTCGGACAGATCAATGCACATGCGGGATTCGGTCACCTTTGTTACAACCAACCATCTTCACTAATGACCGTGAAACGAAACTTCGACGAGACTCAAGATCTCTCCTTCAGCATGAGTCTCGACCAGCCCACCGCGTCCGACAGGGGCAATCGGGCATTATTCCAGGAGGTTGATGGAATATTGGGCATATTATTGGGTCAAGGGGGATCATCAAAAATTCTCGGGACAGGACCGGGGACAGGATTCGCATTTCGGGCATTGTGCATCTTTGAGTCTTGCATGTTTTGTACCGACACTGGAAGAAAGTCTCGGACAACAATTGCTGGAAATATCATAGAGAGTCTGGATATAGGAAGGATATCATGGGAAGGCCTAATGCGAGCGGACATCGATGAGATGGATTCGCCAAGGTAGCATAGCACAGCATACAACACATGCTGCATTTGAATACCAAAAAATTCGAAACAATCTGCAAATGCCGTTTCCATCGTTTTAAATCACTAGCTCTAAGGTAGTTATCCATTGCTCTGTTTACACCATGGTTTTGGACAGCACCCAAACAGCATGGCAAGTCTCATACGCAATCGGTACTGTTGAAGATTGAAAGCTATGTCGGCGTGCGGTAGCCGTTTCTCCTTGTCCGGATCTACTCGAGCTTGCCAGCAATGAGTTTCTTCAAGTCTTCCTCCGTCAACTCCTTGACACCGAGAAGGTCATTGTCCGTCTCATCAAAGGCGGCTCCATACGTGTCGCCGGCAAGAGCTGTGCCTTTCAGTATCTTCATAAAAACTGGCATGCTGAAGTCGCCAGCTCCGAGCTCATCCAGACCTTCTTTCAACACGGCACTTGTCTGGACCTCGCTAATTTCCCACTTGATATTCGGTCTCAGTCCCTCCGCAATGCGCAACAATTGATTCTGCGTCACGATGGCCTCTGAAATTCGCACAACCCTGTTTTTGGTGGCGTTGAAGTTTTTCAAAATCCCGACAATGGCCTTGCCGATAGTCGGCAGGGAGGTGACAGTCGTCCTGTTGTCACCTTTATCGAACAAAGTCGCCTTATGGTTTGCGAAATCCAGCAACATGGGACCACCAAGCACAAACTCCAAGAAGGCACCGCATGCAAGGACCGTCCAGGTCAGCTTTCCCGCAGTCGCCTGTTCTTCCAGATACTGCTTGATCTTGAACATCGAGGCGTAGAGCGGCAAGGCGGCGACTTTGGGGCTGGTCGTACAAGAGCCGTATTCGGAGGGAATGAACCGTTTCACTCCGGCGGCGACGGCGGCGTCGATGAGGACGGTCTGGCTCTCGATGGCGGCTCCAGCTACCGTGGACACCAGTGCGTCGATGCCTTTGAGCGCCGCAGCCAATGACTCGACAGATGTGAAGTCCACTGGCACAACTTTAACGCGGGAGTTGTATGTGCCTTTGCCTGTGCCTGTGCCTGACTTTGTGGATCGGGTGAGAACCGTGACTTGGAAGTCCGCATCGAGAAATGCTTTGACGACATGGGGCCCGAGGTTGCCAGAAGCCTGAGGTAGTGAAGATGTCAGTGATTGATCGCATCCCATGCGGGTCTGGGAAGTCCTAGATCTTACCCCAGCAATTGCGACTGATTTCACTTCAGACATACTCGGACGCAAGATTTTTTACCGCCAAACTTGAAGTGATGAGATGGGCAGATGGCGGTTGAGGGCTTAGATGCCATTCTCCCAGCAGGAAGAGGCCGCTCCTTTATATTGCTTTGAAGTCAAGTCGACTCAGCCTTCTACGCAATGGGTGAGACACAGTTAGAGCATATCCCGATCCCGATCCCGCATCTCCCGCACCATATCCCGCACCATACCCCCGCGTGCGGGATTCAGTCCGGGCTTACACAGCGCATTGCCGCCCCTTAGGCCTTTAAATTCCCGCCCATACCCGCACATTCCTTCCGCCCTCACCAAACATCCCTATCTCGAAGGCTGCAGTGCGTCGATGGCCAAAAAGGCTTGCATACGATGCAGTACCCAGAAAAGGCGATGCGACAAGGTACTACCAGTCTGTGGACTCTGCACAAGGTATGTGGCTGAGCGAACGTACTCCATATGTACTACCTACCTTAGTCTAGTAGCCTGCTAACTCGGACGGTGGTAGACTTTGTCAACCATGCGAGTACGATGTCCCTCGGGCGTTATCCTCAAGTTCAACGGCCTCACCATCTCCAAGGCCTGAGAACCTTCTACGCTCGGGTGCGTTTACGACCAGCAGTCTCAGGGACGCCATCGTCCAGGGATATGGGCTCCTCACCCTGAAAGATTCCCTTTCCGCCTACTGCCGAGAAATCGAGCCATGGTTCCACGTTATTTCCATTCCCAGGTTGCAGAGCCAACTCCCACAAACATGGGAGGAAGTTTCGGTAGATGTCGTATTACTCTGCCTTTCGATCGCCCTTCTCACAACACCTCCGCCTTCGCCTTCATCTCCAGTGGCAGAAAATGGCGATGGCAACGGCAATGGTCCCTGGGGATTCCAGACCCTCTACTGCCAGGTGAAAAACTGGATATCGTCGACCGAAGCGCTGGGGCTCAATTCTTGTCAGCTGGTCCAAGCAAGGATTTTGGTGACTCTCTATGAAGTGGCACATGGGCTCTACCCAGCAGCTTATATCTCAATTGGAGCTACTGTCAACGCAGCAGATGCGCTTACAGTCCACCCAGGAGCAGGAGCAGCGGCTCAATATCCTCACGCTCCGGGTACAGATGATGAGACCAAGCGAGAAGATGGTGTGTTGATCTGGGGTGGAATCCTGATCTTGGATAGGTAGGTGCGCTCTTTTTCCCTTTGCCACAGCCGCCTCCCACAATTTGACCACTCAGCCAGCCACGGTCGCCTGCTGATTCCATTCTAGATACATAGCCGTAGATTCAGGCCCTCATCCCTCGCTCACCCGTTCCCGATCACAGGCCATCCACGACCTTCTCAAGCCAACTTTGTGCCCGACGCACTGGCACGGCCAGGATCCAACAGATCCCATTTGCCGCCTCGCTCGTCTCGTCGAAGCCTCCTTCCTCCTTGACAAGACCCATTCCATCCTGAACAGCCCCACCGCAGAGCACACCATCAACATAGAAGAGTTGATTTTGACCGTGCAGACAATCATCAATCTCCAAACGATTCTGGGCGAGGAGGTCAAGGACGGAGTCCACCTCTATGCCGGGGGGCTAAGTCTTTGCAATGCGTGAGCCACCCGCCCGAGCCTCTACAGATGTTGGGGTCATGTTGTGAATAAGTACTACTGGGGATGTATACGTCGATGCTGACTTGACATGGGCACAGTGCCCTTCTCCTGGCCTTCGAAAACGGCACCAGGGTCCCTCCTATCGCCGGTTCAACTGAGAATTGCAATTCCATGGCCACAGAATCTCTAGCCTCGGTCCTCTCCACCATCACCAGTACAGTTGAACTGTTCACGCTGGGGACGCAATCCGTTGAATTCAACGTGCTCCGAGTCCCACCGTTCGTCACGTTTCTGGTCTATAAAGCAGCAGCGATAGTAACGAAGAGACTATTGGTGGATACCAGCAGTAGTGGTTCGGACGAGGAACTGGGAAAGCTGAGGCTCCTGAGAAATTTCCTGAAGATCATGGGAGCGCGGTGGTTGGGCTGTGGTAAGTAACAAGTGAGCAAGACATTCACATTCGGGAAGTTGAGCTGGGTTGAGCTGGGTTGAGCTAACTAAACACTTGTGTGTTTCCTTAGAGCGTTACCTGAAACTTCTCGATGAAGATACAACGCCACGGATCCTAAAGGCTATAGGGCAAGGATAGTCACTCCCAACCTCGAGTCTGAAACCGGCCAGACGCAGAACGTTCCAAAGGTGGAGAGGAGTTGTGAATGTTTGCCGGCAAACTGCTACGTCGAAAGAGAGCAACAAATACCATGTATTCTACTATTAAGGCTGGAGGTCTTCTTAGCGGCAATACCATGTATTCTACTATTGAGGCTGGAGGTCTTCTTGGAGACAAAGCCATAGATCCACGGGAGTCCATCTATAGAATACTTGGAGAGATCAACAATTGCCACATGAGCCTCTGCTAGTCGCTATCGCTATCTATGGGAATGTAGGTGTCATCGAGTTCCTCTAGTGGACTGCTGGGGTCGTCGATTTCCTCTGGTGGACTGCTCGATTGATCCCTCTCCAAATCATATGTGTCATCATTTACCACGCCGCCGTTATTCTCCCTCATCCAAACCTCTTCGTCAGCTTCGTCGAGGTATTGACACAGAATCTGGGAGGGTATGAAAAGAAGTTCGTTCTCTTCAAACTGTTTCGTCAATGGTTCAGGCGCGAAATCCTTGAGGGCCAGATGAAGACCTGCTAGTCTCTCGTTGTTTGGTGTTCCGTCCTCATTCCGAAAGATCTGGTAGAAGGTTAGAAACTTTGCTTGACGTGATGGAATGCAATTGGTAAGACTCGCCCGTTCTACAATTGTCTGTTGTGCAGACAATTTGATCTTTCCGTTCTCTTGTCTCACTAGATCTGGTCTCCAAACAGAAATGGTTGCTTTTTTTGTGTATGCATAGTCCAGTTTGAGACCAATCACTACTTTGATGTTGCCCATTGACTCCTAGTTATACTCACGGGCAAGGCGTGCTAGGTTTTTTGTTGTCTGAGAATTGGCAACCTCCACAATCACTCCCGGATATTTTGCCTTTCGATGCTTGAACGACATATGTCGTCTGGGTCGTGTTTGGAGGTGGTCGATGGATTGAATCTGATCGTTGTATGCATCTTATCTCTTATCTCTCGTGCAAGTTGAGCGGATGTGGAGGTGCTCTCAGCGACACGTCGAAGAAACTGGAGTATGCTCTCATGGACTCCGGCGATGAGTCCTTCATGTTGATCTAAGGGCATCCTGATCACAAACTCTTTGAATGATGCAAAGTAATCGTATCTATGTCCCATGTCAGCTGCTGAACTCTGATTGACTTGCAGACTGGCTGCTATACCGGAGTTTGTCCTGGACCCATCCGTCCTGAGAGAGCTTCAACTCCAATGACTTGTACTCATCCAGGTTCAGATGATATACTAGCCAAGGATCGACGTGACTGGGGCGCCCATTCTTGCGACTCTCGATCTCTCTAAGAATGAGGGATATTGGATTTGGCTGTCTTTCGTCCGACGGTGGCGGGGTGGGAGGAGTGTCTGTGAATCTGCTATTGGGGGGAGAGCCTGAAATATCCATCGCGACATCGTCAGCAATCGCAACAGTTTGTGTGATGCAATCCATAGTGAGTATGAACAAAGAAAGAGTTGTCGGTGCTGGTGTGAGATAGAAACATTGCGTGGGTTGCAACTGGCCACTCATTTATATGCACTTGTGCAGTCAACCGTGATCTGGATGTGAAGAAACGATATCGATGTCAACAAAAATGACGTCAGACAGGATATAAAGTGAAGTACCATAACCCTAACCCTAACCCTAACCCTAAAAGTGCCTAACCAGTCGGCAAGTACCTTAACCCTAACCCTAACCCCTGACCCTAGGTTACCTTAGCAGGAGTACGTACGGAGTACCTATCCGTACTCCTCCGTACAACATGCCCCCTTCCAGGCAACTGCCCAAGAAGGCTGTACAGAGTCCAGAGTTCTTTGTTCTTCTTCTGAGTCGTGCAGAGAATACGACACTGTGTTAACACGCCTCACTTGACATGGGTTGCCCATGACGACATTTTCGACATGTGCGTTTCCGACTGTGAATACGGAATACGGAGTACCTACCTTAGCTAGGTATGTATCGGAGGCCGATATCCGCCTCCACAAACAACCGTTACTGACACCGCGTGAATGAGACGCAGTCGACAGTGAATAGTACCACAGACTATTCACTCACCCTTCTACTTATCTCTGCTGTCACCTTCTGTCACCTCTGTCAACTGTCGTCCGCCCTGTTCGACTCTCCTTACAACTTCATACCATAGCAGACGCACCGTTTGTATACCGGACCGAGAAGATTAGGTCCAGGAAAGGATTCTTTCGCAGAGTTTCTTGCTTGGCGAATGGAATCACCGTTGCAACTGTCATTTATTTGCTCCCTTGGTGGGTCGGTCGGCAGGTCGAAGGTGTGAATGTTGGCACCCATCACCAAAACGGCCAACCAGACACATCAGCACTCAAAACAGCCTGATTTCTTTCTGGCCCTGTCATGTCCTGACAGAGCCATGCTTTGGGCCATTTGGCCCTAATTTTATTCGATCCCGGTCCAGGCAGTCCAGTCTGAATGGTATGCCGCGCGGTGTCCTCAGCCGTCAGCCTCCGCCTCTGCCTCTGCCTCTGCTGCGCGAAACAAACCGCAATCGCCGGTATCTATGTGTACTGGCTCGGCTGGCATGGGAAATAGTGTTCTGGGCTGAGATGGAGACGCCGCCTGGTAGAGTGGTACAGTGCGCTTGGTAGCTGACATGGTTTCATCACGACTAGCTACCTATCCACCTTCAGGACAGTACTACCCATTTAGAAAGTCAAGGGAACCTGTGTGAGGAGGTACTGCGGTCTGCCTTGTACTACTTTCCTAGTACGAGTACGTGCATAGGCTGTCAGGCACAACCCGGTCGGAACCCAGGGAAGATGAGTGGATTGTTACCGTCTCGTTCTACGTATTAGCAAGGTCTTGTGGGTTTGTATGGGTCCTGGAGTGATATGCTGGAGGTACCATCATGGCCACCACTGAGTATACGCACAGAGTAACCTGGCTTGTCCAGAAGAGATGAGATGCAGACGATTCGGCACACCTGCCTCGCTCTGGTCAGCCCCAGGCTAGGTGACAGGTTTCCAATGCGAGCCTAACTACGGAGTACGTGTGCCGAGTACAGAATCTGTGAGACTACGCGTATCTTGAGCGGATGTTGTGCTCACCACATCTTCGACGGGGCATCCGTAGAGGACGACTCGCATAACCATAAGAATGTGGTTATAGCGACGAGCACGACTATCCTGACCAGTCCTCCCACTGCACTTCCCGGCCGGAGCTCCGAGTCCGCCCAGCCATGCCTCCAACTTCCAGAGGCCTGTTGTTCTCGCCCTTCGTTCGTCATGCCTTACGATTGCCAGTGACGCCAGTCCGTGGTGCTGCCACAGGGAATAAGCCCAGATACACCCTTCCGGACAGGAAGCAGCTCCAGGCTCGGAAGGAACAGCACGAGAAAAATAGGTTGGATGTAATGAGAGAACCACAAGAGCCGGAGCCAAAGCAGGAACAAAACAGTGACCACAGTCAAGAGGGACAGCGTTCAGATGGCCACCGAAAGCCCTTTTTCAATTTCATGTCTCCCTCAGCGCGACGTTGGGTATGGCGTCTCTTCTACATAGCCCCACCGGTTGCCTTTGTCATCTTGGAGTTCCCTCTCGAGATTATGTGGGTTACTGGCCCGTCCATGTCACCGCTCCTCAACGTGAACTCATCTCCTGAGCTTCCACAGACCTCAGATGCCATCTTGGTGCAAAAGGTCATGTTCGAAAACCGCCCTATGTTTGGCCTTCGGCTTCCCAAGTTCGAACTGCAAAGAGGTCAGATCATCGTGTTTTATGCACCTCACAATCCCGAGAAGCTGGCGGTCAAGCGGGTAGTCGGCGTCCCAGGTGACAGAGTCAAGCCTCTTCCAGGATATCCGGGAGGCGACGAACCCGTGGTGGTCCCTTATAACCACATCTGGGTCGAAGGTGACGCCAACAGCCGGGACAAGAGTGTGGATTCCAACTGGTACGGGCCCATCAGTCAGAATTTGGTGATAGGGTTCGTTACAATGGTCCTAAGTCCGTGGTATTCGCCCACCGTCGTCAATTGGAGAGAACACGACTACCCGGCCAAGAAGAGCGGGCGGGTGGAAAACGACGTGGTTCACGCCGCGAAGCTGGATCCGGACAAGATTAGCATGATCGAGGCATTCAGCAACGGGGTTGCAGCCAGAGAACTAGCCGCGATTCGGAAGAATAGAAACGAGTTGCCCACTCTGATGCGAGACTCACAGAAGTTTTTCAAGCTGCGCACAATATACGCTCATGCAAAGTTCGAGCTGGAGCAAGATAATCCCGACTCTAAGGAGGTGGCGCAAGGGTTGGTCAGTGAGCTAGAGACTGCCTTTGAAGCTGTCGGGCTGTCCAAGGAGGGGAAGCCGCTTCCCCCAGCGTTGAGGGGAGGAAGCGACGCTTTCGCCGGCGGAGATGATGGGTCACAGACTGAGCAATCCTCGAAGCAGAGGAAACTCCAAGATTATCTGGAGAGACGGAAGAAAGAGCCGGCCGACGTTCGGAACGACAGTCTAGAACTGCAGGATTCGAGCCTGGCTTGAACACAACCTTCATACAGGGACAGCATGTGGCTGGACTTGTAATCTTTGATGATGCATAGCGATTGGCGTTCGGGGGCTTCGATGGGCAGGATGATCCGTATACATCTCAGAGTCCAAGCCTACCAGCCTGTTTGCACACGGTGTACGGAGTACCTACCGTATAAGGACACAATCCAGGACTGTTCTCGTGAGGTAGAAGCCAACAAAGACCACTCCTCCCCTACAAACGCTCGAATGTCGAAGTGTCATTTCATAGGGTTTTTTGCTGACTACCTAGTACCACGAGGGGCTTGAGCTGCATCTCTGAAAGTCCGCTCAATCTGAAGCATCACGCAGCCTCCCATTGTCATACAGCAGAAGCCCTGAACCCTCCAGTCGTCGTACATGAATCCCAAGCAGCGCAGTATGACCGACTGCCTACCATTTGGCCTCCTTGCTTGCCAAAAAGGCCTTTATGATAGCCACTCGTTGCTCCAGAGCAGAAACCCACAGTTCCAGTGCCTGTCTAGTGGTCTCGGGATCTGTGCCCTCCCCACTCAAGCGAAGATAAAAGTCCTTTCTGTACGGCGTGGCGCTCATGGCAGCGCTGAAGATCGGCTTGACCAAGAAACCATGATACGGAGCCAACGTGCTCTTGTAGCTTGCTCGGAATCCATCAGCCAACTCTTTGGTAGGCTTGTCCGCCGTAGCCGATACAGATGCATTGTTCGCGAGATCCGCCCTCAATGCCTGCGCCGTGAAGTCCAACCCGCGCACCAACCACAGTAGCCCTTCGGTAGCTTTGTGGGACTTCGAGGCCAGCTCGGTCTTGGATAGGGATTGAAGTGTATGCGAGCCCTCAGGGACGGCTTGGTGTCTCTCTCGGACTTTGGTGATGTTTCCCACCATGTCGTTCTTGACGGGGGTAAAGGCCATGGAGCCCAAGAGATCGAAGAGGGTGGTCGTTGCCTCGGAGGCGTCGAGGAATGCCGCGGTCACGATGCCGTCGTCCGGACCAATAGGCACATCTTTGAAGTGCACTTTGTGAGTGTCGAACCAGGTCTGGCCGGGAGGGATGTGGGAACTTGACATGCTGGCGACTAAATGACGGGGTACAGGTGGGCTTGCTTGAGACTGTCGCAGGTGAAGCAGAACGAGTGAGGTACGGACACGGTGGCTGAGGAGGGAATTGCAAGAAGAAGCATAGGTACCATGCGGTGATGGGTGTTGGTGTCGGCGTCAAAGGGGCTCGTTGACAGCTGTGCAAACAGTGCAAACAGTCTAAACGCCGCAAACAAGGAAAGCAGCACACTGGCAGCTTGCTTGGCCCGAGTCCTTTGACGTCATTCATCATCGAGAGTCTCCAGCAAGCGGCACCGGCACCAGCCAACGCGTTGCAGGCTGCAGCTGGCTTGCTTGCAGGCCTCTCCGAGCCAGCTCTTCGAGATGTCTGTCAAGGTGTCTTTGGTCGTGGTGATGTTATGAAATAAATGTCCACCTCAGAGGTAATGCCCGTGGAGGGCTTGGCCGACACCCACGACTTCAATGCTCTGGACCCGGAATCGTACACTGCTCACCGACTGAAGCACGCCTTTCCCGACCACCTAGATCTCACTTCCCGCCGGTTCTTCATCGGACCGATACCAGAAGGATGGCTCAATAGCAACAGGAAGTCTTGGTATAAGAGGAGGTTGGAGTGGAGCACATACTCATCCAGAAAACAAAGCTTCAGAGCAGCTGCAGATGCTGGGCCCCATCACCGAACCCTGACGGGTCTGGAGGGCCCCTCGATCGCGGCCAGGATGGGGTTCAATTTCCCACAGCCAGAAGATGCCTTTGATGCGGCTTCGGATGAAGGCGAGTCACTAAATGCGGAGGATGAAGATGGAGCCCCCGAGACCGAGACGCGGAATGTCGAGCCGGTTTCGACCAATGAATTGCCCCGGGTTCTGGGAATTGAAGACGAGGATGAGGAAGGCAATAGGGTTCCCAAAACCTTGCCAGTCCCAGCAGACACAGGATTGGACGGAACAAAGGACAGGAGAGGCGCTCGTGGGAAAAAGACTGCAAGATCATCTCGCCCTGTTGTTTCCTTCAGCACGGCCCAAGAACAACTACCGGCAGAGTCGCCCAAGTCAGCGACTCCCTTACAGAAAGGCCAGCTACTGGAACAGCTCACCGATCAAGACAGTGATGGCCAAGGCCCACCCTCGAACGGGGACTCTTTCGGGACTGTCGGATTAACGCAAGATGACGTGGAGACAAGCTCAAGAACAGGTTTACTCGCTGCGGAGGGCGAATCTTCAGGTGGGAGGAGTCTTCGACGCCACGAACCAGCTCCGCTGCAGGATGGGAGTTCATACCAACTGGAAAGGAGGTCTGACACGGGCGTGAGATTCAAGCTTGCGGAAGGTGTCCAGCACGGGCGAAATCGCATTGAGAACAAAGCCGTGCAAGCGCGAAACCGTGTCAAGAGACTACGACGAGACCTTTTGCGTGAAGGAACAATTGTCAAGATGGAGCGGATGTTGGTCAGGTGCGAAATCACCATGAACCAAGTGCCGGAAGACTTCGATGAAAATGGCAGCATGAAAATCGAAACTAGAGTGCTGGAGAAGTGGCGTGAATTTATGATCGTCGCCAGAAAGAGCAAGAAACAGGATGATGAAGACTTTAGGCTCCAGATTTACAAAACAAGGGTCATCCCTGAGATCGATGATGGCTCGACCAAGAGGAAACCACAGCACGAGATAAAGCTCGATCCGAAATCCACCAGGGTCAACTTGTACTCGTCGTTGGACAAAACAGTGGTCATCTGGCACCCGTACAAGGCAGGAACTAGAATTTTTGTTATGAGGCCAATTTCGACCGCTCATTCTGTCGAATGGTACACCTTCCTCCGAGATGCCCTAGGATGGCAACGGCCAGACACTTTGCATGTCAATGTACCAGACCTAGACGTGGTACTGAAGCTGGAAAGGCCGTTTGAAGGACTGGAGACCGCCCGACTCAACGCCCAAGACGAAGAGACAGCAATTGCTCAGACCTTCGCTGCCGAGAAGGCTGTTGCCGGCAAGATCATATCTCAGTGTATGGATATGCTACAACATGACCGTGAATGGTCCAGCGTCATGAAGCTATGGGCCGAGACCGCAAAGATGGGTCTCGCCTGGAAGAGATATGACAGGCTCGAATGGGTGTACGGTATCCATGAACAGAAGATGTACGGTTCGATGGCTATGGAACACTCGCATGAGCTCGAACTCCGACCGAAGAAACATTTTCCAACCACGACTCGTGGTAGGAAGGGAAAGCTTCGCGAGGAACCGCCTCCTATTGAGGGCTTCTTGATCCGGTTGACTTCACAGAAAGGTACCCAACAGAGGCTCGGAAAGGCCTTCTTCAAGCGGTTATACTTCTCTACTCACGACCAATACTTGATGTTCAGCCGACCGGCTAAAGCAACTCCGCCCATGCCGCCGCGCCTGGCCACAATTGGTGGACACAGAGTTCCTTCGGCGCACGAGATTAGTAAGAAGACACCATTGATGTTTGATATCGAACCGTACAAGACGCGGGACGGTGAAATCACATGGCTGTCTTCTGGAAATCAATTGTCCGTCCAGAGCCACGATCGCGATGCTGTTGAAGAAGCTCGACGGAACGTGGCCAACATCCTCGATTCAGACGGTCTTATCAACCTGTGCTATATCCGCCAGGTCCGCGTTATTCAATGGGGAGCTTCTCCGGCGGACGACACCCTTGAAGCCGGTTCCAGCTCGGATGTTGATTTCCACCAAGAAGTGTCAGACACCCGCGGAGAAGATGGCACAACCAACCAGATTGATGACGACCGAATCTTCGAGCTGCTTTTGGACAATGGATTGGTGATCCGCTTACAGGCATATTCCAAAGAAACGCGTGATGTATGGATTCGTCGTTTGAGGAGACTGATCAAGTACTGGAAGCTTCGCATGGCTGCGGAGATGGATACGTACAAGGCAGTCCGACGGACCAACCTGGCGGAACTCAATGTGGACGAAGAGCTGGAAGCTGTCATCGGCCAATTCGCAAAGAAATGGGAGGTTAGCCGGAGCGAGGCAAGCCCGGAGCTCTACAATCTGTGCGGGATTAACAGCTGTCGAAGCATCACCTTGTCTGGCTCCCTCTATCTGAAGACGCGGCGGCGGGCGGCTTTCCACCGCAGCCAGGTGATTCTGTGCGGCGGGAGGTTGCTGATATATCAAGCGACACTGCGCAAG
The DNA here is from genome assembly GCF_000585565.1 of Capronia epimyces CBS 606.96. NCBI lineage: Eukaryota > Fungi > Ascomycota > Eurotiomycetes > Chaetothyriales > Herpotrichiellaceae > Capronia > Capronia epimyces. The sequence goes on from NW_006912908.1 coordinate 1,282,624, forward strand.
TCCACGGGGGAGCAGGTGCGTCATAGCCACCAGGAGAAGCAACAAGTGATCGATCTCAAAGACTGCTACGTCTATAGCGGCTTGATTGTCGAGGACGACCTGCTGTATCACAACACTACCTTCGACGCGAACCATCCTGGCATGGCTAGTTTGCCACGCGTCTATCTCGACGACGGTTGGACCAGCGCCGATATCGACGTCATGACTTGTTTTGTGATCTGGATGAACCGGAAAAAGGGTTGGTTCCGGACGGCAGCCGCGGCTGAAGAACAACAAGCACAACCAAGCGATGCTGTCGATGCCGGTGAAGGGGGGAAGACGGGAGGCGGCAGCAAGAGAGCCAAATTGCGGCGCGTCGGGCAGCTGGGCGTCCCCGGGCGTGGAATGGTATTCAAGTGTCGAAGTCGGGCCGAGAGGGACCATTGGGTTCTCAGTGTTGCGAGTGAGATTGAGCGCGTGGTGGAGCACGAGGCCGACATGATGGGTGATGAGGGGGAGTTCAGATTCGACAAATGATGATTCGCCGTCTCTATGCTATCTCTCGCAGCGGGAAACGATAGAAGGACGGCGGTGCAGTGGCTTGCGTGGTGTTCCCTGAAAGTGTTCATTGGTGTCTAAAGCTCTCCATTCAGCTAGGGAGGGTGCTGGTGTATTCAGCAATTCCAAGCTTTGTCCTGCTCTGTAGCGCCGTGTGCCATTTGGAGCAATGCTTGATGTTTCGCCTCACGTGCAATCTCATAAAGGTGGCGAACCCAAACACATCTTCCCTAGTTGATGGGAAAGGACCGCGTTGAAAATCCCCATTATAATCGTGACACAGATAACCCCTTACTGTAGGATGCATGGAACAAGGGAACTTGTCAGCTCCTGACAGGACCTGAATTGGGATCAGGGTCGAGATGGGGGATTGGGGTTGGCAGGTAACAGTCTATCCAGGCAGACATTGACGGCAATCGTCGACCATCTTGTCAACACGTGCATCAGCATTATCACCTTGTGCTCTCAGCCAGCCGAGGGCCTTTTCCACCACCAGCTCCCACACATCTTCTTCGTTGGCGGCCTTGGCTCTGAACCATGCGACTGCGAGGGCCGTGGCTTTGAGCGGAAGTTCGAGCCGTGCATCCTCGTCTCCGGCTGGGCGTTCCGGTACATTTGCATTGCCTGTCGTCCCGTTCCAGTCCAAATTCAAGCTGGTGACCTGCTCATCGGTGACGCCGAGGAGCCGAAGAAGGGTGCCCGAGATGTGCCACGAGCCGTCGAATTCCTGGAGGTCGATTATTTTGCGCATCTTGACTGTGTCGGGTAGGGAAGACAGGTCAAGATCCGGCTTCGGCTGAGAGTTGCCGGAATTGGTGGCCGCGAAAGGAGGTGGGGGCGGTGGTTTGGCTGCCATCGCAAGAGGTGCCTGTCGCACTAGACCTAGACGTGCCCGTGGCAACGGAGCTGGGTGGGAAACAAATGGCGTCGGCGCTGGCGGGCCGCCGTGAGCTATGCTCCCACCCAGGTGGCCACCGGGACCGCGCCCTGGAAGACGATTGTCAGCATCATTCGCCGAAAAAGACGATATGGATTGGGAAACATATGAAGGTCTGAATAAATTGCCGGTCTTGCCACGGCTCGAAGGGGCAGTAATAGTGTGCAAAGGGTTCTCGAAGACGCTGGAGCAGCTTGCCTCGCCCCGGGAATGAGGTGGCACATGACGATGACGGTGAGCAACTCGCACACTACCACCAGCAGCCGAGGGTGATCTCTGCAGTGATTTACGGTATTTTGCAACCGGGAAAGATGAAGATGGTGTGGGCAGAGCAAAAGAAGCCAGATCTGAATCAGTGGTGGACTTACTCGGTCTCACAGGGAGCACAAAGTCCAAGTCACGCTCCGAGCCATCCTTGTCCACGTCGATAGCAACGAAGGAACACCATTTCCCACCAACTTGGAACAGAGTGCCGAGTCGGACGGCTTCGCGTTCGACAAGGAGGTCCCATCTTCCTTCGTGGATGGATTTCAACAGTTGTCCTTCGCTGTTGCGGGCCTCGGTGAGCCAGCCTCGGCCTTCCTCGAGCTCCTGCATTGCTTTCTTCGCAGCGAGTTGGTGGATAGTCTCACCGGCACCGATATCCTGGACCGGGATCTCAAGTTCCAGGAGACCGTGGTCGCTAGTTCCACGAAGGAGGACGGATTTGGGAGTCTTCCGGGGTGCTTCGGAGTCCAGAAGCAGGTAGACTGTGGTGCGATTGAAGGGGAATAGGACTGGAATTCGGTATGGCGTTTGGAGGATTTGGGGCGCTGATATGGCAGGCAGACTGTCGTAGCGCCCCGCCGGTGGATTGGGCGGTTCTTCCACGGCGGTCGGATCAAAGAGCGAGATGGTCTTCTGTTTGGTGGGCGTGTGGACCGGCACACTCCCCACCACTTGTGCTGTGTCTTTGACGGCATCTACCATTTCAAAGTCGTCCTCTGCAACGGTTGGTTCCTCGGGTTCGTATGTGACGTGTAAAGTGTAGTCCGAAACGTGGGGAGTCAATGCTCCTTTCAACATGCGCACTACTCGCTTGTCCATCCGTTCACCGTCGCTCACAAACTGAGCAAAGCCGTTGCCTGCACGCGCGATGCCCTCGACCAACGCAGAGGAAGCTCCGCTACCAATACCGAGGGTGAAAAAGCGCGCATTCTCGGTTCCGTTGACATAGGTGAACACATCGTCTTGATTCCAGATTTCACCGTCGGTAAGAACCATGACCTCCAAAGGGAGATCCTTGAAACGGCGCTGTATGGTCTCTTGAATGGGGTCTAGGAGGCAGGTGCCTCCGTAGTCTGCTTCAAAGGTTTCAATATGGTCCAATGCCTCCACCAGACTCGACTGGTCGTAAGTCCTGCTTTTCTTGAACATGAAGGAGTAGCGGTCGCCAAAGGAGCAGACGTTGAACTTCACCCCGAGTGGCAGAGACTTCAGAAAGACCTTCATCGCGGCCACGACCAGTGCAATGTTACCATACATGCTCCCACTTCGGTCAACAACAAACACGATTTCGGGGTAGATGTTGGGAATGCTAAACCTGGGCACTAGTGTGGTCATGAGAGCGCGCTGATTCGGGATGGAAGGGTGACTTTCCAGAAGTGCACGGGGGATCTCACTCTCTGTGCGAAGGATGACAAGGACGAAATCAGTGTCAAACCCAGCGGTACCGAGGGTCAGTGTCGCAGAGGCTTGATTGGGTCTGACTGTATGATTGTCCATCCTCGAGGTTCGCCCGATCGTCACTGCGATTGGATGACTGGGAGACTGCAGACCACGGATGACTGAGCCCTCCTCGAGTATGACGTCTACTGAGATGGAGATGCCGCCCTTATCAACTGTATTGAGACTCGGAATGACGCCCGCTCCATCCACAGAGAAATCGCCGTAGCGAGGGGCAATTGCGGTGGGGATGGTGAAGCGCGTGCCATCGGTTTCTGCATCATGTTTCAGTTCACCGAGATAGTCGACCTCGATATGAATCGTCTCGTTAGTAGGGATATTCCCGATCGATGTAGTGAAAACATCTGAAGCCAACGGCAGCTGTTCGAGTAAGGCACCTGTTTCTCCACGGTCAACAGCTTCTTGATACTCAAGTCTTGCTTGTTGCTTCTCTTTGACGATGCCGACAACCTTCTTGGGCCCGACAGTGTAGCTGAAGCCAACGATGCTGACACCATCGTACAGAGGGAAGGAGTAGTGGACTTCTTCGAGGGCCTGGGCTTGGGGGTTTACAAATGTCTGCCTCAGAATCGTACGGGATGCGGTTTCGAGGATCTTTGTAGAAGCCGACAATTCGACTTGAGGAAGATATCTCTGTTCAGCGGAATACTCTGTGCTTGTGGGCTTGACCGGAATCCAGCATCCGCAGAGGCGGCCGTTGTAGAAGTTTGCCGTGGAAGCGGACATCTTGTTGCGTCTCTACGGAGTAGTGGGATGGAATTGTTGGTCGAACAGACAAGTAGGATTGACGGCCGAGGGGAGAGACGATTGGAACCAGGGAGTTGACGCGAGGATGAGACCGTATTTATACCATGGGCAGCCTCAAGGCAGCAGCAAGTAACTAGGCTGTCAGGCCGAAATTATACACCAGCACCTGCCAATGGGTGATTGTCTGCATACTAGGTGGGTGGCCGGCGTCCGCGTGGTGTTGACCGGAAGTCTTGGTGTACGTACTCCATACTTCGTACCGCGAAGGAGTGGAGCAGGAGTGAAGGCATCGAGGAGGCGAGGCGGCGAGGAGGCGCGGAGGCGAGGAGTCAAGCTCAACACACCAAGCGGGATGGATCATGAATGGCGGCTGCCTGCAGTGGAGAGAAGACAGAAGGCGTCGAGATAGGGACCTAATAGGTACTTTAGTGTTCAATGTTGGCTTCGGAGGCGCAGTTAATCCGGCCCGGCAGAGTGGCGCCAAGATGCCAAGGCCGACCCGGGCACAGCCAAGCCTGATTGGCCCGGCACTGGCACCAACGGCACCAGCAACTCAACCTCCCACCACTACCTATACCTACCACTGGCGGCGCGAGCCAGACTCAGTCACTGCAATTGCAGCTCGAGGTAGATGGTGTCAATGCTGTTCACACAATCTGTTAGTCAATTACATGTGGTGTATCGCCATATTATGGCCAGGGAGGCCCGGTACCTCCGCCCCTGTTTCCATCCTACCCCCTTCAACCTTCCCACCTCTTCAAACCCCCATTTCAGATACCAGTCTCGCAAGGCTAAACCCTGGTTCGGTGCAGTCTCGTCCACTGCCATGATCGCGAGGAGTTTCTTGACCTCGAACTCGACTGGATGGTCTTCATGGCCGACCTCCTTGGTGACATGCTTCGTGGTGCGGAGTGTCTGGAGGAGTTGTTGCAGCAACTGGCTGCCGACACCTTTATTTCTGTGTTGTGGGTGACAAAATAGACTCAATTCAACAGTGTGGCCGTAGCCCAGCATGTAGCCACGAAACGCACTGACATAGCTGTAGCCGAGGACTTGACCACCGTCATCGACGGCCACCAGATACGGGAGGTTTCGGGAAGTAATGTCTTGAAACCGGCCTTGGATGTAATCAGGAGGCGGCCGCTGCACCAGGAACGATACAACCGTGTTTAGGACATAGTGCTCAAAGATCTCCCGGACTTGGGGCAGGTCTGCGTGGGTGGCCGGTCGAACAATGATAGTCATGCTGGGCGACGGCGTGAATATCAATATCAATGTCGGTGCAGAAACAATCTAAGTCCACCCTCCCCTGAGAAACCCTTCGATGGTACCCCTCCAACTCAAAATTCACCAGATATCGACATATTCAAGACGAATCACGTTTAGCCCTAAATCACTGCCTATCATTCCGGATCTTGAATCTGGTGCGGTCACGTGCAGTCACGTGATAACAGTCCTCCGACGGGACGTGCCGGTACTAATTATCAGACTAGTTCTAATTAGGAAAGGCTTCTATATCTCCTGTGGAGCGTATTGTCGCAGTGACGCAGCCGCAGTCGCAGTCGCAGTCGAGGACTTGAAGACCGATGGCTTCACATCATCTCCGAGTCTTGAGCCTGTGTGTGACTTGACTTCTTCTTCACTTTAGCTGCCTCACTCCTGTTCACGGACCTGACACTGCTTGTTGAATCTGCCTCTTGTCCTGGACGACACTTCACTTGCTGCTCTCGCTGTGCAGCTCCTTCATCCTGGCCAACTCCCTCCTCACATCCGTCACCTCATCTCTGCCTTTTCCCCACAGCAATAGCAACCTTACAACCTTACATGCTCTCACGCCTTCAACCTCGCGCAATGGCTTCCGGACTCATTGCTCTGAAGGATATCCCTTCTATCTCCTCTCTCTACCGATCTGGTGAATTGCGCTCATCTCCCCGTGAAGATCTTCCTACTCCGATCCAAGGTTTCAACGACAAGGTCTGCACCATCCAAGGCGACATTACAAAACTCCAGGTCGATGCCATTGTCAATGCAGCCAACAGAGGTCTCCGCGGAGGTGGCGGGGTCGATGGGGCCATTCAGCGAGCAGCCGGTCCTCAACTTCTGAAGGAATGTGCCACATTAGGTGGCTGTGAAACCGGCTCTGCAAAGATCACGGGCGCCTACAATCTACCATGCAACAAAGTCATCCATGCAGTCGGTCCTATCTTCGACAGTCTCGAAAAGTCCGAACCCTTGCTCCGCAGCTGCTACCGAAAATCACTCAGCCTTGCAGCTGAGAATGATTGCAAGACTGTGGCTTTCCCCGCCATCTCAACCGGCGTCTATGGCTATCCCAGCAAAGATGCAGCCCTTGCCGCCATTCGAGAAGTCTATTCTTTTCTCAAGAAGCCCGAAGGGCAAAAGCTTGAAAAGATCATCTTCTGCAATTTCTTGGACAAGGACGTGGAAGCATACGCTCAGATCTTGCCGTATGTACAACGAGGACTGCTATCTGATAAGTCGACTTGAATCTCCTAACAGCTGATTTCCACAGAACCGTGTTCCCGCCCACAAAGGATGACCTGTCCCAAACAGGTGAGTACGATCTGAAAGGAGATGTTACCCCAAAGGATCAATTGCCAATGCCAGCCAACACACAGACCCGTCCGAGGGCAATCTATGAACCAACCGACAAATTGCAGGACTTGACCGTCCGAGGTCAGGCCGTCCACCCCAGTAACCAAGCTCTCAATGCGAATAACTCCAATGGCCCAGAAGACAAATGTTCGGCGAGGAGCAGCAAAACTATCCAGCACGGTGGTGGAGGCGATGGACAAGGCGAAGTATCGATCGAGAATGGCAGAGCTCCAAATGAAAACAACACGTTGACTGTCTCTGATGCACCCCAAGACCTTGATGACCCTGACGACCCTGACGACGTTCCCTGCACACACGTTCACTTCTACAAGTTCAACGGCATGCTCTCTTCTTACGGACTGTGGCCACACTCTGCCATGGTGTGTTTTTGTGGATCAAAGGTCTTTCAGGCCCGTATCACCAACATGCCGGTTATTGGTCGTGGTGATTATGCCGGGTTTAGGACTTAACCGAAAAAAATGGAGGCCAGCGACCCATGCAGAGGTTTGCCTTTTGATTCCACCATCATGATTTTAGGGTCAAGAAGCATCATGATCGTCGTGCGGCGGTGGCTTTTACCTGCAGCTGCTCCATCCTGATCATGAAGTTGCAGACCTGGGGACTTATCCACAGTTGATTCGAAAGTGCTTGGAATATGGGCGGGTGCCAAAGCTCGATCTACCCTTGAGAGCTCATGAGATAGTACTGACCCATAAGATTTATCATCGGTCACGGTTAGTTCTCGTGTGTTGTGTTTTGTTCTGTGGGACACCCCTGCGTTGCTGTGTTGCTGTGTCTCGACTGCTTCAGACTCTTGGTCCCTCTTGGTCCCTCTTGGTTGTGCTTCCCTGTGTCAGACGTCTCTTCGCTTGCCCTTGAGTGCCCGAAAGCGTCGTTTAGCAACTGTTATGCTCCTATCTCCGAAAGAGGCTTCCACTTGCAGTCCTGTAAGTCCCGACACAGGGCTGCAAAACACTGACATTTAACTCCGACTATCTCCGGCCGCGTATTCGGGCCCCAAGTTTAGATAGAAGTCCAGCAGGATACGAGCCGACCACTCTCAGTGCCCTGCCACCCTTGACGAGCGACCAGGACCATCGGTACAGCGTACCGCGTGTGCTGTTACACAGGGCATCACAGGGATGGGGTGGAGCTGTCAACATATAAGGTCCGAGGGATTCGCGTGAGTATCTCTCCCTTCTTCCCGGGACTCTTGTCTGGTGTTTGCTTTGGTGTAGCCGGTGACTACCAGGTAGCTCGGCGCCAGGCTCGAGAAAGGCAATGGCATCGCTCCCAGATAGCCACCGGGCCCTCACACTCTCGTCAGTCGAGACAGGGCCGGAAGTGAAAAGGCTTGGTCCTCCGTCTCTTCTGCCCGGCAGCACCGTCGTTCAGATCTTGTCCAGCCCGGTCCTCTCGTACGCGGCGAAAGTCTACACGGGTGCGTTGCAGTATCCGCTATGTCTGCCCATGACCATCGGCGGAAGCGCCATCGCACGTGTCGTCGCCGTCGGCAGTGACGCCACACGCCTGTCGCCCGGCCAGCTCGTGCTGGTCGACTCGATGATCCGCGGCCGCGACGACCCTACCCAGGCCATCCTTCTCGGCGTCCACGGCGGTCTGTCCGAGGGCGCGGCCCGTCTGATGCAAGGGGACTGGCGGGACGGCAGCTGTGCCGAGCTGGCGCGCTTGCCGCTGGAGAACGTGCATGTGCTGGACGAAGAGACCCTCACCAAGACACAAGGCCACTCGGTCCACCATCTCGCGTATCTACTGCGCCTGCTGGTCCCGATGGGTGGGCTGGTCGAGTTGGACGTCCAGACTGGCGATCGCGTCGTCATTGCCCCGGCGACAGGGCAGTTTGGCGGCGCCGCCGTCGAGGCCGCCCTCGCTCTGGGCGCCGACGTGGTCATCTGCGGCCGCAGACGCCATGCTCTCGACCACATGAAGCACTCCCTGGCCCCGGTCTACCCGCAGGCCAGGATCGACGTCGTGGTCCTTTCCGGCACAGTCGACACCGACGTCGCCACCCTGCACGCGCTGGGGCCCATGGACAAATTCCTCGACTTCTCCCCGGCGGCGGCGGCCGGTTCGACCCACATCACCAGCATCCTCATGGCTCTGCGGAAGGGCGGGCGCGCATGTCTCATGGGCGGTATCACCGGTTCCGTGGCCATCCCCTACCAGGTCGTCATGTTCAACGACCTCCACATCGGTGGCAAGTTTATGTACGAGCGTGATGCGGTGCACAAGGTCATTTCGCTGGTCCAGGGTGGACGCCTGCGCATTGACTTGCCGCATCCTAAAGTGTTTGCGCTGCACGAGTGGGAGAGCGCGTTCAAGAGTGCCGAGGAATCCCCTGGCTGGAGACAGATGGTCGTGTTTGACCCGAGCAGGGAGTAAGGAGTACTACACAATCTGTCGTAAGGCAAGATGGATGGATTCCGTAGGCACACTCTACACTGGAGACGGAGACAGAGACAGATTGGCCAGATGCTGCTGATACTTCAATGATTATGATGCATCTCGCTCTGGACGTTCACAATGAAAAACATGGAACCGACTCCTGCGCAAAGGTTTTTCTCTCTCCCAGTCAAGCTCCCCCTTGTATCTGTAGGAAGGCGTGGCCGGGCAATGTTCAGTACGTACATATAGTACAGTTCATCATGACATAAATGTTTCGTGGGGGTTGGCCCTGAGCCTAAGTCTAAGTCTGCTTTTTCGACGTCGACCCCAAGCCTCTGTCCTTCCCGATGCGGCGGATCTCGTCGCACACGCTGGCCGTGACCTCATCGGTGCGTGCGGTGCCAGCCAGATCTCTCGTCTTGACGCCGCGGTCGAGAACGGACTCGACCGCGAGCATCAGCAGATCGGCGGCCTCCTCCTGGCCCAGCCACTTGACCATCTCGGCGGCGGTCCAGAACGTGCCGACGGGATTCGCCACGCCCTTGCCGGCAATGTCCCAGGCGGAACCGTGGATGGGCTCGAACATGCTGGGCCGCTGGCGCGTGGGGTCCAGATTACTGGTGGGGGCGATGCCGATGCTGCCGGCGAGCGCGGCGGCCAGGTCGGAGAGGATGTCGGCGTGCAGGTTCGTGGCGACGATGGTGTCGATGGATTCCGGGCTCAGCGTCATGCGGCACGTCATGGCGTCGACGAGCATCTTGTCGGTCTCGACGTCCGGGTAGTCGGCGGCGACGATCTTGTGCACTTCGTCCCACAGAACCATGCCGTTGCGCTGGGCGTTGGACTTGCTGACCATGGTCAACTTCTTGCGCGGCCGCGAGCGCGCCACCTCAAAGGCGAAGCGCATGATGCGCTCGACCGCGTGCCGCGTGAATATGCTGACTTCGGTCGCCGTCTCCCACGGCTGCCCGACATGCGAGCGGCCGCCCTGGCCGGCGTATTCGCCCTCGCTGTTCTCGCGCACAATGACCCAGTCGAGTTTCTGCCGGTTCGCCTCGGTGTGCTGGCACGCGGCCAACGGCGACGTCACGCCCTTCAGCACCCGCGTCGGCCGCACATTGGCGTACTGTTGGAAGGGCTGGCAGATGGCCAGGCGCAGGCCCCAAAGCGAGATGTGGTCCGGCACGCGCTGGTCGCCGACTGCGCCGAACAGGATCGCGTCGAACCGTTGCAGCTCCTCGAGCCCGCCGTCCGGGATGTACCGTCCGGTCTGGAGGTAGCGTTCGCTCGACCAGTCGAAGTGCGTGAAGTCGAACGTGAACGTCCCGTATGTCTCGGCCAGCGTCTCGAGAACTCGGATTCCAGCGGAGATGACTTCGGGCCCGATCCCGTCGGCGGGGATCGACGCGATCTTGTATGATGTCGTAGAGGGCGGAGGGGCCAGAGCCTGAGCCTGAGCCTGCTGAGCGGTTGAGATGGAGCCCATTGTGAGATGGTATTTACTATGTGCACAGCGGGTGTGATTGATAGGGCGTGCAGGAGAGGAATGGAGATGGACTTATATATATACACGTCCATAAACCTTGTCGTCGATATAGTACTCTGTAGTTGCCGTTGCCGTTGACGGGCTTCGGGGAAACAATTGGCCGCAGCCCAGATCCGCCTGAATCGCCTGATTTTTTGCCCGATGGGTGCCACCGACTGTTCGGTTTCGGATCGGGCTCGCATTTAGCCTAGCCTTGCCCCCTCCAGCTATAGCGGGCGGATATTGCTCTGCCGCAGTACGGAGTACAGAGACGAGGTAACATAGGTACCTATGGTAAACAGTAGCTGTACGGAGTACTTACCTTACGTTTGATGAGTCTGAACGGGACTTCCCTCTTCCCTTGAAATGATGGTGCACGTGCACGCATAGGCTTGGGCCGGATTGGGGCCAGGCTATTGCCGCTTTGTGGCCTTGGCCTACTAGTATCCTGGGCTGCAGGCTTCATCTAAAGCAGCGACAAGGACCCGCGCAGCCACTGCATGAGAGATGCTCTGTATTCCGTACTCCGTACTGTGTCTATCCGTACTCGTCCAACACCTGCCAACGATCCTCCCAGATTGTCTTAGTTCAGCGATCACAGGGCAAGCTTTCCCTGCCATTACGTTGCTGTTGCTGTTGCCGTTGCCATCGCCATCATTGATCCCCTCTCGCAGTCCGCCTGTCTGTCCTTCAGCGTCCAACGTCCGGCATCCCCATCCATCCAGCAGGCTAGAAAGACGAATCATTCACTTGCTATAACCACCGAGCGATGCGACAATCTACTTCTTGTCCTGCCCCTGCCTAATCGAACACAAGAAGAGTCCGCAGTCCCGCTGGGGCAGCGTCAGGAACTCATGGCAAATCTTGCTTGAGGCTGCTCCTGTCCTCATGAGGACGGGAGAGTGCATGGGCGGTGACGAACGTGAACATGAACATGCTGTAGGCGATTTCAACGCTGCCACCCGATGCCTCTCCGACACATGTCCATCCAAATCCAATGTCCAAGTCGTCCAACGCGAGTCTTGTCTTGTCCTGTCCTGTCCTGCGTGTTCCCGCCTTGCCTGCGACAGTCAGTCCGGTCTGACAGTTTCTTGATGTTTCGAGGAAACTCGTGTTTGATTTTGGCTCGACAATCCGATCCAATGCGCACAACACGTATCAGATCCGAGGTCTGGGCAGCACGGACTCTTATCCTGATATGATGATGTCTTTGTTCAATGTCTCTGCGAGAGTGCCCTTCCCATGGCTCGTGCATTCGCGGGGTTTATGGGATATTATCGAGCACAAACCACTTGCGGCTCAGGAACTATTCCCATAGGCTGAGAAGGCAGACTCCTTTGTCCATTAGGTAGGGTTACGGAGCGATAAAGCTAGCACCCTCATGGTCCAATCCTGTCATACGACGATCGATTCAGATGCCACATCAGGTCGGCCTGCAGCATCACCAGTTCTTGAGAGATTTCTCGTGTCTGTACACCGGGAAGCAACTGTCATTTTGGTCGACGTGTCAAGTTGGCTGCTACGGTGACATGCGCAAAGCAAGCTGAGATCCAGTCGCTACTACTACTAGTAGGAGGGCGCAATGATGCGATGGATCCGATCTTGGCAGCAATATCTTCGAGGCCACTCGACTCAACTCCATGGCACCTACATGGTGTACCAATGCATAACCATGGCTACCTCTAACATGCCCTACAGAGTACAACCTTGCCCAGTGCGACATGTGAAAAAGACGCAAGCGCTGCGATAAATCTCTTCTTTCTGTCAACCCAAGACGTCAACATGCCACCGTGCGTCAAGCCATTCTGGTGGTGCACGGGGCGCCGGCACTTTGCGGCTGTCTCACTTCAGCCACACTGTCGTCGGCAAAAGCTTGTCAATGCATGCTATACTTGAACGGTCAGGTCGGGGAAAACCGAGCTCGGCTTCTTAGGCGCTATTGCGTGCAGCCGCTGCCATGTCGGCAAAGGACATGGTGAACTGTTCGTTCTTGCAAGGACCAGGGTCCTATCGGATTCCACTAGCCTCTCAATATCCAATGGAGCTTGGTCATGTCCTCGACGCTTCTGCCACTACCACGACATAAACACCTCCCTTTCAGCTTGCTTGCTCGATTGCAGGTTCCCCAAGAAGTGATGCTTTCGCAGCGCGCACCCGCTCGAGTGGGGATCGTTGTACTCCTTTGCAATGACGGACTGGGAAAAAAAGAGCAGACGTCGCGTCCCCTCAGCTGCAGCTGGTCGGGGAGTCCGTTGGTAAGAAATGGCTGACTTGATCATGGAAAAAGCCCTCGAGCGAACCCCCATTTGTGAGTATAGCGAGTATAAATGCTTGTCTGTCGTTCTCTATCCAGTCCGTCTCTGTTCACCACCTTTACCTGGCACCACCTTGTCCTCTCTACCTGACCTCCCTGTCCGTTGACACCCACACACATCATGGCGATTATTCCTCGCTGGCGCTTCGGCCAAACCGGGGCAATGATGGGATTTCTGCCAGTGGCACATAGGAACAACCTCACCGTGTTCTTAGCCGAACTTGCCGGCACATTCATGTTCCTATTCTTCGCCTTCGCCATTGCCCAGGTCGCACATACTCCGCCCCCAGACGATCCTACCGCACCTCCCGACATCCTGGTTATCTTCTTCATCGCCCTTGGATTTGGGTGTTCGGTCGCCATCAACGTCTGGCTGTTCTATCGGGTCAGCGGAGGCATGTTTAACCCCGCGGTAGGCCAATTTCCTTGACAGGCGCCGCACCCAGACACTGATGTATCCCCGTCCAGGTCACTCTTACCCTCTGCTTAGTCGGCGCCGTCCCAGCCACACGTGGTTGTATCGTCGTGGTCGCTCAGATCATAGGTGGCATTGCCGCCGCCGGTGCCGTCTCTGCCACCTTACCGGGCCCTATGGCGGTCAACGTCCGACTCGGCGGCGACTGTTCCATCACTCGGGGACTCTTCATCGAGATGTTCACGACCCTGCAACTCGTTTTCTCCGTTGTCATGCTGGCCGCCATCAAATCCAAGGCAACCTTCCTTGCACCCCTTGGGATTGGGATTGCTCTCTTCATTGGACATCTGCTCAGTAAGACCCCAATAGGTGTTTTGGCTATCGGAAGTGACTGACCAGGCTCCCTCACAGGTATCTATTACACCGGTGCGGGTATCAACCCTGCTCGCGCATTCGGACCCGACGTCGTCACCCACAGTTTCCCCGGATACCATTGGATTTATTGGGTTGGACCTTTGCTGGGGTCTCTGGTGGCTGCAGCATTCTTCTACATCCTGGAGGCTCTGGAGTGGCGCACGGCAAACCCGGGTCAGGACTACGATGATCTTGAGTATCAGATGATCGAGCCCAGCAAGAAGACGGACAGACCAAACGTCGCCCACGCGCCGCTGAACGCTACTTACAACGGCGAAAGGTCCCCTTCGGAGAAAGAAAACACGGAGCGCTTGTCCAATCCCGCCACTCCAAACGCTTAGCTTGGTCTTCAGCTTCACTTCCGGCACCTGCTGGGGATTGTTCGATCGATGAAGGCTGTGTGCCGGCACAGCGTGGAGTATGTGAGCAATTCGCAATGGAGGGACGAAACGAATTACCCCTGGGTCATCCAGTCGCTCTGATAATCAAGAACAATCACACTTGAGGAATTGCGGTTGGGGTCTGTTTGCCTCGTGCTAGGCAGCGAACCTTTTTGACGGTGTAATCCATCCTAGTAGTAGCTGATGTAGTTTGGTAGCTTCAACCATGGCATAACTTCTACTTGTATCACAGCTTCCATTCTACCTTGTATCATTGCTTACCTTGTATCATTGCTTACCTTGTATCATTGCTTACCTTGTATCATTGCTTACCTGGTATCATTGCTTACCTTGTATCATTGCTTACCTTGTATCTGTCAAACTTTGGCATCCCCAGCCTTGTGCTTTAACCAGAAGGCTGGTTTAGGTGCTATCTATACTATATAGCATGCGCTCCCCCTGCGACCCGTTGATGGAGAACATGGAACATTTCAACCTTTATTTGACAGTATCATGGCTTACCTTATACCGTGTATCATAGCTTCCCTTCTATAATAGTTTCCCTTCCAAAGTTGCGGGCAATCATCGATTCTAGATCGTTTGGGTAGAAAGCCTTGAAGCCTGAAGCCTAAAGCCTAGGCCGTATGTCATGTCATGTCGCTCCATTGATGGATTTATCGAGTGATCTACAATAAGTGGTGCAATATGAACTCAACTAGGCTGACACTGATTGATTGTATATGAACCCAACCAGACTGACACACTGATTGATCTTATTGTCCGTCAAGCCTCATATAACTACTATATCTATCTAATGTGCTGTTTAATTATTATGATGAGGAGATTATAACTATCATATCATCATGATGAGATGCGCATGGGACAGATTACTGCACATCACATTGCTACAGAAGGTACAATGCTAGGTATCTACCTAGGTACTCCGTACTCCGTACTATGCGGCCAAATAGTATGGGCGGGCATCTCCTCGTAATCTGCCATCTTGCTCCCTTAGCCCAGCCGGCGGCCGCGGAGAAAGGCGGCCGGCAGGACCTGTAGTGTAGATGTACATGGGTACATACATTGCCGAAACGGACTCGGAAACAGAAAAAGACACAGAATGGCTGAAATACAAATCCATACATAGGCGCCCTGCCCTGCCGACCGTGAAGCCATCCATTCTCAATATCGCCCCGCCACTCAGCTAACTGCGCAAACTCGCGTCACATCAAGGACCAGAGAAAGAGAGGTTGTCGATCTGCGATCGGGGTTCGGTTGGGACGTCTCTGCATCTGCAACTTGAGTCGAGGAGTCAGAATCAGAATTCATTCTCACGCACACGACACAGCACAGCCCAGGACGAGTGTCGACAGGAGAACGAGAATGTCGGAGAAAGTACTCGGGAAAGGGAAAGGGGAAGAGAATGAGAAACCGAATGAGAACGAGAATGAGAATGAGAAACAGAAAAACAAAGCCCGTGTGCTGCTCGTCGGCAGCGGAGGCATCGGGACCATGACGGCGCTCAACCTGGAACGGGGCGGGCTGGCGTCGGTGGCGGCGGTGCTGAGGTCCAACTACGCGGTGGTCAAGGAGAGAGGATTCACCATCGACTCGCGCGACCACGGCCAGGTTCAGGAGTGGAGGCCGACCGAGGTGCTGGACAAGATGCCCGACCTGGCATCAGACCGCGACCGGGACCGCGACCCGGCGCCGTTCGACTACATCGTCGTCACGACGAAAAACATCCCCGACGTGCCGCCCATGGTGGTGGAGCTGATCAAGCCGGCCGTGACGCCGGGCCACTCTGTCATCGTGTTGATCCAGAACGGGCTCAACATCGAGAAGCCGGTGCTGCGGGCCTTCCCCACCAATGTCTGTCTGTCGGGCGTGTCGCTCATGGGCGCCGACGAACTCGCCCCGGGCCACATCCTGCAGAATGACGCCGACCGTTTGATCGTCGGCCCGTTCCTCTCCGGCCACATCGAGCAGGAAAAGCAAGTCGCCGCGGCGCAGGATTTCGTGCGCATCTACTCGGCTTCGGGAAAGGTCCAGTGCACCTACGACCAGGATGTCTTGTTCGTCCGCTGGAGGAAGCTGATGTACAATGCCGTCTGGAACCCCATCTGCGCCTTGACCGAGCAGGACACGGGCCGCTTTCGACTGTGGTACGATGCCAATGCCGATGGGAACGATGACGGTGACGACCCGCATAGCCCTCTCAACCTGCTCGTCAGGCCCGCCATGAACGAAATCCGCGCCGCGGCCAAGGCGGCTGCGAATGTCGACTTGCCGGAATCCTTGGTCGAGGCCATGGTCGACTGTGACCCGCTCGAAATCTTCTGTGCTCCCAGCATGTTGCAGGACAGACGGAAGAGCCGGTTCATCGAGCACGAGAATATCTTGGGCGAGGCCTTGAGAGAAGGTGAAAAGGCAGGCGTGTCGATGCCGACCGTGCGCGTGTTGTACGGCCTGTGCAAGGCGGTGCAATGGCGGACCAAGGAGCTGCATGGTTTGGTCGATCCGGAAGCGTTGCTGGAAGCCAGACAGAAGAAGGATAAGAAAGAATAGATCTCATTTCTACTCATCCGAAGTATATACGTTCACAGATGACACATGTAGCATCCTCTCTGCTTTGGCGGTCAAGCGACAGTGCTCTCAACTTGATCGACTGTTCGCAAACAACTCGTATAGCTTGCACTTTAACTTGCACTCCAACATCGTGAGTTACAGTACCGGATTCTATACCGGAGTCACTGCATTGTATCTGATCGGGGCAGGAAACTTGCTGTGCGATTTCATCTGAGCACACAAGAAATGCTTCAGTAAATCATTCCAAGTCAGACGATATAGCTGGCTGGGATGCAGGCATGGATCATCTGCAGAAGTATAAGGCCTCGGATTGCCAATATGACTGGGACACAGGGCATATTTTCGATGTCGCTTCAATGTTGAAGCTGGCCGAGAGCCTTATGGTGGAGAGCTGTCGTTGGCCGACCGTTATAAAGATGAAACAAGCACTGATGAACCCTGGCGTGATGATCTAAAATCAGCCTAGTGGGAACGTCAATTGTCTATTGTTAGAAGCCGTGTTAGTGGCGGTAAGCATGAGCCCACCGATAGGGATATCCCCTAATCCCTAATAAGTTGAAGACATAGGCAATCGTGACTCCAAACGCCATCCAGCTCGACGCAGTCGCATGGACGGGGTATTTTTGTGGATGGCAGATAAGCAACACCGTCACATAGGATCCAGTTGTTTAGATGACATTGTGAGTGTTCCTGCAGCAGAAAGATTGGAATGGGGCAGAGATCGTAGACTTGTGGGCCCTGCCAGTCCAACAAGGCGATGGCAACATTTTGGTTTGGGGAGTGATGAATCCCTTTCGTGCCTGAAGTACGGAGTACTCTGTAGGTGGTCAATCACATCAGCAGCATCTTCTCGCAACTCTCTCTCGTCTGTGTGACCTCGCAAAGATCCGTGCGGTTCTCCAAGTAACCATCTGCCATCTGGAGATGAAAGCTTTTTTTACCACCTGTCACCCCTGTCAATCCGGACCTGCATCGATCGGAAAATTGAAGACGGGGCGACGGGGCCAGGAGCTGAGTAAAGCCAGTCAGAGGCCTCCTAAACCACTTTATCGGTGTCGAATCCCCTTTTCTTTGCAGGGAGGCACTGTACGGATACTCGTACGGTGTACGGAGAGTATCCCTGGATGGGAAGCTGTGGACGTTAGTGCAACGCAGGGACAAATTGGCTGGATCCATACAGGCCACACAGACAACTGGAACGGTTTAGCGATGCGAGGGGTGAAATGATGCATCGTGCACCCCTCTAGGTGCCCCTGGTCTTGGTACGCGAGGAGTCAAGCTCGACGGAGACAGAAGTGACAGAAAAGACAGAAGAGAGACAGAAGAGACAGCTGAAACCGCGGATGGCGACGATTACAGGCAGAGAAAATCGCCTATTGGTGGCTAACCCAGATTTGCCTGCGCCGGTCGCAGGCTCTAAAGCTCTAAACTTAGCCTGCGCCAGCACTGGGGGCACCACTGGGGGCACCTAGAGGCCCTAGGGCCCTAAGGCACCCACTCCCGCCCACTCCATCTTCTTTCTCCCTTACCCAGCACAAGAATGGAATGAGATGAGCGCACCGCTATCCCGGCCCTTGTTTGAGAACATCATTTCTACTAGTTCGTAACTTTAGTATCCGTACGGAGAACCTGGTGTCTTAGGGCCAGGCCACCGCTGTACTCGTAGCCATGCTCTCGTCCTTCCTTCTTGTACCTGTTGTTGGAGGACGAGCCTGAGCACTTCCTCTCCTGCAAACGTGAGCTCGACTCAGGTAGCACAATGCCGCTCTCTCTGCCACGAGGTCTGTCGCCTGTAAGGCTGCTCGTTGTCTTCCTCCTTCTCCTATCTCTCCTGGTCTTCCGATCCTACTACCTCCCCTCTCCCCAAGGCTCCGAGAACTGGTGGAGGCGGCCACAGGCAGACTCCCCGGAGAACTTAAGCGATGTCGACCTCGACAACGATTTCAGCGACATTGAAGACCATGGCTTGACCTCAGAGATTCCCGACTTTGCCGACGCGGTCAAAGCCACCACCTCCGCCCCTTCGTCCTCCTCCAGCCCCAAACCAGCCTTCGACCCGTCCATCCCGGCCTGTCGTCAATTACCGGGCGCGGACAAGGTTGTGGTCATGGTCAAAACCGGTGCCACCGAAGCTTTTGCTCGTGTGCCCGAGCAGATTGTCACCCTTGCGGACTGCGTTCCCAACCTCATGATATTTTCTGATATGGCGCAAGACATTGGAGAATTCCACCTCTATGATGCGCTGGACGAGGTGGGCGAGGAATACAAGGAAAACCATGACGATTTCCAGTTCTACAAAAACATCCATGCGGTACACGCTGCTCACGGTGACGTGAGTGTGCTGGGGTCTGAGAAAGGCTGGAACCTGGACAAGTGGAAGAACATCCCCATGCTGCACAAGGCATACACCGAGTATCCTGATGCAGAATGGTACGTCACGATTGATGCAGACACGTATCTTGGCTGGACAAACCTGTTACACCTGTTGGCCCATCAGGAACCGGATGAACCACTGTATGCAGGATGTGTCTACTGGCATGGTCCTACAGCCTTTGCTCAAGGCGGAACTGGTTACATCCTGTCTCGGAACGCCGTTCAAAGATTCGAAAAGATTCGAACTCCGGAAAAGATCGCGGATTGGGAAAAGGAGACCTCGACCATCTGCTGCGGGGATGTCATGCTTGGTGTGGCAATGGGCCATGCCGAAGTCGGTGTCAGCGGTGTCTGGCCAATGTTCCAAGTTGATCCTCCTTCTGCTCTCGGATGGAGTGACCGGATATGGTGCACTCCGGCTATAACCTGGCATCATTCACATTCGTACGATATCGAAGCTCTTTGGCAGTTTGAAAGGGAATGGATCAACAAGACCTGGGACGATAAGACCCTGAGTGCGAAGCCGTACCTGTACGCGGATGCGTTCGAGTACTTTGTTCAACCTCTTATCGCCGACAACAAGACGGACTGGGACAACTACTCTGCGGACAAGGTCTTTACTAAACCGTCCGAGGATCACGTCAAGGAGAATAACGACTGGGACTGGAAAAACGATGAAGAAAAGCAGGAGTTGTGGGACAGCCTTTCCATCTTGGAGAAACGGGCCACGAAATCCGTCAAGCAGTGCCGTAAGGCGTGTGAAGCCGATAGTGGCTGCATACAATTTTCCTGGCATCCAGGAACATGCAAATTGAACAACGCAATCAAGATCGGTCATGCCGTCGATCCAGAGGCGGAGACCACGTCGGGTTGGATGCTGGATCGCATTGACCAGTTCAAAAATTCCAGGGAAAAATGCGAGGTCAAGTGGGAAGTGGATCATCGGTGAAGACCATGCACTGCACAAGCTTTGACCATTCCGATGCCACCGAGTTGTCACCTCATGTCGCTATTATGCCAGATCCGATCATTTGTGGATTCCGAAAACATGTGCCTATCCGCCAAGACGGCCGCTTGCTGAATCTCTTGATGAGCCTGGAGCATGAGCAATATTGCTCTGGGGTGACCGTGGCCAACACCACTTGGCCGGGGTTATTCAGCATCTCGTCTACTGGCATGAGACCAAATTACAGCGCTCGGTTCACAGATCCAGTGCCAGTGGCGTCATGCACAGTTTGACACCGACATGGACGAAGATGACGACGCTTTGGCGATGAAATACGCCTTGACCTACCTACCACACTGGCAGCCGGTTCATATTTGTCCTTTTGCCAACAGGACAGGACACCCACATGCGATATATTATTGGATTCAACGAAATCTTTCAACAGTGAAGTGATTTATGAGATCTTCTGCCGAGATGTACAGTTGCAATGTTGCAATATGATATCAGGATGGGGAGTGAATATAAGTGAAAAAGGCAATCTCAACACTACGATATCTGGTCCAGAGTTGTGCCACAAATACATTATGTCTGTCCAGTGTACTACTACATAATTCCTGCCATGCTCTTCGAGGGAACGGGAATTGGAACAGGAACAGGAACAGGAACAGGGAAGGGTGTCGGACGTCGGGCGTCTGAGTGGGTGTTTTTCTCTCTTCACCATGGTCTATAGATAGATAGGCGGAACTACGACTAGGACTTCAGACTTGAAATGGTACACAAAGTACGTGGCTTTAGCTAACCCTGTCTCCAGAACGCCCTGCCTGCCTGTACCAAGTACTCCGTAATTCGACCTGGGTCCTGGTTCCCCTAACTGTATGTATGGATGTATTGAGTCGTTCATTAGATCTGTGCGTTCCAGGCGGAAGAGAAAAAGACAATTCCAATCCTCAAACTCCCTGTCCAACCTGGCCGAGCCTCTATTGAGTCCGACGGCGTTGCCTTCTCTTATTGTATCAGCCCTGGTGCACCGCCTCCCGTCCGTCGTTGCGTCCTACAAGGTCCGCCGGAGCGGGTTCGAGAACTTGCGTGGCCACTCCGTACCACGCTGCCTGCGCTTGCGTCTGCGCAATCCCGAATCGATCTGATCGATGGGGCCTTGGGCGGTGAAGGAGCCCCATGAGGTACACAGGTCGTTGACGCTGGATGGAATCTCGATGGCAGAGGGGATGAGCTCCGGGTGTTCCTAGACAGAAGAAAGTCAGCTCATGTCAGGGGTATCGTATCGGCGTGGCGCTATCTGAGACATAGGTGTACAACTATGTAGTATGTATATTGCATCATTCACACTGCATACTGCATATAGGTATATCTGCATGTCTGCATGTCTGCTTTCACGCATATAGGTATGCATGTATACTAGTAGTAAACAAGGAAAGTGCATGTGTAGAGTCAACAAATAAACCACAAACATCCCACTCACCAAGATATTGACATAAAGCCCACCACTGACGTGCCAGGCAATATGACAGTGGAACGGCCAGACGCCCGGGTTGTCGGCGTCGATCTGCATGGCCATGTAGCCGTACGGCTGGAGCATCTGCACATCACGCCGGGTCGGGTTAGTTGGATTGACGACGGAGCCGTCCCACGAGCCCAACCCCTCGTTCAAGACGAACATGTTGTGGCCGTGGATGTGCATGGGGTGGGCAACCGGAGTTTCATTGTTGATGACGACGATGAAGCTCTTGTTGCTGCCGAAGTCGTACACGTTCCACTCGGGGTCGTAGGGGTACGAGTCGTTGCCGGCATCGGCCAGCATCAGCACCGGGTCGTTGTAGTCGACGCGGAAGCTCGACCCATCCATGGTCCACAAGAAGTGACCTGTCGAATTGATCTCGAAGTTCAGAGCGACCTGGACGGTGGCACTCGTGTTGGTCGACGGCGGCGTGATGGCGTAGTATGGAACCGTCTCGGCGAGGGCGTCGTTGCCGCAACTTGTGTCGTCGATCGGCCACGCCGTCGATGTCGGCTCTGCGGTGGTGGTGGTAGTGGTGCTGTTGGTGCTGGAGTTGGTGGTGGCAGCGGTAGTATTTGCATCCTGGTAGTAGATGATGGCCAAGCCGTCGGGCTGGCTGGCGACGGAACAGTACGAGCTGATGGTCGATCGCATCCACACCAGGTCGCTGCTGGACCCGTTGGCGTGAACAATCACGTCGGCGCGCTGGCCAATCCCCAACGTCACGACCGTGGTGGTGTACGGCTCGATGGGGACCAGGTCGTAAGCGATCACGGTCAGGACGTGGTTGTCGATGCTGAACCGTTGCAGGCCCTCGGCTCCCGCGTTGATCAGGCGGAGTCGATACGACTGGCCTGACGTGAACTGAAATTTGGATAGTCCTGCATTGGGGGTGCAGGTGACATTGGACACCAGCGTACAGTCATATACCCCCTTCCCGTTGATGAGGTTGTTGACGGAGCTAGGCGCGATGAGGCTGAGATCGGTGCCCATGACCTCCTCTACAATCGTGTCGTAGTCCTTGTGGTAGTAGTCCGTCAGCAGCACCGGGCCCAGGTCTTGATCGTATTGCGCGTTGACTGGCCCGTGGATGATCATGGCGCCGAACACACCACCGGCATACTGAGCGCTGTAGTGCGAATGGTACCACGTCGTGCCGTACAAGTCAGCGTTGAATGAGTAGGTAAACGTTTCTCCGGGAGCGATGGGGCACTGGGTGATGCCCGGCACACCGTCTTCGAATGGTGTCCCTTTTTGCAACATGCCGTGCCAGTGCAAGGATGTACCCTCCTCTGGCCCGGTGATGCGGTTGCTGACCGTCACTTCAATCGTATCCCCCCAGTTTGCTTCGATCGTGGGCCCAGGGAAGCCCCCGTTGATCAACAGTCCGCTGCGCTCAACCCCGTCAGGAGCGATTGTGCCTCTGGCGATGACGAAATTGTATGAGCGGACCACGCCCGTCGAGGGGGCTGATCGATACGGATTGGTGCCGTTCGCTGTTCGGTTGCCCCATGGAAAGCTGCCTGTACCTGGTGGAAACCCTGTACCGCCACCTGAAGACTGACCGATGAATTGTGGGTATTTTGGAGCAGCGAATGTCCCGAGCAGGGAGTTGCCGTTGGTCTTGCTCTGTGGCAGAGCATTGATTCCGAGAGATGACCCCGACGACTGCTTTGGGAAGCCCGCTGTCGGAAGGTTTGACGGGAAGACGACAGTTGAAAGCGATGCAGGCAGACTGGCCGTGCCGATGATGGGCGCACCCGAATAGGAGACGGGGCTCTGAGAAGGCTGTGGAATGTCAGTACTGAAAGTTGTCGTCAGGAGGCACAGCTAGGTCATTTCATTACCTTGGGCCCGCGTCCAGGTACAGGTACTGGAGGAGGGCGCCCGTGGCCCGGAAAGAATGGGTGAGCCGGACTCGTGGGAAAGAGCCTGGGACTCGAATGTCCGGTGGGAAAGAAGCCGGGATGCGGTCTCCCGGCTGGCTCGAATGGGAGGCCAAATGGGAGGCCAAAGTATCTGGGTCCTCGTCCTTCGGGGAGGGCCTGTATTGAGGCGACGAAGACAAGAACAACCCACAGAGCGACGGAGGTGATGCCCATATTGCAAGGACTGCCTCGGCCTCTGCCTCTGCGTCTCGCTCGCCTTCACGTCCCGAGTGAGTGTCAGGAGGACGGGTAAAGGGTATAGGCGTGGGAGACTCTAAACGAGTGGACGACGCTCAAAGGCGTCAAAGAGCAGACAAACGAATGAATAGAGGAAGAAATCAAGACATACGAAGAACCAAAGAACAAAATATGAAAGACAAGCTGAAGACACGGGACAGCCCTACCGTTTTATTGGGAGACCCCGGGCACTGGTCATCAAGTCGGCCAGTCTCAGGAAGTACCACGAGAACGGCACGAATTCGAAGAGAGTCTCCGGTAAGCTCGATAGCCATAGTCACATCCTCGTAGGGCAGCTCGCGTGTCCTGAGGATCCCGCGGTCCAGTGGTCCAGTGGATCCTTAGCCGCTCACGAGTCACCACCCGCTAACTCTGTTTAATGGAGCGCTGTGGCGTATCCGAGGAGATTTTCGCGCTGAACACGATAGGCAGAGACTTGTGTGGGTGAGATATTGTGAGGCTTGAACAAGGGAAAGTGTGATAGGCGTTGGGTGAGACCGCCTGGCCCAAACTTGTCCATAAATATGGCTAAGGGGCCAGGGGAAGAATCCCTGAGGGGATGTGTCTGTGAGTGGCCTGCCCCTGTATGTGTCCTCCGTCCTGCGTCCTGCACCCTGCATCCTGCATCCTGTAGCAGGCTGATCATTCTGTAGGTGCTATGCGGTGATCAGGAGGTCGCTGAGGAGAACGGCGCGTGGTGGCGGTGCCCGGCAGGTGAATCGTGTTCCAATCTTAGCCGGAAAGGGAGAGAGTGTCGGAGGTCGGAGGGGGGAGGGATGTTCAAGTTGAGTTCAAGTTGTTGACGCGTCGAATGACGTGGCGGGTATACACAATGCGCAGCCTAATACGGAGTAAGTTGAAACAACCCAGGATACGGAGTAGGTAGTAGGTGACTAAGTGGTAGGTAGTCGGTAGTAGGTACGCAGGATGGAGTAGAAATCTGCCCAAGCAATACGGAGTAATGAGGCGTCGCGTGCTGTCTCAACCATGGCGGGCTGGCGACTTGTCCATTCGTCCTTAAGCTTCGTGGCTTGCAGCTATTGATAGTTTCTTCCCGATCGAATTTCCACCGGTCCCCAAACATGCAGTCTCAGCTCAGCCACGGCATGGGTGCTCGGTACAAACTCATTTCAAAAGGGTGACTGACTTTCTTGATGGGATTGAACGGTGGCTGTGCAATTCACCATCAACAACAGCTCAAACTCTACGGAGTACGGAGTACAGTACAATCTCCAACTCCATCCCATCACTAACAATCAACTACAGCTTGGGCCCAGGCCCCTTCTCCTTCTCACCTTCAAGGATAAAACACCACTTCACACCCAGCAGGTCGGTCCACCCGTCGGCGCAGAGCCTCAGCCCCTCGTCCCTGACTCTACCCAAAATCCCCTCGAGTCTCTGCTTCCCCTTAATCGCAAGCACCATACTTTCGAGACCTTCAGGCTGGCCCTCGACCCCCGGGACGAACCTCAATCGTGCATTGGTGAAAACCAACTCGCTGCCGTCGCGGTCGATGCCAAACCACTCATGCCACTGTCTCGCCGCGGCCTCCGTGTCAGTCTGGCCTGGGGCAAGTCGGCATGTCGCCGCGGCCAGACGCAAATGCGAGTGTCGTCTCATGGTAGCTGAGTACCGTTCGTAGTCAGGACCACATGCGTGCCAGGGGCTGAAGCTGCTTTCGAGCGGGGTGGGATTACTTGACGACGGGGTATGGGAGTCGAGTTCAGGCATCACACCTCCTGACCAACCCGTCAATCAGCCTGGCAGTGCTAGGAAAGAGAGGCTAGGCCAGTCAATATTAGCTGAACTTACCACGAATACCTTTGGGGTGATACTGCACACACTCGACCTCGTCGTGGGAATGGTAGTATATCACTTTGGCCAACCCTCTGGATTCAATGTATCGCCTCCGAGCCGCGGCGTCTGTTGTCTGCATGATGACCATGTACCCGCCATCACCACGCTTCTGGAGCAGTTTCTCGACCGTCGTGCCGGGCTTGCAGGGGGAGCATACTTCGATAATGTCACCGCCTATCGCCACTGAAGCAGGACAGTGATGAGACTAGCTGCGTATACGAAATCCTTGAAGACGGCGGCCTACCCAAAAAGTTCTTCAGCCCCCACTGCGCCACCGCCGGGTCTTCGAACACCACTTCGGTCCCAAGGATTGTGGTCTAGAAGGGTCAAGTGAGCTGCTGAAAGTTGCTACGCAACTGCTCAAGCAGGTAAGCTGGGTAGGTACCTACTAGGATGTATCTTGCCCGGTCAAGGTCCCTCGCTATCAAAGCGATCTGCCTCAGTCGTGTCGGAGCTGTTGGCGGACGCGAGGCTCCGTAGTCGGGGGTCATTCTTTCACGGAGTTGTCTGGATGTTCAAGTGATGGATACAATGTGCAACCCTTACCAGGCGGTCACCAAGCTTTAGGACACGGCGCTGGCAGCGTGGCCCCGATACGCAACCTCGGCATCGTACTACAGTACTCCATACTGACCCCAAGTTTGCGGTTGGCTGCCCCTCAATGCCCGCTTTTCGGCACGAGTGCTTAGGGGCCTCTCAACGCAGGTACTACTACCAGTACTCTAGGACGGTAACAAGCCCGCTACGACCCTGCTAAACTATGAATGGAATGCAGTAGTGGATCGAATTTTTCTAGACGAGCCAGGAGCAAGGCTGAGAAGATCGGCGCTGATACCGCCTACCATAGGCAATCACTTTAGACTATACCCACGCCGCCATACTTTGCCGAGAACCTGGCTGCGACCAGATCCAATACACTGTCCTCGATGGGTGTGTAGACAATCGTATTCCAGGACTTCATCCTTTCACGCGTCAAAGGACCGCCAGCCTGGTCGACCATGACCTTCAATAACTCCACCGCATCACTGATATCAATCTCCCGTCCCTGGGATCCGATCCTCTTCAGCTTGCGACCAAGGGACCACTCCCATTTGACTGCATAGATGACCAGATTCTTTCCCTGCCAGAGAACCACCCGCTGATCGATCGACTCGCGAAAGAGCTGTTCCGATCTGCCAGGTCCCTGCCGATGAAGTCTGTCGGCTTTATGGCTTATGGCTCCACGTATTTTTACTGCGAGCAGATCTCCTCTTCGAATCCGCGCCTCCCTTCATCGGCTGCGGGCCTGCCCTCACCCTTGGAGGCTCTTACGTCGCCTTCTATGGCCGCTTCCGTGGCAGTTTCAGCCAGCGCCTCCGGCTTCCGCGGCAGATCTGGAGCAAGACGGAGCTAATATTATTAGCTCGCACCAGACAGGCATCATGCAGCTCCGGCGAATCCCTCTCTTCCGCTTGCGGGACACCTCATTGTGTGCTCTCTATCGTCTCTACGAAGATCTCTGCTCCAATGATCTAATTATGATGGGCTATGAGTGCGAGTACTTCTTCTTCCACAAAGAACCCTCTTGGCGACTTTCGCCGATTCCCGATCCGAAAGACAGTGACCCTGTCAGATACGCCGTACTCGCGAGTCTGGTTGAAGCGCTTGTTGACGCGTTTAACTGGCGATTGAAACTGGGACTGCGACGGGATAAATCAATCGACGAGTCCGAGCAAAGAGACATCAATTTCCAACCCGAAGAACCTCCCGCCTGGACGGCAGCAGTTCAGCCTTTGAAGGAAACCTTAGATCTCAACAAATTTGCCGACCGAGGGAATCCCCATAAATCCTTCCTGAAGAGGAACATTCACGCTCCAATGGGGTATTTGTACACGGTGTGAACCGGCGGAGTAATCGATCTTGCAAGGCACTATTCGGCTGGCAAGAGGGTCAAAGCACGACCTTGCGAAGCACCCACAGTTTCAGTTTAGCACTCTCCGGCGAATGGAGCCCACGAACTCAGCTATGCTGAGTGCTGCGTCAGGATTGAACAGGGCATAACATTACACCGATTGCAGCACGTCCACATCTGCTCATCCCCTGCTGTCGACTGTGGCCTGCACGATGCAGCCATTATGGGTAGGCGATAATCATGATCATGCCTTAGAGCTATGCATGAAGTTCCGAGGCCATGAGACAGCTTCCAACAGCCAAAATACTATACAACTACGATGTGGCTAGACCACATGGTTCATGGGAAATTCCGTCATCTTGCTATCGCTTCGCCAAACCCTGTCGAAATTGGCACAACGCAACCGCAGATATCATTACGGAATACACATGTCCCAAATCACCACCCAACCATACCGCGACTGCTAGCGGTGTTATGGAAAGACCTGTCGGCTCGCATGAGAACAATCCACACACTCCAAACCCTCCTCAACGAAAGATTACAGTAGCACGACTTATTGTGCTCACTTTGTAGTTTCTACTTTGATTTCAAACCCGCACACACCAACACGGGATACCTGTTGAAACGCCGAGTAACTTATGATTCAGGCATCCGAAATTATGCCGGACCGGACCGTATTCGACAGGACAATATTTTCCGCCGACCATGATGCAGACAAGCTGGGATCTGATACAGGTGCCGTATCGCGCCGTATCGGCATTTCCATCCACCTTCCAAGCCCGAGGCCCGAATCTGGGGAAGACTTGGACTTTGCGGGGTGGGCCGGCACCCATTGGCCATTTCTCGACCATTCCTCCGTCCTCTAACTACGACTAGGTGGTGGTTGCAGTCTGAGGAGTACTTTGACAAGCTGGTCTCTTCCAACATATTAGTACTAATCTATCCTGCTGGGCCTTAGATCAAGTAGCCGAGGTCAACATGGCCCGGTATTCCGTTCCAAAGGAAGCTCAGGGATACCGCAACCTTGGCTTGCAAATCTGTTTCCACCGCCCTCTTCAAAAGTCCAGGCATCGCTGACGGCTCTGACCTGGCCGAGAGATATCATCAAGGCGAATACTGATACTCACAAGTGACAACTTGTAGAGTCATACGACCATGTCCCGCTCCGCAGCCCATGACGAGCGAAACACCAGCTTTCGAGAAGCATTTCGGACGCCCTTTGAGTTTGCGTCCAGTGCGGCACCAACTGCACAACTGGTCCAAACAGAGACGCAAAAGCTGAAACTCGAGCATGACGTCGAGGACATTCCAAACAGTAACGGTGCGCGATTGCACTGGATAGGGGACCGTTCAGCGGAGAAAGTCCTGCTCTACTTCCACGGTAAGGTTACTTGCAGCTCCAAGTCGTGCGCGGACATCTAAATCACACACCCTAGGTGGCGGCTTCTGCCTCCCTGCACTCAATGGCCATATACTGTTTCTCAATCAAACTCAACAGTATCTCGAATCCAAGGGAAAGAAAATAGTGATTGCATTCCTTGAATACAGTAAGATCTTAGCTTCCGACCACGATGACATATGAAGCACTCACCCTAAACTAACGTCTAACTCAGGTTTGACAAAAAGACCAGATGGATCAGAGGGATCGAGATACCCTGCGCAGATCTTTCAAGGCACTGAAGCGTTACGCTTCGTTCTTGAGAAGGGATGGAAGCCCTCCAATGTAAGTACCTATTCCGTCACGGATGTCGGCCATGGTGGAGTGCGAGATACATCCCGATACAACAGCAAGTATACTGACCGTTCCACTCAAGATCGTCATCGGGGGAGACTCTGCAGGGGCCAATCTAGCCATTACCACCATCTCGGTGGTCCTGCATTCCTTTCCAGGAATCCCTCCCTTGAGTCTCAGTGGCCACCTCGCCGGCCTCCTGCTCATATCAGCCTGGATCGGCTTCAGCAGGGACACCCAGTCTTGGACCGAGAATGCAGACAAAGACTGCATTCCCGCGGAGTGTGCCATCCAACTCACCGACGCCTACGCCGACCCAGCCGACCGCAACAACTACTCGGAACCCGGGCAAGCCGACGTCTCGTGGTGGAAGGGCTTACCGGCGGATCGCATCCTGAACGTCTATGGGGGTGCTGAAGTGCTCCGAGACCACATTGCTGAGCTTGGTGACAAGCTGGAGAAAGCCGGCAACCGGGTCGAAAATGTGGAATGTCCCTTGGAAGTCCATATCGATTGTATTCTGGACGCCATGTCCGGATTGGACGCTGGCTTGATGTCTACTAAGGTGTGGGAGTGGCTGAGCAGTGTGCTGTAGTTACTGTAGGGATACATACTGTACTATGGAGATACATGGAAATACAGTAGTAAGGATCCCGATGTACAGTAACTACATGCCAGATTCTAAGGCTTGACTCACCTGTGAGCTCATCCCGGCTCCCCTATAATAGCTATAGCTCAACCCGATCCGCAATTTATCCTGCCCACCTCGTTCCAGGACCTACAGTAACCTACAGTAGGGCCCAGGAGGATTGATTCCCTACCAGTCGCCGGTGGAATGTCGATTTCATGCCTCGAGAAAGCCGGGTTTCATGCGACCAGGAATGCAGGTTAGTAATGCAGTAGGATGTGTTCTGGCGGAACCCGCCTTTGCCTGCGTAGGGTCTGGATCCCAGATGGGTTTACTCTGCTCTTCTTGCTCTGCCCTTGACCACAACATCTGCAATGGGGCATAGGGCAGAGGGCATAGGTCATAGGGCACAACCCTTCAGGTCGTAGATCCCCCGTAGTCGTTCAGGCCAGAGGCTTCCCACAGGTCGGGGATGGTGAGGTGGGCAAATGGGTCCCAAGCTCCCTCTGTAGTGGCATCAGCTTCGTGAGTTGCAGCGTTGGAGCCCTCAAGTGGTGGTAGGGCGGTGTCAATGGCCAGCACACTCTCGGACGAAGGACCCGGGCCGCTGGTCATGCTAGCGGATGGTTGCTGGTTCCTTTGAGGCGGATCAGTCGTCTTCGAAACACCCCGATCTCGATCTGATCGAGGCTTGTCGAACTCTTGGTGTTGAGAGCCGAGTATTGGTGCTCCAGCTCCAGCTCCAGCTCCAGCCTCACGGTTGCGTCTTCGCCCATGTCGGAGGTATGCCTCGTCGTTCAACTGGTGAACCACGGATTCGCATTGGGACAGGCAGATATCCGCCAGATCCCATTTGGCTTCATCTTTCGCCCTGCGAAGGTGCTCGACCAGCGCACGTGCAGCCGATACACAATCCCGCGCAACCTCATCGCTTGTGGCTTCGAGCCCGCACCGCAGTATTAGTATCGCCGCAGAGGCGAAGTGATATGCAGTGTCTACCAGCCAAGGTCAGTCTCGGTTTGGATGCAGAGCATCGAATTGTCTCTCTGGATTTCACGCAATACTGCACTGCATATATTGCAATGGCGGAGTCTTGACTTACATGGCATCCAGAAAGCATGTAGGTCCCGTCCGCGGAGAGACAAGGTGAAATCAATGACAGCCTTCGCAGCTCTACGGCACTGGAGGTGCAGATACTGCCATGTTTCCGGGTTGTTGTAGTCGTCAGACTTGACCGACTCCTGGTTTGATCAAGGTCAGCGAGTGATCCGGACCGGAGACGATCAGCGACAGGAAGTTTCACCAGTAATGACACCCTGCAAGTACACATTTTCACGGCCAAGAATGACAGATGCAGACTCAAGGCACCCGGCAGATCTCTTTGGAAATCGGGGGTTTTTGGATTCAGAGACGGCGGCAGGTTTTCCTCCCAGTCATCCACGGATGCCTCTATGCGCTTCAGTGATCGGAGTTGAGCGTCAGGCTTGCGGCTTTTGGTGTCGTAGACGTGAGGCAGGATGTCACCCAAGATCTCCGTCAGCTGGCATAACGCCCGGAAACTCTGGGCTCCCATGATGCGCGGACCTGATGTGCGGCCGGCATCGTTGTCATGTGTGACGCCACCGATGAGAAGGGAGCTCAAGTCTGGAACCGCGACATCGAAATGCCCTGGGTGGATATGTGGCGGAGTGCCATGTGCAAGGCTCGCCCTGAACAGGGGTTAGGCAAAAACTGGAACGGGTGCGACCCATGTTTAATGCGAGGAGCAAGCTACGCACCACCAGTCGTGGATCAACACTCCCCACCACGTTCTGATTCGAAGCGCTTTTTGGCGCTGGTCCAGATCCCAGCCTCGTGGATCTCGATTCAGCCCCAAACTCTGGGACAGAGCCACGGCTCGACCGATGTTGATGGCATTGTATGTCATCGAGGTGGTAGGCCGACCTGTGAGGTCGAGGATACAGGACAAAACGGTGGAAAATCCCGGCGCGAGAAATTCCTCGTTCAATGCTTCGACTGTCTGGGTCCAAATATACCTCACGTCTGGGCGGTGCGGGCGAGATTTGACCAATTTTGCCGAGGTTGACCACGATATGATTGAAACGGCGTAGATTTCACAGACAAGCACATGGGGGAGTGCTTTCTTCCGGTACGACTCCAGCACCGTTTTCTCATCGAGGATGGGAAAGGGAGGGTGGAATGCCTGGAAGTAGCTGTCATCGGGGGCACATCAGCGAGTTGGTCTCTGAAACAGGAAGACGAACCTTACAGGTCGACTACATCACCGCCGAGAGGTTCCAGCCCTTTCTCGATGGCCTCATATTGCCTGAAGCCTGCTGATCCATTGCCACGGGAGGCACGAACACGCTGCCGGGGAACTTTGAGATAGACGATTGGGTTTCGAGCGTCACTCGAGTACACGCTGTAGGGGTTGGGTCGTGCATGAGACACGGGCAGGGTGGCTGCTGGGGACATGTACTGCTCCAATACCTGAACGTCACGGGCAGCAACCGGTCCGATGATATGCCCGGAGTGGGTCTGGGGGCCTTGTCGTCCAAAGGCACCGTCTTCGTTCTCACTCGAGCCCTCGTCGTGGTGCATAGGACTGCTCATGGTCTCCTCCGGCGATGGTTGTGTTCCATTGAGCACAATGTCTTCCAGAGTTGGCCGCTCTGAAGTAGCTGTCTGGCATGGTCTTTGCCTTTGCCTTTGTCTTTCCCTCTGTGTCTGCCCATCCTGCTGCGAGCGCCTCTGGCGCCGACCGGGGCCGGCAACACTTCTATCTCCTTGAAGACCACCCCTAGTACAATCTAGACCATGCTGTTTGCAGAATTGGCAAGGTTGGCTCTCCACGTCTCTCGTACATCGGGATCTCCGTCTTCGGCAGATGTCGCAGGCTGGAAATCGATGGGAGCGATAAGGACGTGAGCCTTGTAGAGGGGTGACTGCAGTCTCCGGGCTCATTGGGACTTCAGGTTGATTTGGCCTGATTTTTCCTTTCCATTCCGTTTGATGACGCCGGAAGCTGGGACGGAGAACTAGGTATAGGGTAGTAGATGCTGAGGTGTTGCGTTGCAGGACTGCGTGATATACGGAGAACTAGGAGATGTCCGGCTTCAAGTTTCCCGGATCGGAGATTCGGGAAACGCTGACTTGGCACGGACATGGCCTAGGGTTAGGGTTAGGGTTAGGGTTAAGCCTTCGGCTGAGGTAGGCTGCGGTACCACGCCTGCTATTTGACGCTACATGTACACTACACCGCCTGAAACGATCCATATCTTACGCGGAAAGAGTTGGCTCCTAGGAGGTCAAGAGTCGATATGTTGTCGCGTCAGTATCATTCATTCCATTGATGAATATGCGTTCAGTGCCAATTGGCCGCCCAGGTGAGCATACAACACATTGCTCCCGGCGGGAATCTCTTTCTGCCGGATCATATCCATCAGTCCTGCCAGGCTCTTTCCCTCATAGACCGGGTCTGTGATGAAGGCTTCGGTTGATGCGCCAAACTTGATTGCATCGATAGTCTGTTTGTCGGGGATGCCGTAGCACCCAGCGTGATATCGATCGTCCAAGACGATGTCCTTTTCTGTGATGTCGCCTGGGTCAAGCCCGAGCTTGACGCCAGTCGCCTTTGCAATCCGAAGAACCTGGTCAAAGGTCTTTTGAACCTTGGCCGACGCGTCGATCCCGATCACTTTGCGGGGCTTCGAGCCGTGTTTCTGTGCCAGCTTGAAGCCGGCCACCATACCAGCCATGGTCGAGCCAGTGACTGCACAGACGATGATGGTGTCGAAGAAGACGCCGAGCTCTCTCTCCTGCTGCTCGACCTCAAACGCCCACCGGGCAAAGCCGAGTCCCCCCAATGGATGGTCGGAGGCGCCAGCAGGAATGTAATACGGCTTTCCGCCCTGGGCGACAATCTCCTGAGTCAAGGTCGAGAGAGAGTTTTTATGCTCAATCCCAAACGGGGACGGATCGAGTCGAGGATTGGCTCCCATCAAACGTGAGAGTTGAATGTTGCCGACCTTCTCGTAGCCCGGATCGTTCCAGTCAACCCATTTTTCTTGTACCAGGGCAGCTTTCAGCCCTAGTTTGGCAGCCACTGCCGCAACTTGGCGGGTATGATTTGACTGAACCCCTCCGATACTGGTTATAGTGTCACAGCCTTGCGCAAGAATCTCGGGGGCGAAGTATTCAAGTTTGCGGGTCTTGTTGCCGCCAAATGCCAGCCCAGAATTGCAATCCTCCCGTTTCGCGTAGACATTGACCTCCCCCCCTAGGGCTTTGGATATCCGAGGCAATGCTTGGATGGGAGACGGTCCGAACAGCAAGGGCTCTCTGGGGATACTGGCAAATGGCTCTGGCAGCTGTAGCCCCGACTCTGTGGTTCCGTTGCTTTGCGCCATTGTCGTTGTGAGATGATGTCTGGAAGGTTTCAGTAAGGCAGAAAGAGGATATCACAACCTCGGAGAAGCCTTTATAGCACGATGAACTCTGAAATTTCTCAGTGAGGAGAGCACGGAGGGAAGTGGGATTCACAGGAGATCGTTTTCCGTGTTCGGGAAACTCGAGCATCTGGAGAAGGATTGTTTCCCGATGGTCGAGTGGGACAGCGAAGGAGGAGGCAGTGGTCTCGACGTCTGTCTTCTACATAGCACCCTAGGTGGCACCTGTATCGGTGGACTGGGGCCGTTGACGAGCCTGCGGGTTCTTGATACCGGGAAACCCGGCTCTGGGCCTGGCCCTTGCTGCTCCAGTACTTGCCCTGCAATAATGCGCGCCTGCGCAGTTTCCCGCTTCTCTCTGCGATATGCTATCTAGTATCGACCAACCTTCCCCCACCGCCCCAGAACGAGCAACGCTGATAACTGCTAGGAGAGTGATACGTGTCCTGGATAGTACCGTGGCTCTATCGTATCTCGGGCATATTTTTACGATCGAAAAGTAGCTTGGCAGAACGGAAGAGGAAGAGGGAGAGGCAGAGTGGCCATGGTACCACTCCCTCCCCCCCAGTGGGTATATGTTCCCATTGCCATCCTCTCTCAAGTGTTATGGTCGAGATGTTGAGGACCCTCCTGACAAATTCTAGTCTCCAGGTGTCTCTTGACCATCTCGGAACCGCTCCTCCTGCTCTTGCTCTGCCAGTGGAACAGAGAACCTTGGGCAGTCTGATCCCTTCCTGCTGTTTCTTGTTCCTTTCTCTGCAAGTCTCTCCCCCCTGACGATGACGACCGGCGCCGGCAACATGGATAACAAAGACCTCTCCGAGGCCAAAGCTGAGGGGCTTCCCATCAGCTACAACCCCAAAGAAGACTTCGGCACCGGCGACGTCACGGATCTCGACGAGGCCGAGATCTTCCTGCGCGACAACAACTTCACCAGCGGCTACATCAAGGAACTGCTGGCGGATAAAAAGAGAAACAAGCGGCTGGTGCGCCGGGTCGACCTGGTCCTGCTCCCGTTGCTGGCGGGCACCTACGTGCTACAGTACATCGACAAACAGGCTCTTTCGTACTCGGCAGTCTTCGACCTCTTTAGCGACACCGGCACCACCCAAAGCCAATACAGCTGGCTTGCAAGCATCTTCTACTTCGCATACCTGGGGTCCGAGTACCCCTTCACCATCTTGGCACAAAAGACTCGGATGGCCAAAGTGGTGGGAGGTTGTGTCATTTCATGGGGCTCGATCCTGATGATCACAGCCGCTTGCCAGAACTTTGGAGGGCTGGCCACTTGTCGGTTCCTGCTCGGTGTATTTGAGGCTCCCATCACCCCATGCTTCATGATGATTGCCGCTATGTGGTAAGACTCTCTTTTCTATCCTGTCATCTATTTCCAACCGCACCGAGATCCAAGCGGTCTCCTCCACAGATGAGATTGGATGCCTGGCTCGCTCACACATGAAATCGGTCGGCAGGTACACTCGGCAAGAACAACCGTTCCGTGCCGGCGTCTTCTACTGTTGCAACGGCGTCGGCTCGATGCTCGGCGGCATATTCACGTATGCGATCGGGCAGATCGACACCTTCCCCGTGTGGAGAGCAGTCTTTTTGATCTGCGGCGGACTGACCGTGATTTGGGGCTTTCTGATCCTGGTTTTCCTCCCCGACACCATCCTGTCGGCCAAAAGATTCAGCCTGGAGGAGAAGGCGATGCTCGTGGCCCGGGGAAAATTGGGGAGGACGGGAATCCTCAACAAAACCGTAAAGTGGTATCAAATCAAGGAGGCTCTGGTGGACCCTCAGGTGCTGCTTCTGGCGCTATTCATGCTCCTCAACGAGGTCATGAACGGCGGCGTGGCCAACTTCGGCAAGCTCATTATCAAGGGCCTGGTCACCGACCCGCTCCTGACCACCGCTCTCGGCATCCCGCAGGGGGCCTTTCAAGTTGTCTGGATCCTGACCGGCACTTTCCTCGCCTCCAAGGTGCCCAACTTCAGGACCATCTCCATGGCCCTGTACATGATCCCCACCATCCTGGGCATCTGCCTTATTTGGAAACTGGATCGCCACCACCACAAGGTCGGCGTCCTTTTTGGGTACTACATGGTCGGTTCATTCGTCTCGTCGCTGGTGGTGGCATTGCAGATGCCCGGCGCCAACCTCGGGGGCTATACTAAGCGAGCCACGGGGACCGCCATCGTGTTTGCCGCGTATTGCGCTGGCAATATCATAGGTCCCCACGCCTTCCTCTCCGAGGAAGCCCCCTTGTATCCTACTGGTTGCAAGGTCATCCTTGCTTGTGCATCTGCTCAGATTTTCATCGCCATGGCTTTGAGACTGCTTCTAATTCGCCGAAACAAGCAAAGAGATGCCGCTGCCGCGAATGGTTCAGAGCCTGAAAATGATGCGGCCGAGGAAATTGCTGCCGATTTGACCGATTTCGAGGTATGTGTCCTGAACTCTCTCTTTCCGCAGGTGTGTGGTTTGTGCATGGGTGGAACTAACTTTGTCTTTCCCTCAGAATCCGAAGTTTAGATACGTTTTATAAATGCGGAGGACTTGAGGAAGTTCCAGGTGACAGAACGACCTACCTTCATCGGAGGAGTGCGGACAGCAATACGTTGTGATGCGGCATTGCATGCAAGATCTACCGGACAATTCACTCATTTAAATCTAAGCAATATATCTATCTCTATCTACATCTTGCAAGCTTTGATGTTATTTTCACCTTCAAAGCAATCAAACGGATGACCGTCTCCATTGAATCCCAAGAGAACATTGATATCGGATTGGGAGCCGTCTCTCTACTAAAAATCTCCCGATTCGACTCGCCCTGACTCAATCACCTAGGAGGCCAAAGTCTGGTCGCTACTTGGTAACATACCCGTAAGTAAGGAGAGAGGTACCACAACCACAGCTTGCTGGGAGGACTGATTAGCATTGGAAGATCAAACGAGTTTCCCGAAAACGGAGAATACCGCATAGACGATAATGGCGTCGGCAAACCTCAAAGCTGTGTGTGTGTGTGGAGTACCCTATAACTACCGTTGGGGGGCCCCATTATTCGGTCAAAAAAAAAGATCCGGCGTGGTGGTGGTGGTGGTGGTGGTGGTGACAGCTGCCCATCATCCCCTATCACCTTGTGATAATACCGCACGGCATTGAATGGTGGTACATATCCCTACTACCACTACTCCCTACACTACTAGTCCTACAGGTCAAGTCAATTGAGGTCAGCGAGCCCTTTCCTTGTTTCCTCTCCCCCCCTCCCGCCAGCCAGCTAGGATGGGACCAGTGATACAGGAAAACAAAGAAGGGCAGCAAAATCAAGCCCGGCCGTGGGTGAAACTTCGTCAAGGGACTGTGGTTGGAATTACGCTCTACCAACCTGATGAAAACGAAACCCACGGGTCTGAAAAGCCGGTGCCGGTGCAAGCGTTCCTGGGCATTCCATACGCCCTTCCACCCACAGGCGACCGACGCTTTCGCCCACCGGTGAAGATCGGAGACTCTTCAGACCTGTCAATCGACGCGTCTCGATATGGGCCTGCCGCTCCAGGAAAGCCTCTCTTGCGCGCAGGACCCAAGCTGGAATACAGTGAGGACTGTCTGACCGTGAATGTATTCCGGCAGCAGCAGGTGCCTCAACCTCAACCTCATTCTCAAGGAGGAGAGGACCTAGGCAGCGGTCTTCTACCCGTGGCGATCTACGTGCACGGAGGAGCGTTCAATCGAGGAAGCGCGTCCATGCACGACACTGCTTCGTTGGTGGCCTGGTCGGAGCAGCCGTTTGTTGCTGTCTCGTTCAACTATCGTGTCGGGGCTCTGGGTTTCCTCCCGTCCAGTCTGAGCGCCAAAGAAGGTGCTCTCAACCTCGGTCTCAAGGACCAGAAACTGCTCTTCGAGTGGGTCCAAGAGAACATTGGGTCTTTTGGAGGTGACAAGAATAATGTCACGCTCTTTGGTCTTTCTGCTGGTGCTCATTCGGTATGTACAATGTCTTCCTTCCCCTTACCATGTATTTTCTGACTCTGGCCACTCACTGACCACGTCATGCTATTCCTGGCAAAAATGTAGATAGGACACCATATGATGAGACACAACGACCAAAACCCGGGCCCTTTCCACCGAGTCATCATGGAGTCTGGCGCTCCAACCTCGAGAGCTGTACGGGCGTTCGACTCGGAACTGCATGAACGGCAATTCCACGAGTTCTTGACCGAAGTCGGCTGCCCCAGCGATCTTCCGTCTGCCCAAGTCTTCCCTTTCTTGCGCTCGCTGTCTCTGTCTGTCATCACCAAGGCGCAAGAAACCGTCTTTGATAGATACAATCCGTCACTCCGTTGGGCGTTCCAACCGGTCATCGATGGCGAGATGATTCTCCGCAAACCCATTGACAGTTGGCGCTCGGGCAACTATTACAAGGTGCCCATCATGACCGGATTCTGCGGCAACGAGGGCTCCCTGTACGTGGACAAGCAGATGTCCACGGACGAGCAGTTCGTCGACTTCTTTCGAACTCTTCTCCCGCAATTGTCCGATGCGGACATTGACACGGTCGCTCACACGCTCTACCCGGATCCCGAAACGTCCAAGGATCTCACCTACAAGGAGACCAGGCAAAGCACTGAGATCGGACCACAGTACAAGCGGGTGGAGGCTGCATATGGCCACTACGCCTATGTCGCCCCAGCCCGGCAGACGGCAGAGTTGGCCTCCAAGACTGAATCACACCCTCCTACGTTTTTATATCATTGGGCGCTACCCTCCACCGTGATCGGCGGCGCCACCCACGGTGACAACATGCGCTATGAGACTTACAGCGCCGGAGTGCGCTCCTTATCACAGAACCAAAAAGAAATCTCAGGGATGCTACACGCATACGTCACCAGTTTTATCTGCAACCACGGGAATCCCAACGCCATCACTGGCAGGTGGGCTAACAGACCGAAGTGGGAGCCTTACCAGGCGGAAGAACAATCCAAGTCCAAGCCCAAGACTATGATCTTTGGGAAAGGGATCGAGGAACTTATTGGTGGACCTAATACTGGTAAGCTGGTCGAGCTGGTGTATGATGATTGGGCAGTAGAGCAGTCTCGATTCTGGTGGGACAGGGTCGAGGTAACTCAGCAATGAATACATAGATATACTACTACTCGTTCTATTAGTATACTACTATATAATGTAGTACCTACTATAGTATTAAGTACTGTAGTTTGACTATACTACTATAATATATAGTAAACTATAAATATATATATATGTACTATTAGCTGATCTAAGACACCACTTATCTTATATAATATACTTATTCACCCACTTTAACTCCTTTCCCCTCCATCTTTTTATTTACAAGTCCTAGATAAGTATATAGTTATATTTATAACTCGACCTTTAGCATTATAGATCAATCTAGAATTAATATTATTTCGATCCGGGTTTAATCCGGTCGGTAGATCAAACCCGGATCAAACCTGGATCAAACCTGGATCAAACCTGGATCAAACCTGGATCATCTAGATTAGTCTATACTCTTCTAATTTCTTATATAGGGGATAGTAAGTTCATAGTAGGTATAGTATGTATATACTACTATTACTATAACTCTCTTATAAAGTACCTAGTTACGCTAGGTATTTAATTAGTACTAATATAAGGAGATTATATAGTATATATACATATGTATTTACATAGTACCTAGTACAGTATGCAATAGTACTATGTAGTATGTAGTATTTTTAAAAACACACGCCGGACCGTTCCAAGACAAGACCATAGTCAGTAAGTATGTGTAGTCTTATCCCCCACTCCTAGAGGGCTATTGGTATTGTCCCTCTCGTGGTGGATGATGCACATAGTAGTTCTGCGTAGATGGGGTATGTCTTCAGCCAGCTCCTGCAGCCTCCTAGGCCTTGACCCTGCCACTCGGGCGCGATGTAGACGTCGGTGAGGTAGAAGATGGTGACGCGGGGTGATGGCGCTCGGTTTCGGTGTCGGGCGAGGGTTCTAGGTTTCGATGACGCTAACGCTCGTTTCGGGTGAGGGCTCACTGAGGGTTCTAGAGGATCAGGTTCAAGTTTCGATGATGTTGACCCTGACCCTGACGTTGACGTTGACGCCGTCGATCCGTCGTCGAACTCGTAGTACAACCTAAAGCAAAGCGGCATTTCGCCCACAGCCGTCTCCGGGAGTGTCAACATGTGCTGTTGCCCAGAAAAGCCTTGTTCAGCTGCGGAATCGGGGCAGAGGATAGAAGGTAGAGGATACATAGAGGACAGAGATTACAGGGCACAGGACAGAGGACAGAGGACACAGGGCACCTATAGTCGGTATCTGAGTCCATGTGAGGACTCACTCGTAGAGAGCATCTTAGAGAGGAGGAGAGAGACCACGATTGTATACGCCAGGCGTGACGGGGCGAGTTGAGGTTCAACATTGCGACGGGATCCGCGGCCAGGACTGCAGGAGCAATGCACATTTGTGACATTTCAAGTTCAAGTTGCTGGCCCTTGAAGGCTGTATTGTAATGTAGTACTATGTACGTAGTACTAGGTAGTAAAGTGCTGCTGATGTGGAGGTCACTGATCAGGATTGTCAAGACAGTGTGTGGACAACTAGTAGTAGTGGTAGTAATAATACTAATACTATGTACTCCGTATGTACTCCCATTTCAAAAAACACACCCCGGACCGTTCCAAGACAAAACCATAGCCTTATCTCCCACGCCCAGAGGCTCCATCTTCATCAGTTTCCTGTAGAATTCCAGAGGGCTATTGTCCCCCTTGTGGCCGATGATGCACATAGTCCTGCGCAGATAGGGCATGTCTTCGGCCAGCTCCTGCACACATCGGATGAGCCAGCCCCCCAGGCCTTGGCCCTGCCACTCGGGCGCGACGTAGACGTCGGTGAGGTAGAAGAAGGTGACGCGGTCGGTGATGGCGCGCGCAAATCCGATCAGGGTCGTCGGTTTCGGTTCGGGTTCTACTAGAGGATCAGATTCAAGTTTCGATGACGATGACGATGTCGCTGTCGCTGTCGCTGACGCTGACCCTGACGCTGACCCTGTCGCTGACGATGACGCCGTCGCTGACGCTGTCTCTGACGTTGACGTTGACGTCGATCCATCGTCGTCGTAGTACAGCCCAAAGCAAAGCGAGTTGTCTAGCATTTCTCTCATGGCCGTTTCCGGCAGTGCCGTTGCCCAGTACATGTCGTCCGACGCAAAAGCCTTGTTCAGCTGCGGAATCGGGATCAGCGACGCATCGGTGGAAACAAGAAACTTCATGTTCATGTTGGTTTTGGAGCCGTCCCTGGTCCGAGGCCGGGTCTGGACCCATGTTCGGGACTGCTGTAGTGCAGAGGCAATGTGTGACATTTTTCAAGTTGCTGGCAAGGCTATACTAGGTATGTACAGTATGTGGCTGATAGTAGTATCCGTACTTAGTAAAGTGCTGCTGATGTGGGGGGGATCGCTTCGATGCTGGCCAGTCCCGAGTGATAGGCTCAATGAGAGAGGTCTAGAGAGAGAGATAGTATCTCAGTACGGTAGCTATAGTAGTATGTACTTAGGTATGTATGTAGTAGAGAGAGGTGACTGGGTGCTCCGTGCTACTTTATACTAATGAATCTAGCTAAGTACATTTGCTATATCTTAGATACGTAAAGTACATAGTATGACTCATTTGCAAAGCCCTGGGCAGACTTGGTGGACACGCCCTCGGCCGAACTCTATAGTACTAGTACTTTAAATTATAGCAATCCCAAGGCCAGATATAGAGTAGATGACTCAACGGGCCGAAGCTGAAGGACATGACAACTTGAATCTGTGCGGATAGACAGACAGCGGTGTACTCCGTCCTGACTTTCTACCCAAGTATCTGATATACATACTATTGTATCTACTCCTAAACTCCTAAGGTATGTAATCCCAGCTCGCTAGGCACCAATTACAACTCCAAATTCCAAGGCTCTGATCCCCCCTGTGACGGCTTGCCGAACGTCTTGCCAGCAGGACCGAAATACGTCGCAAACAGCTTCGTCAGGTCCTTGTCTACCAACTGCATATGCTCGCCAGGAAGGGTCAAAAACTCCAGAGCACCCTTCTCGTCCAACTCCCTCAGTCCTATCCAGTCTTCCTTGTAAATCGGTCTATCCCGCAATTTCGTGACTGCGTTGGACGTAGTGTTGACTTCGTCGAACCAGCCACTATCTCTCGGAATGACAGTTTTGTCGTCGCGGAAAACAAGCATGACAAACTTGTCCAATTCGGCCAGGTTCTTGGCATACGTCGCATTCTTGTCCTTGCGCTCGTTGTTGATGTCTGCGAGGAAGTTGGAGTGCTCGAGATATTTGTCAAAGTCGTTCAAGTCTCGATAGTACTGGGCAGGCACGAGTCTGGACTGGATGAAATCCGACCACACAGTGCTGCTCTTCAACAGGGCATTGGCACCTTGACAGATCCAATCTGCGCTACTGGCACACTTTTGAAATTCCACAATGCCGTTATGCTGACTTCCAAAGGTGAGCAGAGATCGAACCTTGGGAGCCCAGCTGCCGCATCTTTGCACGTAACCTCTCAAAAACTGCCCACCCTGACTGAAGCCGATGGCGTCAATAGCCGGTGCGGTGCGGAGAATGTTGTCTTGTGCCAGCAGGTGGCAGACAGTCTCGATCTGCTGGGTGACATTGCCGAAGAACGAGGCCTGTCGATCTGCCGAACCGCCTGTGCCAGCCACGGAGATGATATAGGTGTATGTGCCCGGGTGGACATGGGCTATCAGTTCTGCAAGCTCTTTCAACCCTGCCGCGTCGGCAGAATCTCCTAGGCCGTGCCAGATCACAACAGGAAGAGGCTGGTCGTACGTATCGTCATCTGCCGGCTCTGCGGGGGAGACATGTTCGGGGGATAGTCTG
Source organism: Capronia epimyces CBS 606.96 (assembly GCF_000585565.1). NCBI lineage: Eukaryota > Fungi > Ascomycota > Eurotiomycetes > Chaetothyriales > Herpotrichiellaceae > Capronia > Capronia epimyces. Next base: position 1,325,695 of record NW_006912908.1, read on the forward strand.
GTAATCTTGACTCTTTGTCCGTCGACCGCCTCTTCGACCATGTCTGTGACTGAGACATAATCGGCGGACAGTCTGGCTTCCTCCACAGCCTCCGTGGGGTCAAAATGCGACGCCGAGACTTCAAACTTGGGCGAAAGTCTTGCTCTATGGCAATCGACATGGCCGATCTGCTTGGGGCGAGTTGCGGTCTTCGGGGAAAGGTATGAGGATGATTCTAGAGGGTCTTGCGGTTGGGGTAGACTTGAGAACACCTCGGCTTCGGGGAAGATGACGATAGAGAGGATGGTGGCCGGGAGGGATAACAGCACCGAGAGCTGTTGTAAACGCATGCTCGCGGGTTGATTGGACTTTTCTCCCGCAGTTCAAGATCCGAGATATGTCAATCTCCTTCTAGCCGAAGTCCAGCTTCGATGGGATGAAGAGTTGCAACAATGGAATAGAAAGTGATGCGATGCGATGTGATGCGATGGGGTGATGCCTGCAGTTCCACGGAGCCGTCGCCGGGCCGGGCGGACCCCTAATGCCAAGGCTCCAGCCCCCAGGATCTTCAAACTTGGAGTCGGCAGGTACGCTTGCTTGGCGCGTCGTCAGCGACAGAAGCTCGTCCCGTATTATTACAATCAGGTACCTGTCAGGACCTATACCACTCCAGTCGGCAGTACCCAGAGCTGACCATCTGGGTGCGAATATCCCAAGCAAGGTTGGATCCGGAAAGGCATAAATTCACTCACTTCTCTTGATTAGATCAGTTAGTCATATTTATACGTAAAATTCCAGTATATTCAACCCCAGCCCGCCGATGGGTATCGCTTCAATCGCAGATTGCCTCCTTTCCTTATTAACGCCTCATGTCTCATAATGTGGTCCAGAATTCCAAGCAGAAAGCCACATTCTCATCCTAGCAGCCCCAGGCCATCTTCCTCGGCGACTAGGACGCGTGCCTTCTTCAGATCCTGCGTCCATTTCCTTGTAACGTGCAACCACATTTGTCTCTCGTCTGATCGTTTCTCTTCCATAAACTCTTCCAGCGTTGGCTTGCTCTGACAGTCCTCCCAGGTCCTTCCATCTTTGACCAGCATCTCTTTTGTCAGGTGAGGGTGCTGAGCGACAGCCAACGTGATGGCCTCCTGGTCGGACTTGATCCGGAGTTCTTCAAGTTGACATGGAGGACAGGGGTGATCTTGATGAGGTAGGAAAGCCGGCAAACTCATATAGTGAGGCGCAGGATAATGGGTCGATGAGGAGCATGAAAATGAGAATGCTCTTGAAGATACGGTTTGCGATCGGTTGAACTTGAGGGCAAAGTCGCCGCACTCCGGCGGTTGGCGGGCCACGCCAGGCAGGGGCGCCATGGCTATCTTCTCCTTTCGAGATACAGGAGAGGGTGGGGTGATGGCGGTTGATGTCGATGAGTTGGAATCTATACTCCCAGCGGATGAACATGAGGCTCCTCTTGGAGAGGCCGGTGTCATTGACGAGCGATTCTGGCAGTTGTAGCATCTGTAGGGTTGTTGCGGCAATTTCCAACCAGTTGTCTTTATCACAGGGCATGGAACTGGGGTGCAGACGTCAAAGCCCATGAGCACGCCATGTCCACAGCAAAATCGTAGAACATGGGCCTTACACATCTTGGAGTACGGTGTCTTCCTAGAGTCTCCGAAGACGTGTCGTGTCGGTGGAGGGTTGAAGGCCAGGGTCGAAGATCGCAACGCCGAGGGACAAACAAAGATGCTTCCAATTCCGAAAGACTATAGTGCCATTTTAGTGGCGTATAGCGAGATCGCTATTATGCATCAGACGTTCCTCCTCGTGAGGTGTTGACCGGGTGAGTGAGACTCCAGGCAGAACAAGGCTTTCCAAGAGCTGCGCTGTTGCAGCCAGTCAAGGCGTGGTGTTGTCGTTCGGAGGTCGCGGTCTTGTTGTCGTCGCCAGGCCGTTTGAGGAGCAACCGAGGAAAGGGGATCTGTTGGACAACCACCTAGGTGGCGTGTAAGGAGAGGTTGCGCCGTAGCCGTAGAAGGGGAGGATAGAAGCTTCGCTGTCAAGAGGTCGATGGAGGGGGGATCGAGGGTTAGGGTCCGACGCATCCAGTTATTTACCGGTGCTTTGAGAGGTCCACAACGACAGCCATGGGACGGGAACTATTATGATGGCATCAAGAGCACGAGTGGTCCATCAACCCACGCGAGCAGTCGGGTGTATGTGGGCAGCGACTAGAGGGGCGAGTCGAGGACCGAGCGAAGGACTAGGGAAACAATGCAACAGACCACCCAAGAGAGAGGAAAGAACTCAGCTTTGCTGCATAGGACCGCGAGAAGCGACGCGGCAACGTCAACGGCATTACGAAGGGGACAAAAACTAGAAGACGAAATTCAATCTGGGTGAGTGCAGTAAAAGTCTACTCTGTACGGGATAACCTGTAGAGAGGGTGGGAACCTGGAAGAGTGGGAGAAGAAGTTTGTACACATAATAGTGGGATGTGGTGGCTGTCCACCAATCGCCGGAGTGGTGGTCATATCCCACGGTCCACTGCGGCTTCAAAGCCTGCAACCTGCACATCAGCCAGGTACCGTCTTTGCCGTTCACTTTCATCCCTCCAACCCTACTCGTACAGAACCTCATCCATGCTCCAACAATTGTACCATCCAATTCTACGGAACTTCAAGTTGTCGGTTCTTATCCACAACCTCCGCCCGAGCCTTCCCCGGCGGATTCGCTCTCCCCTCTCGAGACTACAACGATGGCTATGTACCTAGGTGTTAGCAGCAATACGGAGATAAGAGCAAAGAAGCTCGAACCGTCCTCGCGAAAGATGCGAACAGCTCCGAACGACACTTCTCTTAGCCTCGTCGACGTCCCGGTTCAGCCAATCAACCGAGCCTGTTGCCCGCCAATCGACCCTGCGATGCGTCTAAAATATTGTTTGGCTGTGCGTGTGCGGGTGTTTTTACTCTGGTGGTTGAAATTGTGTCCTTGTCATTCGTTCACGGCACCCATCACATCTCTGGGTCTTCCAGAAGGTGCTGACCCTGATCTTCCTTGAACAGGTGCCACTGCCACTGGCTCCATATTCCAGCGATGAAGACAGTATTCACAACCTGGCTTTCGTCCGCACCCGTATATCGATAGTCGGCGCACAGCCTGGGAACAGACAAAGCCTATGCTGGAGCTGCGGTTTGCCGACACAATGGCGAAATACCCCCAGTAGGGAGAAGTGTGGAAGAGACCAAGTTCGACCGGAGGACTCGGCAGCTCAACACGGCCATCTCCACCGTTGCCACATGCTCTCGAGTGGATACATACTTTGTACAACCCACGGGCTATCTTGCCCATTTGACCACTGACAGACTGACAGGCCTCCCTAGCCCGTAGCAATGACGGCACGCTCTCAGCTACAGCCGGGCCTCGCGAATAGAATCGGGCAGTCTTTACCAGTCGCAGGGAAATCGGAGTTGATGTGTCCGAGTGTCTGGCTCAGTCCTTGGGCAAGCCCTCCTTCTCGATTCCCGAGACACGTGACGGGGCTTGATGTCTCACAAAATACCTGCCCGGATTATTGCAGCGGCTTTGTGTAGGTCTGTCGGTCTTCATCCATGATATCGGAATAGCCAGCAGCAGGGCTTTGTACTGCGAAAATTTATTGACCTCTCGAATCTCCTCACTGATAAGTAACAGCCCCTCTAGCCCCTCGGTCGCGATCATTCCTTGATGCCTGGTCTTTGTCATGATCGTAGATGGAAGGCACCAGCGACATGATAAGGGTGGATTCGTCTATCAAGGCCGACTCTAGATCTACGCCTTGCCACGAGTATTGCGCTTTCATAGACCACCGGTGAGTCTCCTTAGGCAGTTTTGGTTGTTACCGTTCTCTACCATCGTCTCCCATTGTTATTGCAAGTATCATCTTGACCATCTTGGTAGGCTCCTCCAGCACCACTGTTTATGTCACCGTCTTCGTCGACAGTGTTGTAGTACATGATGATGCTTTGAATCCGGAGGACATTGTCATCCAGAGGAGGTCCGACCGACCAGCCTATTGACCTCGGTATCAGCTTGGGCCCAGTACGGTTAGATAGGTGGACAGATACTGCGTGCGTACCCTTATCACCGTTTGCCCAGTTATTCCATACCCAAGGTCCTGGTCGAGTGGGCACATTGATCGAGTAGTTGTACTGCAAGATACCGTCGATGTAGAAAGCAGTGTAGTCCGAGGTCCAGTCAATACGATATTCGTGCACCTGAGCCGTGCAGTCAGATGGAGCCGGACCTGCTCCTCGTGTTGCGGGCGTCCCTTTGGGATTGGTAGCCTGATTTGTGTACCAGATACGGTTTGTTTTGCCTGCACCATTATTTGACAGTGATGTCGGGTCGGTCAGGTACTCGATGTCGATCTCTTGACAGTCGGATTTGTAGAAAAAAAGACCTGCCTGTTTAACAGCCCAGACATCAGAACAGAGGTTTCAGGTCGAACTCATACCGTGGCAGGTTCCCGGCACTTGGCTGAAGATGGCGTTGGTCCGCACGCTGGCATAGAGTATTTTCTCCTCGACAGTTGTAATTTCGGCGCAGCTCACTGCAGTATCAGGATCGCGGTCAGGGTTCTGCTGTCCTGGAACAGTCAAGGCAAGGACCCCATTGGAGACTTGAACATTGATTGGATCGTAGCGTATATTGTACGGAATTGGTTGAAGTCCGTCCATCCCCTGCTGTCTACAGAGATAGTTGCTCTTCGTCAGCCCAGCAGGCATATCTTGGTCGAACACGTATATTGCCTGATTGTCAAAGCTTCCGACTCCGTCGACCACCCATCTGTCCCCGACCTTTTTGACATCTCCTGACTTGGTTTGGGGTTTACTGAGGAGAGGAAGTCCGGCGGACACCTGACGCTGGCGGGAATGATTGTCGTTGGATATGATGTCTCGACGTGGCTCGACGGCTTCCTGTTCTATACTACATCAGTTCAGACCTCGGTCTTCACCTCACGGAGGATTCGAGGATTGCATGGTGTTTGTGTGTACTCGAATAGGGCATAATAGAAATTGGGTCACTTACGGACAGTTGAAAGCCTGCAACGTTTCGGCTGTTTCGGTCTTTTTGTCCGCAACAATTCGGCGAGTCGGTCGCCAAGCGCCATCAATGAGCGTCTCAAGGGCATGGTGTTCCAATATGAAGTGACTTGGAAGTTCTGCCAGTGTATCAGGCAAAGCCGGGGTCTGGTCGGCCTGATGTAACGCCGATATCATGGAGGATGAAGGCAACAGCAATATGAGCCACATGTACACCCTCGGCCAGAACACATGCGCTAAATAGCTGAACCACTGTTTCATGTGTCTGCAACAGCGGAAGGGGCGTGTGGAGGACATTGAACTTTGACGATGGTGGTACAACGAAAGTTCCAATATCTCGGCAGCAGACACGAAAGTGGCTTCACCGCGCCTTCCTTCCTATCCAGGGTTGGCACTGGCACTAGCACTGGCATCCCATGAAAATGGAAGGTGCCAGGCTGGGTACCGGAGCCGAAGACCAAGACCAACATTCCAAACCGCAGCCGGTCGTCACTGACACAACTGCCATTTCACCTCGTATCCAAAGACGGTTTTTCGGAGGGTTTCATCCCCGGGGTCATTGTCGAACATAAGCTTATCCATGGTGTGCTCCAGGAGTTTATTAACCACAAATCCGTCGGCACGAGCAAGATCAAAAAAGGCCAGGTCCCTTTCGAGAAGCCAAGGCCGATATGGGGTGAAGAATACGAGCGCTACAGACTCGACCGATTTTCTCAAGCAGTCACGAAGAGTGACCAGAAGTTTGGCGTGCTCGGAGTGGTTGAATAGGATATCGGCAAGAATCAACAGGTCAAAGCGATCAGCTTCAGGGCCAATGTGGGCTTCGAGCGGTACCGCAGGACTGCCCCAGAGGAAGCCATCCGCAACAATGTTGGCCTTGTTTACAAGTGCGGAGCAATGCTCGATATTGTGGCGAAGGTTCAGGATCAGATCGGGATCAGGATAATCAGTCACCACCACCTTCTTAGCTCCGAGGATTGCAGCAACGAGGCTGGGAAGCCCAGCACCAGCACCTAGTTCGAGCACCGTCTTGCCTTGAACCAAATGCGCATTGTCTTCCAAGTACCGCGCAATCACCTGCCCAGCATTCCATAGAAGGTGACCCTTGCAACTCGTCAGCATCGTACGCGCAGATTCAGCGTTCCACAATTGGTTCCCACCCATAGAGGACTGTGGCCGACGAGCCGAAGAGAAAGACTCTGACCATTTTGGAGCGTGTAGGTGGTGGACGTAGCTGGCTTTTCTGGCTGGTAGAAATCGGCGGGCTCCTGGAACAAGTCAAGCGAGGCAGGTTCATCTTCATTGTCACTGCTGTGATCCATCTCCATCTTGTGCATGCTGGCCAACAAACCCACCAGCTGCACAGGATATGAACTTGCAAAGAAGTGGACGCCGTGATCTCTTCATGGAGCAACTTGTTCCTGCAAGCACTACACTTTGAAGTTCGAGTTCAAGTTCTGCACTGCGAGTCAGGTTGCTTGGCAGAAGAATAAAGTCACGTGGATGTGACAGGCACTTGCTCCGGTTGGCCTTGGCCCGAGGACAAATCGGCCGGGCATCGCATCAGGCCGAGCCAGGCGAGTGAGGTTGCCTGCACACACGGAGAGCATCTGAGATTACATTCGCTAACCTGAACCCAGATACTCTGCGGGCTGAGATGCGAGTCAGGAATAATAATATCAATACATATTCGGCACAGATGCGGACGTGATCGAGGGCCGGAGTCCAAACACCCAGCATCCAGTCCGTGCTGGCAGTGGTCTGATGGAGAGCGCAGGTCTGGCTCTGAGATACCTCTGCACCTCTGCACCTCTGCCGGTGAGTGTCCTGGGAACATCTGGAGCAGTCATGACAACAAAAGCCAGGCTGCATGCCTTATGTCACCAGTTACCTCATCCACACACCACGCAGACATCAAGACCGCCGTGTCTCTACTAATCACAACTTGAACTTGAGCAGATCATGATGTGAGAACTTTGTAGTGCGGGCAAATTGACCCCCCATCCGTAGACTGCCGAAATATACTCCGTACAACACAGCAACAGTGGGATTCTACATCTGGGGTCAAGAAGGTATCGGGTACGGTAGCCTGGGTAAACCGGTGTATTTCCGCGTACCAATACAGCTCTTTGGCTGGGCTCAGGCCTAAGCCTGGCCCCTAGTCCCCTAGTCCTAGACCCTTGGGGTCCCTAAATTCGGTACAATGTCGGCGACCAATCCTCCGCATCTACCCGTGTTTCGTGGGCACGGGGATCGCTGTATCACGCTTGTCAGTCGTCAGTGGTCACCTATGACTGTAGTGCTACTAATAAGGACATCGGTACCTTACTACCTTACCCATAATAATCTGTGCTCTACTAAGGTACTAAGTGCCGGCCCTCGATCTTTGCCGCCAGTTCTTCACCACCACCACCACCACCACCACCACCACCACATCTTCCATCTGTCGCCGAACGTCTGTACACATTCTCCTCCTCGATTGCCGTTCTTCCTCCGTCTTCTTTATTACCTTGCAACGTCCAGCGTTGCACCCGGGACCCCCACTTCTCGCCTCATCTCTCTTCCTCCGGGCGCTCGATCCCAATCGATTACGCCCCGCACGCCTCCAGGCTTCGGCTTCCGCATCTCCCTCCCAGTCCCAGGCCTCCCCGCGAATCTTGCCGCGGGTGAGCCAGTCTGCGCTGCTCGCTGCTCGCCGCATCTGCTTTTGCGGGCATCTCGGTTGCCTGGTCACACTCACACACCTCACCGGAAGACTCAACTGCACCCGCAGGCGCTTGGAGAATTCCAGCCGTCAGTGGTCTGCTCTCCAACCGCTGCACCATCTACGTGCCCCCCGGTCTTCCGTCTTTCTTTGCCGCAAGATCTGAGGAGCGAACCTTTTTCCTTCCTCCTCACCACTCGTATTTCTAGGCAGCCAGCGGTCGTCCAGACTCATCCTTTCAGCCCGCCTCACTTCGCCTCCCTTTCCTCTTGATCGTCCTTATCACGAAGCAAACACCGCTAGCCGCCGCTCCACTCACCTATCGAAGATCACTGCGTAGAGGAGCCGCCCTGCTCAGCGGCTGTCTCGTCTGAAACATTGTCCTCCTGGAGCGCGGGTCACAAAATGAGCAGCTATCCTCGCAGGAGTGCCCGAATTTCACATCTTCAACAAGAACAACCTCACCAGAGACCTGATTCTCAACCGCACTCATATCCGAGCAGCTTCTCCCAATCCTCGAGTGTCTCCACGAGTTCTCATCCCAGTCCCGTCGCTGACGCCCTCAATCCTCCTCCTCCGCCATCGACTCCCCAGCCAGGGCACCCTCATCTGCACCCACCACTGCACCTCATGGCTCACCAGCACCAGCAACAGCAACAACAGCAACAAGCACACATACATGCTCCCCTGCCCTCGCCTTCAGCGGGAGACATTGATCCTTTTTTCGGCCGTCCTCATTCTCAGCCGAATACATATATCTCGCCACAGATGAATTTCAACTTTGTCAATCAGCAACCTCTGCAACAACAGTCCTTTGGTGGTGAGCAGCAGCCTCAAATGAACCAACAACATCATCTCCATCCCCATACGAATTCCATGTCGCAGGAGCGTCCTGCCATCGTGAATCCTCTGAATCCGGGTCAATTGCCACCCAATTTCCTTGCCGAGGCTGCAAAACGTGCCCAGATGGCCTGCCTAATGCGAGATTTGGGCGACGTTTCTTTATGATACACGTCTACACACAATCTTCTACCGGTCGGGCGACTGCTAGCAGAAGAATTTTTGATGCCCTCTGAATCTGGATCCCGTCGCTGGCTGGGACTATGGGCACAACAAGATGTGTCTTGACCCGACCGAATCTGCCGAGGAAACTGCACCGACATGTGATCGACCATGACAGCCTTCACCAGCGCTGTCTTGGGCACATTGTCCTAGAATTTCTCATCGGAAAGGTTGTGCTGCATCATCGTGCACTTCTGGAACTTTTCCGCCTTAGTTTGCCCACGAAACCCCGAAAGCCAGTGAGTGAGCCGGCCTCACCTCGAGACACTGAATACACCAGCGGACTGTGCGCTATACTCGAACCAGGTATACGCTTCCGCGACTTGACGCCATCCAACGACTTCATCTCTACTTAATCTTACATTTATCGGCGAGTCTCTCTTTCTTGCTATCTTCATTTCAGTTTCCATGCAGCGTGGGTTTCCGGCACCTACCATTGATGTTTTCATTGGCTGAGAGGATATGATCTGTTTGTTGTTCATTTGCGAGGTTCTTGGGACTGTTGTCTAGAACTGGAAGGGTCTTTCTTGATCGGGGGTAAAGATTCGCAGGACAAGATGCTCTTTACGATTATTTGTGGTCGAGAAGACTTGTTTTTGGTATTGCAGGTGTTGATGCGGGTGAAGACGGGTGAAGATAATGGAGCATTCGATGGGAGACTCCACTGGCCTCGACATGGTTGTACCCGAAGCCGGAGAGTTGCATCATAACAATTTTCTCTGAATTCTGCATTTGCAAGGGAGGGCTTGGTACCAGTGCAGGCAACAAGTGCGATTGGTGAAATGAGTATACACTGGAGACGGAGACCTCTTGGGATATGATAAACTCTTTGGTCCGTGACCTACTCCTAGAGTCTGAATGAACTATATGAACTTTTTCGAGTCCGAGAATCCGAGACTCGAAGCCTCGCAGGTCTCTCGCACATTATTCATGATTGCCTTGTCGCCAATGCCAGTCGATCGTTATCTGGCGCGAGACGATACTCGAACAATAAAGACTATTTCTATCTCGTCTTCCGCTCTGCTGTAGGCCGGCGACTTGCTTACTTACTCGCTGCGAAGAGGCCGGAAAGGCTGAAGCGGGCAATGCTTTTTAGGTATTCAAGTAACATGGATAGACGGTTCCATTAAGGAGATCAGATCATTCAGCATCGTTCCATGAAGGAGATCCGATCACTCAGCATCATTCCATTCGCGGTCCAAGAAGTCGACGAAATCCTCGACGACGCGACGGCGGCCAGAGACATAGCCCTGGCCGTGGGCGATGCCGCCGCGTTGGATCTGGGTATATTTGCGGCGGAGGCGCTGCAGCATGGGCTGCGAAAGGGCGATGCCGGCGGGGACGTACAGGGTGGTCTCGTAGCAGGCGTCCGGGTCCGCCGCGGTCGGGGTGGGAACAGCCAGGGCGATGTTTCCGCCGTCGCGGTCGCCGTCCGCGGGGCCGCCGGGCTCGCGGGCCCGGGCGAGCACGTGTTTCGCCACGTCCATGGTGGCGCTCTCCAGGATCTGCAGGGCATCGGCGGCTGTTGCTCTGGGCAGCACGGTGGCGGCGTGCGGCTTCACGGCCGGGTCGGACGTCGACGTCGACGTCGACGTAGACGTGACGGCGGACGGCGGCCCGTGGGGGCCAGGCTGGGTCTGGGTCTGGTTCTGGTTCTGGGCTGGGATCTGCGACAGGGCCTTCCTGCTCGTCGGGGTCGCGGGCTGCGGGAACAGGGCGGCCCAAATGGCCTGGGTCGGCGGCGTGGCGTCGCTCGACGGAATCGTAAACAGCGGCGTGTCCCAGCGCGAGAAGGGCGACGGAGGCTCGTACCGCATGGCCAGCGAGACCAGTGTGGCTGGTGAGTAGGGCGGCGACGCTGTCGGCGCGGGTGGCTCCAGACATGCAGAGGGCAATGAAGTCGCGGGTGCTGGCGTTGAGGATGGTGGTCGTCGAGTGGAATTCCGACCTGGACTCGCCCCTCTCTCGGTGCCCTGCCGGTCGGTGATGTACAGCGACTTGAGGGTCATGGTGTCGTCGGGCTTTGGTCTCGACGGCGCAGGCGCCTGCGCCTCCGCCTCATCGCCTCCTCGATCTTGTGGTTCGTGTTCCCCGTCGAGAGACGAAGAACGCGACCACGACCGCCGATCGCCATATATGGCCGTGTGACTCTCCGGGACCAAGTGGCCGAGGACGTCGGTGCCGTGTGTAGCAGGCGTCTGGGTATCGACGACGCGAGCGGGCTCGTCTCCGCCGTCACGAACCCACGCTCTCTGACGCTCGCCGTTCCACGTTTTGCATTCGTCCTCGCGCGCCGCCACGTGCACGACGCAGCATCTGGTCGCGGCCGCCTTGGCCTCGCACCACAGCTGGTAGCGGTATCCCTTGATGTAGTTCAGTCCATCGGCGATCACGATCTTGTCTTTGGACACGGCTCTCTTGATGGCCGAGAATTCTTCCGCCCGCGCCGTCTTCTCCTGCGCCGTGCTGTTGTAAATTTGGTCGCGCACACTCTCCCGGCTGGCCGGTCGGCCGGGCTCGTAAGGCTCGTGGGCGGACGCATGCTGAGAAGGCACAATCTGCACGCTTTTCTTCGAGTGTGCCGCTGGGTCGGACGCAATGAGTGCGTTCAAGTCGGCCGCGATCTGCTGCGCTCGGAACGTTTTGCCGGAGCAGGGAAGGCCAGTGAGGATGATGAGCTGCGAGAACAATTGTTAATGCCTGACGGTCGTGTCGTGTTGGATAGGACCAGGAACGGTCTGACTTACTGGCATCACGCGCTCGGAGTGCAACGTGGAACACGGGTGATGAAAATTATATGAACGTAAGGTTGGTGGGGGGTGTATTGTATACGCACCACCTACGCTACTCCGTACTCCGTACATTAGTTAGGTAGGTAGACAAATCTACCTATAAGATCCCTGAGGCTACCTACCTCTAAGCCTGGTCCCTCCAAGCAGCACCTGTCTGGACTACTCGCACCGCACTCCGTACATTGTATATGTATAAATATATATACGGAGTATGTAAATAAGTATTAGGGAATCATGTCGCTACTACTCCGTCGTCAGCGTCAGCCTTGCCAGCTGAATGAAACCAGTGGTCATCGACACCAATACTTGTTCAAATAACAGAATGCAGCCTGGATTGGGTTCGTAATCGTCGTACATTCAATCACTAAACACAAGTCGCACAATACTGCACTGCAAGCGATCAAGATCTATCAAAACACATCCTCTTCCTCTTATGTTCTGTTGCCGGTGGGTTCATCGGCGCCACCCTTCCATCACCCCAGCACAACCCCCTTTTACACAGTCACGCATCAGATTCACAGATCCTGGGATATTCCTCGTGGAGGTAGAGTGGCCTGTCCGTGGATACAACAAAGCGAAAGGAAAACAAGCACCCTCGTCCGGAGGGCGAGGCTTGGTCAAAATAAGAAAGATGTCGTGTGACTGGGATCAGCTCTGGTAGAGAACCCCCATTTCAGAGATGGATGGTTGCAACAACCGGCGGCATAGTGGTTCTGTTGCACCTTCAGGTGCTTTTCCCGTTCAACCGGTGGACTGGCTCCACCCTAGCACCGATGGGTAGTGCAACCTCATAAGCTGGCAAAAGAGAAACGGCCTCCTGGTGGTTTGAACATGTGTGTACATGGGAGCGACTGTGCATCATCCGGCTCAGCGGCAGCGGCAGTGGCAGTGGCAGTGGAAGCAAGCAGTCCAGGGAGACGGTGCCTGGAAGTGGACGAAGTACCGGTAAAGATATCCTGGACATCCTGGAGAGTATAACCTGGGAGACAAGTGGACCCTGTCCAGTGGGCTTTGACATGACTGATATATCCTCTAGCCAGCGTACATGCATGGAGTGCTGTACCGAGCCTGGCTGACGGTACGACCATAGTACCTGGGCTGGACGGTGGCACCAGCTATGGCCTGAGCTCTGGCCAAAGCTGACGAGCCGGTCCGCTTCATGGGCGTCGAGGTCAGTGTATCCGGGACTTTTCTCCGCTTGGGCTGGTCCGGGGTAGTTGTACGATCCCTGGGCGAGTCTTCCTCGACATAATCATGCACTCGTTTCATGTGATCTCGCTGGTTCCAGCGTCGAGGAAATCCATTTCCATCTCGAGCACGATCGCAATCCGGGAATTTGCAAAGAAATGGGTTCAATCCGTGATTGTGTAGTCCATGGGCCTCCCTTTCATGCCGGAAAAGGCATGCGTTGGAAGAAAACCGGGCATCCTCGCACTCTGGCCGATCCGCAAACTTGCACCGGTAAGGCCTCAAATGGGAATCCAGGTATTTACTGTGTAGAGGGGCAACAACATTAGAGGGTATCCGACATGGTGCAGTACGCTTCAACCTACTTGTAGATGCATCTCTGTTTCGTGGGCTTGTGGGCGCATTTAGCTTCGATGAACATGGGGCAATGGTACCATCCATCCTTGTCGGCCTTGGTATCATAAAGGGGATCACTTCTGGCCTTGACTTTGTCGACCGTGTCGTCTCTGAGAGCCGGGGCTTCGACGTGCACAGTGGCGTGTTCTCCAGACGAATCACTCCGTTCCGAGGCGGATCGGATCGGCCTTGGCTGAACAGGGCTTCGTTGCGCAACTCTGTTCGGTCTTGGGTTAGCGGCGGAACATCAGGGGAAGAGAAGGAGGGAAGTCAGACCTGTACGACGGGGACTTCGGGGTGACATTGGTCCCGAAAGCGGCAAGGTTCCGGTCACCCTGGTACGGCTCCGGCTCGTAGTCCTGGGCAGATAAGAAACTATGGGGCAAGATCTCCTGGACATAGTCCTCTGGGGGCGGCGTCAAGACCCGGTTCTGCCATGAAAGATCCGGAGAAAAAAAGTTGTTCATCATCCCTGAAGTGTAAATGCCGGTCTCCATAGGCATGTATCCGGAGTTCAACAGGTCCGGTGTCTGGCCTTGTCCTTGGTAACTTGATGATGCCATGTTCAAGTCCGTGGTGCTGGTCCCTGACAGAACATCATCTGTCAGGAACTCAAATGTCGGGTCGGAGTCATAGCCGACCATGCTCGACATGACCGGCACAGTGTAAGTACTTTGCGCGACGCTCAACGAGGGATAACGCATGGCGGAAGACGTTGTCAAGAAAGAGTCATCACCATCGGAATATGATCCGGAGGACAAGGTTCTGGTCCCAGACCCAGGATATCGGCGCGACACCGATGGAGATGAGACTAAAACATAGTTGGGGTTGGCAACACCCCCGAGCAGGGTAGGGGAGTTGAAATCCATGGGCTCCGCGTAAGTCACGGGCATTGTCCTGGGCATCCGGCTCTGATTTCCTGGGGGCCGAGTGGCCATTGCAGATGGAGAATGTCTCGACCTGGAGGGCATTTCTAGCAAGCCAGGTCCACGGAATCTAAGTCTGTCAGGACGACAAGTCAGTACTTGGTCTCACGGCAACTGCGATATGAAACGGCCTCCAGGACAACGGTTGGCTCGGGGAAGGCGGTGGTGATTCAGACGGAGGCAATCAAGGACGGTCCAGGGGGGCCGGAAGGTGTGGGGATGGGATCCAGTAGTCGAGGAGTTGTTGTTGGGGCATGGGAGTGGTCGAACGGCCATCGGCGTCGGAGAGCTTGTCGAGGAGGATGGGACAGGTATGGTGTAAACGATCGCAAGCCGGCTGAGGAGGGACAGAGGCGCTGGGTTATTTGCATCCAGATTAGAGTCGAAAGACCGGGCCAACGGCGAACGTCTCCCATCGGGAGACTTCGGAGTGCTGAGTTGTGATGACTTCTCGCCGATCCAGAGCCAGTCTTCGCAACTTCGACGTAACAGTGTGATCACAGAGCCTGTCCAGGAATTGGACTCTTCCGAAGTGGTGTGGCCACGGCAGGAGTAATGGGCTAATGGGCCAGATCCTAAGCTGGCCTGAGGCAACCTGGGAATATGTCGACAGATGAGAGCACATAGCAGTAGTGGCCAAAGTGGAACATAGGGGCTGAGTTGGTGATGTCCGGAGGTTCAATCAATGCAATCCCGGGTTCAAAAAAAACAAAAACAAAGGTCCATTACGATAGGGGCCTGGCCAGGGGAGTTTCCAGGGAAATTCCAGGGAGATGGTTTTGTCCGGTTCATTGAGGCCAATCCATGGGGGTCCTGGGATAAAAGGGTCCATATGGGTATTGAGCTTCATTTCATTGCAATCTCTGAGGGATAACACGAAGTTGTCGACCTCATCGAAGCACCTTTCAACCTAGCCGCTCAACGGCATAGGTGATGGTGTGGGGGTGGGCGAAGCCAGCCCGGGGATGGTCAACCGACAGGGGACAACAGGTAGTTGTCAACACCCGTGGTGGAGCGGCGATGAAAGTAGAAAGACAAAAAGAAAACTGTGTAGTACCTCAAGTGTGGTATTTCCGGATTGGACAGAGTGATGAAAGGTCCGTTTGCTGGTGGTATTCAAGTCCTGGATAATCCCGGGAGCTGGTACAACGACAACAAAGGAAAATTCAAGCAAAAGCACAAGAACAATCCTGGGATTTTTCCGGCTGGATGAGTAGATGGTCCTGTGGATAGAGATATAGGGTCCTTGTGGCCAATTTGGATAAGGTTGATGAAAGTGGGAAGTCAGAGGTTGCTGGAGAGTAGCTGTCTGGCTGGCTAAGTGCTGTGTTTCAGAGTCGAGAGAAAGAGTATGTGATGAGGATTGAGGAGGGAGGAGGGCGAGCGAGAAGGGGGGGTGCTGAGGTCCTCATTTAAAGGACGGCGAGGAGTCAGAACAGCAGGACGGTCAAGGTGGGTGGAGGGCGCGGCGGAGGCAGAACCGGCCGAGGTGGGCTGGAGCAGAAGTTTCCGCTTTGCTGAGTGGCCTCTTCCAGGACTGCAAAATACAGCCAGATCCAGTCACCGCTAAAAGCATACCGGACTGTAGGCGAAGCTGGCTGCAGAGTCTCTTTTTTTGGGTTGCACAAGGTGCATATGCAAGCCCATCACAAACAACGGGAGGACAGGTTGCACCACCTCGTGCAGCAGGTTGCCCCGTTTTCGAGCGGCAGGAGGATGCGGGCTAGCACTGAAGCGAGGGAGCTGCCACGGCCCTTCACTCGTCTGTCAGGTTCGACACGACCCGCTACGGCCGGCGCCAGCTCATCTAGCTCGGGGGCTGTCGACTGTGATGGCGGCGAGTGAGAAGGATCAGCACTCGTCTCCACGATGGTTTGATACGCTCTGTCGGCGTCGGTGAGATGAAGCTCTCATCTGGATGGGAGAAGCTGGCCGGGCATGATCAGCAGGGGCATCTCCATTGGTGGTCCATGGTGACATAGCCTCCCACGTTGGTCGCTCTGCCTGCATCTCCGGCCACTCGCAACCCGGTGACGAAGGTGACGGAACGGCTGGTACTTGCATCGTGCAGAGGGAGAGGACTGACGTGGCATTCTCTCGTGCCAGCAAACTCCATCTCGTGACATGCTCTTGCTTCGTCTTGCTTCGTCTTGCTTCGTGTCTCGCATCGACTAACGACCCTCAATCACAACAAGGCAAACACCAGGGCTCGCTTTTGTCCAGCTGAACGGGCAACCCATGCCTCACATTGGATTGTACGAGTACCATGCATCAGAAGTGCCTCCCGTTGCTTTGGCTGGTGACAACTGCCCGCTTTGACAATAATCGACCAGGGGTTCCCTTGCAATTTCCAACTTTTCCAAGTTGCTACTGCAAACTTCTCGTCCAGCCACCAAGAGGATGGGTTGATTGAACGGTGTTTTCGTCCTCCCGTGTCACCTGCAATCCCGAGGTTGGTGATACAGCGTGGCACTCAATTGTCAGCGCAGCCAGGTCCCGAGAGCAAAGTACGCTCGTCTGCATCTGTATCCCCATCCAAGTGGGAGCTGTGTATTTGGCCTCAATGTTGACTACACATACTGCTGAACGCCATATTCGTAATTACTAGTAAATATCTATTGAGCCTTTGGCAGGCTCGAAGATCAAGCTGTGGTCGATGCTACGAGAGTGAGATTCACAGTCGGTCCGGCTTCGGAAACGAGATCGAGCATGGTGTGTTGCCTGCAACAGTCTGTGACGACCCCATATTTCAAGGCCTTTGATTCGATCGTTGGCTATCATGCAAGACCATTCCTGTTAATAGCCATTAGTAGGTCTCCATGTGCTGACAGTGTGTGACAGGGCAGCCAAGGAGATCGGGTAAAATGGGTTCAGAATTTGATGATGGTATTTTGTTCGTTCAATGACAACGTGGTCTCAGTTGAACTATGCTTTTAGGTTGATATATTCATCATAACAGGGGCCGAGGGATGATGCTCGAAATCGGACAAGACAGTGTGCCACATACCTCATATAAAGCTAGACGCTGGAAGTACTCCGTAGGCTGGTGGTACAACATTCGTCAGTGGCCAAGCAGCTTTGCAGCAAACGTCTCCAGTCTGCTGTCAGCTGAGATGGATTTTTCCGGGCTGTCATGAAGAATATCCGGGCGTGAGGACAACACTGTACCATGTCCTCCGTAGCGCGGGCGACAAAGGGAATCAAGTCCAGTCACATTTTTCTTCGCTGTATGATGAGACAGTGGCCGCCGGAATGGAATGAAATTGAACTGAGGGTGCAAATTTGGTGCCAAGACTGTCCGGCTCTGCACGTGATCGTACATACCATCACGTGCACTGCGAGGCTGTGACCACGAAGGGGTCCCACGGAAGGGGGACCACTCAATTCGGGATCAGACGAAGAGGTCGCAAAGAGAAGGTGAACTTGACATCATATGTTCCTGGCTACCGCATGAAAGCTATCCTTTCTCGGAGCTTGGAAGGTCGATTTTTACTGATTAAGCTGTTTGCAATGCACTGCCGCCCTGCCGTCCTGCCGATCTGCTATTTGTAGAGGACCACCCCGCCAGGCGGAACCGTAACCTGTACGATTGACCTTCCGTTCGTGTCCTGGACTTTCACTGATTTTGGCACCTTGTCAGCGATGCTGGAGTACAACAACACGATCGTACTCCCGGGTGGATGCACGTCACTGTCAACCGTCACCCAGGCAGACACCTGAGAGTTTGGATCTGTGGCGATTGCGCACAACACCTCCTCCCCAGCGAAGAGTCTGGACCAAGCAATGACAGACCGGATGGGCGGCGAGCCGACAATGCTCGGCAGGCCAAAGTGAACGCCGTCGCCTGAAATCTCGCGGAGGTACTGCCTCCCTCTGCGCAAGGCCATCTCTTGGCTCCGAACCTCTGCCAGGCCAGCCACAGTCTTCCAGACAGGGTTGTCTTCGTCGAAGAAATGGCGGCGTTTGCTACGAAAGGCACCAAACGCCCCTCCAAACATGGCTTCCCGGATATATTGATCGCTTCCGCCCTGGCCATCGAAGGCTTGTTCAGTGCCATAGTAAATGCAGGGAATACCCAAAGTGAAGAGGTTGAGAGCAATAGCAGCCACGACGAGCTGGGGACCATTGCCGTCGGAGCAGAAACGGCCTTTATAGTTTCCTCGCCAGACCTGATCATGGTCGTCAATCATGGTGACGACTTTGTCTCGGAACCAGGTGTGGCTGCCCTTGTTAAGGTAGAGAGCGTTGCGGAACAGGTCAAAATATTCCGCCGGATTGACCTGACCTTTAGGAACCCTCCAGAGCTTTTCCTGGACATCTCCGATCCCGAGAGCGGCATCTATACCTGTGGCCTCGACGGTTTCGAAGGCCCTCGAGCCTGTTATTTCACCAACCAGGAGGAACTTGTCCTTGCCCAGGTGCTGCGCATATTCGTGGATGACACTCGCAAAATACCTGGTGGGACCGTCCCCCATGTGCTTGACGGTATCGATTCGGTAACCATCAATGTCGCTGTAGGCGATCCAGTACTGATAGCATTGGCATAGAGCTTTCAATGCGGGCGTGGCGTTGAAATTGTCTGGGCTCGGATCTCCCAGTGCGATATCCTTGAGATCATAAAAGTCGCCATCGAGATACTCGGGCGATCGATCCCACCCGTCATCGTTAATCTGGCCCTTGCGTGTGAAGCATTCGGCGCTCTGCAGTTCAGATGGCCACACTGCGGCATCTGGGAAAGCAGTGGGATACTTCTTCTCATCGACTTTGCCTAGAGGTATGTTCGGTACTCTGTCTTTGTCATAAAAGCCTTTCACATCGAACGTGTCTCCCGTATAGTGCGGGTTGTCTGCCTTGTACTCAAAGACATTGCCACTGTGATTGAGGATGATGTCAAGTAAGACATAGATGCCCTCCTTGTGTGCGGCAGCAACCAGGGCATTCAAGTCTTCCGGGGTACCAAATCGGGGGTCGATGTCCAGAAAATGCTGCACGCCATAGCCATGGTAAGTCTGCAGCTCCGACACGTTTTTGAAAATCGGACCGATCCAGAGAGTTGTGACGCCGAGGCGCTTGAGATATCCCAGCTTGCTGATCACACCTTTCAGCTTTCCTCCAACGAAGGCTGAGCCAGCATCTCTCCACTGGGCCGCGTCATTGTCATTGCTGACGGCGTTTGCATTGTCCTGGGGGCCGTATTTGGCAGTAGTACCGGTGGCGACAGGGTTGCCTTGGACATCCTTGTAGTCTTTCTCTGAGTTATCCGAAAAGCGGTCTGGGAGGAGAAAGTAGAGGACCTGATCCTCCCACGCTGTCGGAGAAGGATGGAACGTGACCGAGGGAGGCGCTCTCGCAATCACAGACTGGACCTCTGAGCTGGCGACGCTTCTGATAGGTGTGGTCATCACGACGTTTGGAATGCCGAAAGACGTGAGGAATGTCTCTCTGGCACAGATGGCTAGAAGCAATTCATATACGGAGGCAAAGCTCCTCAGCAACCAGCCCCCTCTCCTTCTACCCGGACAGTGTCAGCCGCAACGGAGAGGCTAGGCTGTGACTGCTGGGATGCATCTCGCGTGGCGTTGGTCTGGACGCGAGGGGAAACGACGAGCTGAAAGACCGCCTTCCAATAGCGTAGCCGTGGGCGACCAGGGTAATCGCGACCCACGGTGTATCCGTAGACAGTGACTGTTCGTTTCACGCAGGGGTGTCCGGCGATGGGAGGGAAGAGGGAAGCAGGAAGAGAGAGGCACGCGAAGCGAGAATCGATAAAGGGTCATGCCTGGAAATGCTAGAGTATCTTAGTAGTACAACACACAAATACTCCGTACTCCTGTCTTAAGTGATGAGGACGATTCCAGGATTCCAGGCACTACTGCACCTAGCCGCAGGATGGTTGGTGTTAGCGATCACGTAAATCGGTACCGGAGGTACAACTAATTTGCTAGAGTAAATACAGTGAGCTTAGGTACCCGTACAGAGCAAGGGCATGCGTGGGTTAGGTAGGTACATACCTAAGGTACATATCTATGTACGGAGTAGGCAATACTAATCAGAACCTAAGATAAGGAGAATGATCTAGGACGCGTCGGGAACGATAAACACGTCTCTGTCGATGCAATCACATAGTATCTCAATATTGCGAATACAGAATCCGGTTTGCGGCCAAATTAAGGTACTGGACTCCCTACTACCTACCTTATTGCCTGCGGTACCTGCCTGCGGTATTTGCCTGCGGTATTTGCCTGCGGTGTTTGCCTGCGGTGTTTGCCTGCGGTGTTTGCCTGCGCTGCTACAGAATGTAGGTACCTAGGTAACCACCCACCACTCTGCTGCCCGGCATACTGTTCTGTATTTCTTCTCTATCTCGGTGAGTCATGCATAGCAAGACAGGTAACTTTTGGAGCCTGGATCAAGCCCGAAAGGATGCCTGACAAATGTGTGGTACCTCACTACGCGTACCATGTGGTTCACCACGAACCAAAAAAAAAACTTACTGCTAGTCTCCTCTTTTCACCCGATATAGTTGACACTCAAATCTCTGTTCACACCACCGCTCTCGGGTTTGCTCGAGCATTTCGAGGTCAAGATGGTGGCTGATCTGCGTGTTCTTGTCGTCGGCAAAGGTGGGAGAGAACATGCGCTCGCCTGGAAACTAAACCAGTCCCCTCTCGTCAACCACGTCTATGTGCTACCTGGGAACGGCGGTACGGCGCTTGAGCATATGAATATTTCTAATATCGACATCCCCCTCGATCAATATGAAACCATGGTGGAGGTGGCCATTCAGCTCAAAATTGGATTGGTAGTCATCGGGCCTGACTCGGCTGTCGTGGATGGACTCGAAGAGAACTTCCGACTTGGTGCGCCTTCAAACAAGTTGGTCCTAATCTTCATCGGCCTGATTGTTCACAGCAAAGATACCATGCTTCGCACCCAGCAAGGAGGCTGCCGAGATCGAGGGTTCGAAAGCCTACGCGAAGGATTTCATGTCCCGCTATCGCATCCCTACCGCCGAGTATAGGACATTCACAAACTTCGAGGAAGCTAGCGCCTACATCAACTCGGTCCAGCATGAAGTGGTCATCAAAGCAGACGGGCTGGCAGCCGGCAAAGGTGTTGTAATCCCAGCAACAAAAGTCGAGGCCATAACTGCATTGGAAGATATCATGGTGAATCATCATTTCGGCGATGCAGGGAGCTCTGTGGTCATAGAAGAATATCTGCATGGCCAAGAACTCAGTGTGTCGACGTTATCTGATGGAAAGACGGCCGTGACTCTATCTACCGGCCAGGACCACAAGCGCATCCGGGACGGAGATCAGGGCCCAAACACCGGAGGAATGGGGGTATACGCCCCTGTACCAGCCGCGACAGTGTCAGTCATGCAAAGAATAGAAAGCGAAATCCTCCAACCGACTTTCAAAGGGCTGCGACAAGAAGGTAAGCAGGCCGGGGCCTTCGCAACTTACGCTGCTGATCTCGCTTTCTAGGCCGAGAATTCAAAGGTCTTCTCTTTACTGGCATCATGTTGACGGACTCTGGTCCCAAAGTCCTGGAATACAATGCCCGCTTTGGAGACCCGGAGACACAGTCGATCATTCCTCTGCTCAAAGCCGAGCTGGACCTCGCCATGGTCTTGCTGGCATGCACCGAAGGAAGATTACATGAGATGGAAATCAAGCTGTCTAGCAGATTTGCCTGTAATGTCGTGGTGGCTGCTGGCGGCTATCCCGAGGGATATCGGGCCGGGGACGTTGTTGAAATGGAACCACTTCCCAAGTGTATGTCAACGCGACAGTAAATAACTCGCTGGCTGCTGTTCTGCTCACATGCTCCTCTAGGCTGCCTCCTCTTTCACTCCGGTACCAAACTGGATGAGAAGCGCATCGTCACTGCAGGTGGACGAGTGTTCACAGTGGTTGGCCTGGGCGACACTCTCCCAGAAGCTGTGAGCAATGCATATCGCGGTGTTCGATCAATCAAATTCTCCGACATGTTCTACAGGAATGACATTGCTTATCGGTGAGCTGCATTGACTCAATTTCTAGAGAGTCTGTTCTCCATTAACTCTTCGCCAGAGCTGTCTCGTCCGCCTAGTCTTGGTCGAATCAATCGGATGTGGTTCCTACATGATTCCTGCGGTGCTGAAGTGGCACAGTCTCCTTTCTCATCATCAGTTATCTGTCTTACCGCCGCCACAGTGGCACGGCTCTAGGTCGATCAGCGACAGACAATCATGGCAGCAGAATATGACAGCTTTCTGGCTTACTTCTCGATGATGTCTGTTCGGAAATAATCGACCTTGAACTTGACGGAATTAATCCCCGCGTAGGACCCCTTGACAACTCCCGTCCGAGAGCGAGAGATAGAGGGAGTTGATGCGGCCCAGGGCTCACCTTCTGTCTGATTGTCCCCAAGGGGTCATCGTTTTCTCCGCCCGTACCAGCTAGGTCTTTGAAGGCAACTCAGTTGCACCCTGGGTTTGGCGAGCAGAATATTCGCCATCTGGAGCCTAGGGGGTGTCAGTCCAGCCTAAGGCAGCAGCACCTACTAGGATCTAGTCAGGGAGATAGATGGTCAAGCATGCAGGGATCGGGATGAGTACTAACAATGGCGAATATCATTGTTGCTCGACAGCCTGTTCCTGTTCCTGTTCCAGTTCCTATCAAGTCACAACCCCTATCCAGTTTCAGTCCCTGTCTTGTTCTGTTGTCCAGACCTATTCCCCAAACACCCAAAAGAATACCAAGACTGAGATATATATACCACCCATCAACGACGTAAATACAATGCATTCATACAACATTCCTGAGAGTCTGGCACGTGCTCGATCCTCGATCCCCAGGCCGACTGGACCGACATCAATAGAGGCAAGCACAACCTCACAGAACAGCCTCACTGCTCGCCGTCGCCAGCAAACTGCCTCATCTTCAGCGTGCGCAGTCCCGCGCCACCTCTCCCGCCACCGACAGCACCGGTGGTCGGTCGATGGCGTCGAGTCTGTTTCAGCCGCTCCCTGGCTTTCTTGCTCCATTGCGGCCCTTCCGCCGCATAAGCATGGGCACCTTTTCTCTCGCCCGTGAAGAATGTCAAAACCGCCTCGGCCCCGGACGCTCTTCGCTGGCGTTCCTCCGCCTCAGTCGGCACGCGAGGCTGTGCTTCCTTGCCCTTGGCCGATTTGTCGGATCTCCGATCGCCATCGCCATCGCCATCGGCATCCTCGGCGACCGTGCCTTTTCGGGCGAAGGCGAAGGTCGATAGATCGGCATTGCTGGACGCCGGTAGGGCCGAGGACGGTGTGCTGTCGCCGCTGGGCGTGTTCTTCTTGATCAGTCGCAGAAGACTCTCGCACAAGCGATCGAGAACCCATTCCGGTTCACCCTGTGCGCTGAGCATGGGGCTACTGTCGTCCAACCAGTCCCACTCAACGACACCGTCTGTCTCTTCGTCGTACTCCAACTGCGCAAGTCCGTCCTTCGAGAAGCGGATCAGTCGCGTAAACTCACACCACTCCTCATATGAGTAACGTTTGTCACGGGAATGTTGAAGGTCCCCTGCCGTCTTGCGAATGGCCCAAGCCAGGCGCCGCGTCATTTCCGCTTCACTGACGTCGTCG
Source organism: Capronia epimyces CBS 606.96 (assembly GCF_000585565.1). Lineage (NCBI taxonomy): Eukaryota > Fungi > Ascomycota > Eurotiomycetes > Chaetothyriales > Herpotrichiellaceae > Capronia > Capronia epimyces. The sequence goes on from NW_006912908.1 coordinate 1,349,445, forward strand.
TCGGCGAGCTGTTGAAGACTCAAGTTCGGCGGGTACTCGTCTTCAGCAGGGCCGACGGGAAATCCAGCCTTGAGACGCTTTTTTTCAGCCCTCCTGCTTATGAATTTCCATAGCCAAGGGTTTGATCTTAGCAGGTCGCCCCAGAGTCCTGCTTTGGGGAGGACTGTCATGTCGCCTAGCCGAAAGGTGCCGCGTTTAAAGCTCGAAATGACTGTATCCCCCATATCCGAAATGAGGACGGTCATGGTCGGTACGGCGATCAGGGACCAAACGACAAAGAAAGGCTTGCCGGCGTTACTCCTGGGGCTCATGTCACCGTATCCAATCGTCAGCAGACTGACGTAGCAGAAATACAATGCCTCGAAATAGTTTAAACCCTGGGTGTGCTTCTCGGCCTGCCAAAACACGACGGCACCCAAGCACCATAACAACCCGAACGCGACTACCGACACACACAACGAATACCACTTCTTGAACTTTCTGGCATTGATCTGAATGGCCCGCATTGCGTCGAACCGGTCCTTCTCTTCGCGCATAACAATCGCTTTTTGGGACCTCGACCTGGCTTTCCTGACGGTTGAAACAGGCCCAGATAAGAACTTGAATGTGGTGTGCAAGGGACCACTATGATCTCGCGCGTTGAGGAATTGGCTATGATGCGGTTCCTCCTCATCTGATTGCTTGAGAAATTCGGCGTTGGTATTTTCAAATTGGACTTGCGGCTCAGGTGGAAGATCTTGAGGAGATTCTTCTGGTTCAGGGTTCGCACATGGCGTAGAATGTGCCGCAGCATCCAAATTGCGCTGGATAATGGGGTTGGGCAAGGGGGAAGATATAACAGGCTTTCGTCTAAGCAACTGTCCAATCTCTATTTCCTTTTCCAGCTCATCTCGCCTTGTCTCTTGTGTATCTTCAACTGTCACAGCCCGTGACAGCGTGTTGGTCCTTCTCCGCTCAACATGCTTTCGCAGTACATTGACGGAGCTGAGCTCTCCCGCAAACTTGTGGATAGAACTGACCATCAACCCTAGGATGATAGTGCCACCGACAGAATAAGGAAAAACCAGTCCACGGCTCAGGTCGTCGGTAGGATAGTAGTCTCCAAAGCCAACAGTCAGAATGGTCACATCGCAGAAGTAAACTGCGTCAGGGTATGTCCACCCCTCGATTCGAGAGAAGACACCAGCGCCTCCACCAAGCCATACGAAGAACATCATGGTCTGCAGGATGAGATTGCGCTGTTCGTCGGTCAGAGTGAAGTGTTGAGGATAATGACCAAGGAAATAACCCCACATATTGACCATTAGAATCATAGAGTTGAACAAGTAAAGACAGGCGGCCAGAACGGCATTCCAGTAACCTTGCGAGTAGACTTGGCCCTTGCCCGGCGGGCAATGGATTTGCATCGAGACAGTAATACCGATCAAGATGCCTGAGGCGATGTAGAAGAGAAGGATAGTTGTAGGCAGCGCGACTATATAGCGGACACGCTTCGTGAAATTGAAGAGTAGAAAGAGATTTCCTACAAAGCCACAGACCAGGGAAGCGATATTCAGGTCGATGCACCACTGAGGGTCTGGAAAACCCACGGACGTGGACTGGTAGTATTCCGGCACATTGTCGACTATGTTGTTCCTCCAGGACACGACCAGAGCAGCAATGGACAACAAGTTGGCCATAGGCGCAAATGTGGCAGCAATAAGAGGAATGGCCGTGGATGCAAACCACCAGTCAGTCGGCAGGTCATCCTCGGCGGATCTGAGATTGAACTTTCCAACACGGTGTAAATGCTGGTGTCTCCTCTGGTGTTCCTTGCCTTGCTTGCCCTCGAGGTCGGGTAATGTGGTAACGGAGGCTCTGTCTTCGTCTGCGCCCCAGGGTTTCCGTGTTCCATTGTCGCTACCACTTGCGCCTGAGCCTGAGCCCGAGGCGACCTCCGGCGGTTCCGACTTTTTCTGCTCGGCGTGATTGTATTCCATTCTCACGATCCGGCCGGGGTCACGAACGGCCGACAGACATCGTGGAGGAGTCGACCCGATGTCGCAAGGTTGTATCCAAGGGGGCGTACGAGGTGATCAAGACTCGAGCGCTGAAGGTAGGGACTTCGAACACGGCTGCCGTTGAGGAAGATCCGGCGTCACGAACATGGTGAAGATAAAAAGGAATCGCCGCAGGTGGGTGTCGGTTCAGGCTCAAGGATCAGGGAGCGATGCATCTTGTGTAGTGGGTGGGTGGAATGCATAACAACGCGGCATGGTCGGATGGGTGGTTTTGCTTCACTCGAACAACTGACGTCTGCACTGCACCATGAATTATTTACCCTGTATCCGTACAGTCGCATGTTGAAGGACGATCCTACACCGTAGTCTTGGGCCTAAGGGCCACCAGGGCCATCTCACTAATCTTACATAATTACTTAGGTACCTTACATCTGTGATCCAGTACTCCGTACATATACGTACTACTAGTAGGTGGGCTACTAAGCTCGCGAAGCTTTCAACGACAAGCCTAAAGGCCAAGGGGCTAAGGCGCCCAGACGCCTCTAAGCCTCCCTAAACCATGACTTTAAAGCCTAAGGGCCTTCGTAAGGCTCCTTAGGCCCCTCTATGTGCCCCTCAACCCTAGGTCTCTCCCACAGCCTATGCCAGTACATAGGTACGTACAGCAGTTGCACAACAAGTCGCATTTTCTTTTCCTGGTTGGCTCCTCTCCGCCACTGGAGGAGCAATGCTTCGCCTATGTACGGATACACCGACAAACCCAAGTCAAGGATTGATTGTACAGGAGGTCATATTTGTTGACCGATAACTCTACAGCAACACCTTGTCAGGCAATATACATGTAAATGCACAGAACAGTAGAAAAGGCTCAAGAAAGCATGGGGTATTCGTGTTGACTGTCATGCATGATGATGATAATACAAACTGCCCCCTCTTGTTCCAACCGTCCTGAAGGGCAGAGGATCAGATAACGATTGACTGACCATATCTGAACAAGGCACAGCCCTACAGCTCTGTCCAGATCAAATCGTCTCCAGAACACCTGATATCATACCTATCGGTCAGCCATCGTGATAGAGTCAAACAGTCTCTCCTTCTCTTAAATTCCGACAAAGACAACAAATAGCGCTGCACGTGAAAGGGTGTATCCAAAATGAAGAACGCTCACTTAAAAAAGACAAGAATATAATACATGGGCAACGAAAAGTCGTGATGGGAGGCATTGGCGGTGGTAGGACTTGTTGATCCCGGGCATGGTGGTGGATCTCAACTTTGTCTCGCCCAAAGTCGCCTCAACTGCTCATCGCACATCTCGATAACTGCTAGGAGGATAGCTTGCTGCAGGCGGGTATGATCCGTACGCGGAGTCCCTGGGCGCCGTAGGAGGAGGTTGGAATCCTGTACTGATTGACCCAGGGGCATTGTATGATGCTGCGGACGGCCCACGGTCTCGGTAGTAGTCCTCATCTGCAGATGCGGCGGACACTGGGTAAGGCGGAGGTGCTCCGCGTGCACTTGGCGGTCCATCAAAAGCCGAAACGGACCCTAGGCGCGGCCTGCCGTCTCGATCTCGCTCTCGATCTCGCGGATCATACGCGGCCATCCTTGCCGCGTCATATCGGTCGTTTGCGAGCCGCTCGCGGTGGGCCTCGTACTCTCTGTATCGTCTGGCGTCATCATAAGGGTCACCGCCGGTGTAAGGATGATGTGACGAAGGTGTATAAGAGACGTCTGCTTCCGATTTCCGCAAGTAGGATGAACTGGACGGCGATCGGTTGCGTCCAGGGCGAGGCTGATCTTTGAGATAAGCACTATTCGAGCGATGACGTCCAGCTTCAGGGACATCCATCGGTGGAGCAGGTGGCCTCTGATGGATGGCAATAGGTGTGAGGGGAGGCTTTGAGCCATCATTGACCCTGCTGGAGGCCTGGACAGAGCCTGAGCGCCCTGGCTTGAATTCGTGTTGGGGAGGAGGCGGTGGTGGCTTGAACTCGGCCGATCTGTCGGCTATGTCATAAGTTTTGCCAGCGCCTGGAGCGGCGTTGTAAGGCTTCCTTTCCCGTTCGATTGGTGGAGGAGCGCGGCGATCTACCGAACCTCCATTGGTGACGGCGTCGGCACCGTCAGATGACGCTTCCGTTTGTCCTTGCCCCTGTCGCTCAAGCCCGGGTTGCGACAGCGCCGGGCTTGTTCGTGCCGCGTTGTTTATAGGAGCTGGCTCCTCTGGTAGTGGCGGCGACCGCATAGCTGCCTTCTGAGACGGATCTTCCGGTAGCTGACTCGATTGTGAAGCTCGAAGGGTGGATTCTGCTGTGCTGCTCTGATGCACTGGGAAGCTGACATTGCAGTGGCTCGACATGGCCTTTTGTAGTTTGGTGGTTATCTCAGTGTCGGCATGGACAGGGAAAAGTCTTCTCGAGAGCTCTTTAGGAAAGCGTTCCCTCCTGTTATCAGGGTTGCTAATTGGCATGTCCAGTGCCGTCTTGGCCAATCTCTCGAACTCTTGATCAGGATGCGCCTTGAGAAGCAATGTCGCCCAAGTCTCAAACCCTTGAGGTGTCAAGCCAGGAATGTCGGGTCTTTCGGTCAGTTTGTCTTGCACCAGATGATGTTGCGCTTCAAATTCCCTAAACATTCGAGAGATTGAAGACGTTCGGTCATCAAATATGATCTTCCAGGGGTAAAGTTCATTGGTCAGCTTCGTCTCTTCGTAGTATCTCTGCAATTTTGTGGGAGTTATGACGAGACTATTCTTTGGCTCATAATCCTCAATCAAATGAGTAGCGACACCACGAAGAAACTGCCCAAGCCTCTCAGTAGCTTGGCCCTGCTCGTCAAACAGCGTGCCCCAGACACGCTCCAGAGTTGTTACTTCTCCTCCGGTAGATATTCTTCTGGGGCCTTTAGGTCTGCTTGGGCGTTCTTGGTTGGCATCGCTATCGGAGGGATGGCTTCCCTGACTCAACGGTGACACCGCCCTTTTCTCAGTGGGAGGTGAAGTGGCTCGAAAGGATGACTGGTTGGAGGGTGGAGCAAATTGCGGCGACGATTGAGCCATACCAGAATCTTCCGAGGTCCGATAGGGAGAAGGGGGAGTATAAACTGTGGATCTCTCCGGGGGAGGAGATCCTGCGGCCGAGGAAGCGGCATCCATGTGTGAGCCAGATGTCTGAGATTGGTGAAGAGGCAAAGGTAAGTCGGCGGCTTTAAGGTGTTGTAGGACGTTCGCGGTGATTTGCGCAGTAATCTGCTGAAGCAATTCTGGTGAGACGGCTGCAGTAGAAGTTGCATCGCTGTTGTTGAATGCTGAAGTGACGGCGTCATTTATAGGTTGGTGGGCTTGTTGATATCTCGAGGCGTTGTAATCAGCTGGATCGTGTGCAGTGCTTGAAGAATCCCACGGTCTCTGGCTGTAGCCCTCGTTATGCATGACACTGCTTGAGTCTGGATGAGGTCGGCTTGACTCTCCATTCTTGCTGAAACTGGTAGTACTGGGGTGAGGTGGGCCAATGTCGCTGTAGGAAGCCATTGCAAGGTACCACAGTCCCGCCACAGAAGGGTTGTCCTCAAATCATCCGGCTCACTTTCTCAGAAGGTCTGTAGCATGTATGGTTTGGAATAGGTTGCCGACGCAGTCAAAACCTGTATGCAAGTTCGGAACCCTTTGCGGGGATAGGGTCGAGAAACAATGTATGGATCGACCAGCCTTTTGGCGAAGCTGGTGTCTTGCTTCAACAAATCTGGAGCAGCCCAATTCAAGATGGACGACGAAAGCTGAGAGGATGGTAAGGTAGCACGTATAAGGACGTCAGCTGTGTGACGAGCTCAAGGTCGGACGGATCGATAGAGGTTGGATCTTGGGCAAAGAGGCGGGCGGTTTGTTCGTCTTGTCTGAGGGATTCGGAGGCGGAGGACTTCGTGCAGGACTGCGACGCAGAGAACTTCTGGAAAGTTGGAACCACAAGAACTAGAAGGGCGTTCATGCAAGCCCTCGTAGAAGGATGATAGATGCAGAGGTATCGGACGGGAGCCGCCAGCACGATGCAGGATAACTGTTGATACCAGCCTTACCGGTCTGAGAGAGCGTGGCGCGGCACTGCAATGAGGGCGAGGAGGTAGGTGAGTTGCATTGCATCATCGGGACCCTGGGCTCCTTGATCGTTTAGGCTTGCGTGTAACCGGTGACTACTAATAGGTAGACAACCAAGTAATTGGCACCTTCTTCGATCGTCTAATTACCTACTACAAGGGCGCAGTCCATACTGTACAGCCACACTGTCGCGCTGCCGGGTGTTTAGGGCAATCCTAATCTTGGTCCGACTGACACCACGTTTTTGCGATCAGACGTCCCTTTCCGTTCCACTTTCCGGAGTTCGTCTCGCCTCGATGCAGTGCCAGTGCCAATCTACAGCATAGTCTGATTACATCTGGTCGATTCGAGCAGAATCGGAATGCTTGGGTAGACACAGAGCACAAGGAAAGAGATTGACAGATCATAGAAGCCACCTACAATGACTGTGTTCAGGGCGACGTCATTGCATTGCACAAATTGAACCCTGCTGACACGAAGGTCCAGCAGCTATCGATGGTCTACGATGGCCTCCTTCAACCCTGGCATGCTTTGCACTCCACCATCTCCTTTCCCACCCTCGCACCCGACAACCACGAGACCAACCTAGAGGCTTCCAACTTCAGGTCCACGCCGAGCCACGGGAGACTGCTGTGTTACCTGCCTGCAGCTTTACGAGTAAAGCTCACGCCGGCTCTCCAGCCATTGGAGATCAATCATTCCACAAATGCTTGGACACCCTGCGCACCATGCGGAATATTCTGCATGACCGAACGTCGAATATTAAATAGGACAACCTCTGGGTATTTGGAACTAGCAGTATTCCTTCTCCTCTGCGACGGCTTTGGTGGCCACCTAGACAGACAACTTCAATGCTTCGGACGAAACTTGCAACCTCCACACTAGGCTCCTTGACGCCTTATTCTTGCCAGGTTCCGCATGCTGTTCTGTCGCAACTGTATTCGTCAGCATGGATTCATAGACCGGTTACGGATTTTTTTTTAGCAAATAGCACCCGATAGTAGTCGTTCACCCTAGGACTCGGCATACTTCATGAACCATCAAGGTCGCTTCCAGACTGTGGTGACCCTAGATGTGCGGGAAATCATACACTGCTGATACGCTAACTCGCTGCTCACTCACCAACGCCGCTCGTAAGTGGGAATGGCGTGGTTGAAGATACGATGATACTGTGAAAGTGCAGACAAGAACAATTTTCTTGCATACCTAGATGCCGTAGTAGAAGGTCCAGCTAACCTAATGACCTTAGTGCTGGTGCCTACTAAATCATGTGGACAGCCCCTAGCTGTTGTGCAACCTTGTGGACTCTCAAGTCGAATTTTCAGTACATTCCCACGCCTGAGTAAGGCAGATGACAGCAAAGCACACCCAACCACGTCCCTTTTGCGGAGCTGTCATCTCAGAGCTCGAAGTCACTATCTTCGTCGGAATCCTCTCTCTTGCTGCTGGCTTGGGACTCTTGCTGCAGCATCTCTTCTCGATGAATCTGATTCAATACCCTGGCTTCCATGGGCGCTCTGTATGCACCTTGTCGAGCAAAACCGCCGCCCCGAGTGTTGCTGCTCGAGTAGGTGGAGCCTGCGCGAGAAACAGTACGTGTGGCTGCCGATGCCCCAAGGTCGCCGTTGCTGCTGGGAGAAGAGGACCGAGCGATTGCCGGGCTCCCACCCCAAGCCCCGTTACCATCGACAATGTGAACGTGGCCGCTGGCAGTAGCAGAGGATGTGTGAGACCTTGAGCCGCTAACGCTTGGAAGGGCAGAACCAATGCTTGACATTCCAGCAAAAGATTCCGCACGACGATTCATGTATTCTTCCCTGATAACTTCCTCCTCAACAGCATCCGCAAGGTTAGGGACACGGTCCAAGATCTCTTGTTGACAGCTGATGCATTTCTGAGTTTCGTTAGAGACGGCGTCTTGAGCCTGTGTTTATTATCATCCTTACCGCGTGGTCCGGATTTCTTCGCTGAGCTTTGGCGAAAAGATCAGTCGATTTGATGACTCCGCAGCCGGTGCATTTGATTTCAAGGACGTTTCCAGGGGTGCACTTGGTGCATGATGGACGAAGGGCTGGCGGACCACCACGCTGCTCTCGGTACACGGCCTCTTGATATTTCTGCATTTGTTTCTTCGAGAATCGTTGACGAAATGTGTTGACGTTGCAGACGCCACATTTGATCCTTTACTATCGGTGAGAGAGGTTCAAGCAGGAGATTGGGGTACCGCTTACATTGTGCCGACATCAACATTGTCATACCTGCCCTCCCAATTAGTTGGCGTGACTGTGGCTGATGCGAGAGAAGTCATGGTGGATAGTGCCCACGGTGAGCTCAAGCGATGGTGGGATCAAGAGAACAGAAAGAGGAGGAGATAAGACGAGGAGCTTACGATTCCTGCTTTCTTTGCCAGAAGGGCTTCTGTTGTTCATTGCGAGACATTGTTGACAGCAGCGAAGTGAATTGTGTCGATATTTAAAGGTCAAGTTTCGCCCAGTGATGGAGAGTGAAGTGAGTGGAAGGAAGGCACCCCGATGAACTTCAATTTCAATTTCACTTCAATGTGCGGTGAGTATATGCAGCCTTCCGAATGCTCAAGCTCCGCCTTTGTGAGGGCTTGCTCCCCAGCTACTCATAGGCCTAAAACAACGACCTCTACCAGAAATTGACAAACGACAGCTGGCAGGAAGGTCGGTCAACCCCTACGCAGAACGAATGTGGTTGTCGAAATCGATCTTGTCGCCAATGTAGAGCTCAAGGACCCTGAATACCGTGAGCATTGCTGACTCGTTCCCTGATCGTAGCTGTCCTCCTGTACCTACACGTGTATGTACACACCCACAATTAGCTGCCAGCAAACGGTTAGGTCCTCCTCACGTGAAGAAGATCCTGCTATTTACTAACAGATAATGTCCATGGAAAGAGGCAAGTTTGATTCTCAATTGATGCAAATCCCAAGTTCAATGAACAACCTACCTGGGTATCGAGTTGGTGCACCGATACTACAGTTGATACTGAGGTAGTACTGGTGGTACGTAGTAAATCTGTGCTGTGCCGCTTTAGGCTCCTTGGCAGCTGCGGCAGTGCTGCAGCATCATCATCAGCATCTCTCACACCCCTCCCCAGCGCAGTCACTCGGCCTGCTCCGACACTGTCAGAACAGCTGCATCTTGTTGTACACTGTTGCTACCACCTCCAGCAGTCCACGCGATGGGACAAGCCAAGAGATGACGCTCATTGCTCACTCTGTCGTCGCAAAAGATCTCAGTGCTGGATTTCTTGAAGTTTGCGATCACTGAAGGAAGAGGATGCACGTGAATAGCATACAATCAGGAATTTTAGCTGTTCCAATGCTGAAAAGCCGACAACACACAGCTGTTGATATTTGGAACACCGTCGGATAACGGAATATATGCAAGCGGAGTGGCGCCTTAAACCTGTTTTTGGCATTCTCATGAATCAACTTCGGTACTGTATAATTAACACTTGTTCTGTGAACCAAATCCAACTCATGAACTCAGTACCAGAGGCAGAGGAACCGCAGACGATCTCGGTTGTATTGTCAGGTTCGTCCCATTGCGTCGGCAAGAGAAGATATCATAGCCGGTGCCGACGGAGAGAAGCAGAAACCTCCCAACGCCTGTCCAAGACTCAGTCCAAACCTACTTACGACAAGGAGTCTCCGACCCCCTTGATAATTTAAACGGAACATGAAGAGAACATCGAAGGATAGTGCAGTATACACCGTGCTCCGTACTGCTGCCGGTTTCAGGTACTTGGAAGAATGGACCACTTGGTTGGCGAACCGCTGTCACGGAAGCTGAACGGGTTGCCTGGTGGTCACTGATGTGCACTGTGCACACCGCGTGCCCGAACTCCATCACTTGGTCGATGGGCTCGGGCGGAACAACCAGCTGTCTCCACAGCACATTCAGCCCAGTGTCAACCACAGGCTCTGAACCAATTGAGGATAGACTGGAGATTTGATCAGCACCGTTGGCCGGAACCCAACAGCGCCCCGGTCCATGTTCCTGGTTGCCGCAGGCCTTAGGAGCCCACGGTCAGAATGATCGAGAGTCGGAGTGGCGCCCTAAACCTGTCTTTGGCATCGCTCGCGCCTGGTGCCAGGAACAAGACGTCCTGGCAACTTCGGACCCAGGCACCTACACCTGGCCAACTCAGAGCCACCCAGGGATGCCCCCACTGTGCTACCATTTTCACACCAGCAACGTGGCGACGAAATTGCAGGCTCTGTCGTCGCACATGAGACCGCTGGCCACGCTGGTTGCCTCGTTGATACCGTAACGCGCAGAGTTGTTGACTCGATGAGCAATGATGTGTGGACAGGCGAGGGTCAACGCGACCAACGCGATCAAAGAAGTTGATCACACAGGTGCGAGTGATTTCTCTCTTGTGGCCATCCAGGGAACGAGGGTGGTTGCGGCAACGTCATTCGCTCTGGAACGTGACTAATTCACCTAATTTTCTCAGAAACCATCGGCAGCAGGCCCGTATCCCCGTGAAATGGGCTATTGATTGGGGTGTCTCAAAAATGCTTAACGCAGTCTCGAGCCCGCAACCGGGAGCGGTCTCAAGGGATAGCCAACCACCAGCAGTACCTTTGGGACTCCGTCACCGTCACGACTCGACAGCCCCATACCGTGACAGGATGCAATGACAGGACCAAAAGTCATTTACGGAAGAGGTACGGATACTACGTAGTAGGCTTTGGTGGCTTTAGGTACCTAATTCACTGTCACGTAAGCCGTGCTATGGCCACGTATCGTGACGAAATTGTAGTCCGGCCCTCTCATTTTTACCGAACAATCTAGCTGCAGAACACCGACTGAGTTCCGGATGCATCAGAGATTCTAGTTGCTGTCCCTACCACCACCACAAGGGTGACTAATGGCAGGGTATGAAGAATGCCGTCCTATATTGCAGTACTATTAGCTTCCAAAGAGTAACGCCTTTTCCTCTCGCTGCATGGGAGCAGTGCAGATAGGTCTGTAGGTATTGGGTAGGTATCTTGCTAGGTATCCAAGATCAGCGTTGGTACCTACGTATCCGTACTCCGTGCTCGGGTCCTGTTCATCGAGGCATATCCCACGCCTAAACATGTAGCCGGTACCGATAGCTGGTACCTAGCTACCTAGGTACCTACCTTAGTCACGTACCTTACCTCAGGTAAGTGTCATTTCCGGTACTGTACTCTGTACGCCGTACACGAAACCACGGAGAATAGAAAATCAAGTATGGATGGATATCGGCCAGCGAGCCACGCCAGCTAAGGTACCCGACGGTAGGTACGGATCCTGTGTCCTATAATAATAATTACGGATACGTAGGTAGTTACAGTAACATGGCTGGAATTTCCAACCTGGGGACCATCATGGTCGTCTTTGGGGGCTTGGACCTTGAACCTTAGGCTCCCTGGGCCCCTAAGCCCCTAAGCCGGTGGTGCCCCCCGTCGGTCCGGCACCCAGGCTCAAGGCTGAATTGGCTCAGTCTCTCCAGTGGCCCACACCAGTCCCATGCTGCTGACACCCAAACCAAGTTACGGAGTCTAGTACGGAGTATCCGTCCTCTGGTCTCATGCCCGGTCATCAACCTCGTTGAAATTCTTACTGCGTGTTTCGTCTTCTATTACGGAGTGCTCCTTTACCAAAAGTAAGTCTAGCGGGACAACCAGTGTTCGGCAGCGTGTTTCCCACCGTCCAGGAAATCAGGGTGGCCCCCCAGCCCTGGGTGGCACAGTCTGGCACCTGCACTTCGCAGTCGCTGGCCTCCTTAGCCCTTAAGCGTCCAGCTACCAAGCTCGCTCCGTTGGCACCTCCGGCCGCCCCTTGCCCTTCTGACACAAGACAAGACGCGCCTCCTGCTCGATCCTGGCCCACCAAATTGTCCGAGCACAATCGTCAACACGACCAAAGACATCTGTCACTCTTTCCTACGCTAGATACCTGGCTGACCACACGTCCTACGATCCTTAAGCCTCTATCCCTCCGTGTCAATCAAGAAAGGGGAGATCCTGTCTATCCACTTTCCCAACACCCCTTGCGGGTCAGCTCCCGTCAGTTCACCACCCCCAAGCTAGCTCTCTTGGGTCCTCGAGCCATTTCGATTTGGATCCTGGACCTCGAACATCGTTTCTGGTGCGCTCACCCTGAATTGTCATTTCCATCCTACTCACAATCTTCCACCATACAATCGCCCCAGAACACCCTCCAGCGACAGCAAACGAAGTGAACCGACAAACCACCCTGTCGACGCTCTATTACCGAAACTTCGGTACCTGTCAATCCCGAACCGCTCGAGAGAATGACGAGTTGAGGTCTCAAGGCACCCCTTTATATGGGCGCAAGGCGGCCCAGGTCGGAAAGAATTGGCCTATATACCGGTGAAATTGGACGAGAGGGGACGGAACAGCTACCTACGAGCAAGGCTACCCGCACGACGACACCATGGCCGTGACCGACTATGGCTCTAGGCCGGCTTCCTACTCTTTAACCGCCTTGGAGGACCGTTTTGAAGTGATCAGGGAGATTGGGGATGGCAGTTTCGGCAGCGTTGCTCTTGCCCGGGTACGAGCAAATGGCGCCAGCGTTGCTCGCCGGAATACCATGGTAAGTTGACGGGGAATGTGCACATGAACATCTATTGACCCTTCTAGGTGGCCATCAAGACGATGAAGAAGACATTCGACTCCCTCGGGCCCTGCCTGGAGTTACGCGAGGTCATCTTTTTACGGACTCTTCCAACACACGCCCATCTGGTTGGCGCCCTAGACATCTTCTTGGATCCGTTCAGCAAGAAACTTCACATCTGCATGGAGTATATGGATGGCAACCTTTACCAATTGATGAAGTCTCGGGACCACAAGTGCATGGATGCGAAAAGCGTAAAGAGCATCCTGTATCAGATCCTGTGCGGCCTCGATCATATTCACGCTCACCACTTCTTCCATCGAGATATCAAACCAGAGAACATACTTGTCTCCACTTCAGCGCCCCAAGACTCCAACTCGGGTTTCAGCAGGTATTCCTCTCTAGTGACGCCTCCCTCCACACCACCTACATATTCCATCAAAATCGCCGACTTTGGTTTGGCCCGCGAGACGCAGTCCAAGCTACCATACACCACCTACGTGTCTACCAGATGGTATCGAGCCCCTGAAGTGTTGCTCAGGGCTGGTGAGTACTCTGCTCCGGTGGACATCTGGGCTATCGGAGCGATGGCGGTCGAGATTGCTACGCTCAAGCCTTTGTTTCCGGGCGGAAATGAAGTCGATCAAGTTTGGCGTGTCTGCGAGATCATGGGCAGTCCGGGAAACTGGTATACCAAGTCCGGTACCCGAGTGGGCGGTGGCGAATGGAGAGAAGGAACAAAGTTGGCTCAAAAACTGGGCTTCTCCTTCCCAAAGGTAATTTGAACCAATACAGAATATGTTCTCGTGCTAACCGGTCACAGATGGCGCCTCATGCAATGGAGACGATCTTACAACCTCCCCAATGGCCCTTGGCTTTCAGCAATTTCGTGACTCGGTGTCTGATGTGGGATCCCAAGAACCGACCAACATCAAAACAAGCCATGGAGCACGAGTTTTTTGCGGATGCTGTTGACCCTCTCAGACCTAAATCATCTTCGCGGCTACTAGGCCGAAAACATTCTGATCTGAGTTTCAGATCAAAGGATACGGCCGAAACTCCAACCATCACATCAAAACCTTCCTGGTTCCGCCGATCGCTCATTGCACGTGAGAGTGCGCCCGCTGTACCACAACATAACCCAGATGCCAAAGTTGTATCAGAGCCGGAAAAGTTGGTCAGCAGACTGCGACCTCAGGCAAACAAGCGTGCGACGTGGACCAATGGAACCAATTCGAGTGGTGTGGCACCAATGCCGATACTGCCATCAATCCGACCCATTTCACCCTTACCCAATGCTATCACGGCCCAAGCGAGCTCTGCATTTACGGCACAGACAGAATCGCATTACAAACCGGTTGAAGAGAAATCCAAAAAGATTGGCCGGCAATTGTCAATCAACTCCAACAGCAATCACTACGCTGATATCCACCGTCAGGAAGCGGAACGGGCCTTGAACGCAAACAGTGGCCTCGTGTCCCCGCCAAGTGGTCACAAGGAAAGTTTCTTCTCACACCTTCGCAAACGAGCAAGACGTTTCTCCGGGAGACACGGGCTGGCATCTCCTAGCGGGGATGATGTCGAGGCAAATGCAGCAAACGTTCCATGGTCAAATCGGTCTTCGCTTATGGTTGACAACATCATTCCTGAGACTAATACAGATTTCTCAGAACTGGACGAAATTCTGCAGAATGTGAGGTATAGCCTGGATCGCAATGAGGCAGAACGCGCTCAGAGAAGATCTCCCGCAGGGCTGCCGTCCAATCAGGGCACTTTGAAAAGAACGCACTCTGTGCCGCGATCTCAGGGGAGTAGGTCCAGTGAGACCCTGAACCAAGCTCCCGCGCCTACCACTTTACGATCGCGACGTCCTCTACAACTCAACCAATATGAGACTCCTGAAGAGGCCGATGAATTGCTGGACGAAGCCCTCCGCTCGGCCAGTCGTGTGGCCAAACGTCTAGACCAGAACAAAGAGCAGCCATATCGAACTGCGCTTGCTCACAAAAATTACAACCGCGAGTCGTTACCACATGTAGCAAGCACTTCCGTTCTGCAGAGCGCTTACTTGACCCCCTCTCCATCCGCGAAGAGGAACGGGGTTCAGTTCAACTCCGGCAGTGTACACCAAACCCAACCATTGAACATCACCAAGACACGCCCCGAGCATGAGCACGCTCCGCCCCATTGGCCTACACCACCGTATGAGGAGAATGAATGGGCAGCTGCCGCCGCCAACAGCATTTTCGCCGCGGGATCATCGATTTATCGATAGCGGCTGCTTTGGACCAACCTCTTACACTCGTTCAGATCAACAAGTTTCAATTCTGAATATCTACCACAAAATAGTGTTCCTTGATATCCTGTACGAAAACAGAAAGCGTCTGCTGCCGAGGCAGGTTTTTACGAAATTTTGGCGTTCTCAAGGAGGATGTACGGCCAGCTGGCCAGAGTGGCTTCCTGCTTCAAAGAGACGGACTCTCACATCAATGACTCTCGAATTTTTTTGTTTTCTTCTCAGACCAGAGCACTCGGTGCTCCATCATGTTTGGTATCGCGTTGGGATGTTTGACTTGCTCGGGAAAAGATCCTCTTGTACGGGGTCAGTGTTTTGGGTTCGCCATTCATGTTGGCAGGGTCAGCTTGAACAGCGACAATTTTTCCATTTGTTAATCACCCTGGGGACAAGACTGTACAGCTAGAGATGAGATGTATGGACAGGATACTCCTTGGTTTATGGTGCAGACTTCTCTGTTACAGGAGATCATTGTTGGTTTCAATCGGTATAGATGGGTTTTGAAGCAGACGGACTCTATATGCAGGAACCAAAATGGTGCATATATACAACCATATCTCTAATTCAGATCCTGGTAGCATCCTGACACCTGCAATCCGTATTCTCTTTGACCATGCATGGCGACGAAGTGTCCCCAGACAAGGTACGGAGCAACCATACTCCGTACTCCGTACAGTGGGAGTGCTTCGGCCAAGTTCAGAGACACAGCCGCAGTACTAGTGCGGAGTATCTACTCTGCAGCCGTCGTCGGACTGGTAGGTGGTAGAACGGTACGAAAGTCTTTCTCCGACCACGAAGCCGCGTGCTGTGCTATGTGCATCTTTGAGCCTGGATACAGGATACATCGCATCTTCTGACGCTTTCTACTGGGGACACCGCTCACACAAAGTGACAACCGCGTCAGGACTCTGTTGTCCGTCGAGTGTATTGCACGATGGCATCCCGGACGACCACACTTTCAATATGCCACCGATGCTTGCAAACCGCATTGAGAAGAAGTGCTCGAACACCAACTCGAATTGCCCCGCGCGCGGCGTTTTCCTCGACGGGCTCGACCTCGGCCGCGACCCAAGGTGGCCATGGCAAACCTATCGTGCTTGAACAACCAGACAAATTCCGGCCGCCGTCGCACCCTGCGCGGCTGAATCGGCGGCCTCCGCGGGCGTACAACCAGGGCACGACGACGGAAGAGAAGCAGCAGCAGAAGACGAGATCATATCCGCACATGTTCCCCGACGAAGGGACGTTTATGCATTGGTTCCTGACGGACCGGAAGATCCATATTTGGATTACGATGGTAAGTTTCAACTCAGCAATCCTACGGGTGTTGGCGCAGGTAGCCCGCTCCGCTGTGAAATCCCGTTCTGGGCTTGGGGTTTTTCCTTCTTAGGATTACTGCTTGGGGTTGTTCTTATGAGGGTTACTGCTTGGGGGGAGAAAGTCTTCTTATCATACATCCGTGTGCTTGACGTTCTAACGGTTCTGATTCTTGCGGGCTGGCAGGGCACCCTCACGATCCTTGCCATCATCACCATGACCGAGACGTTCGTCAAGACATCCCCCTATGGGCATCTGTTGCCTCCGGTTTCGTCGCTCCTGTTCCATCCTATCACATACCTCCGCGAGTCGACGGCCGTGGTGCGCCTGCATATCGAGTACACGACCCAGCAGGCCAACGAGTCGCGACAGCAGAAGATCCTCGACGCCCAGAAACGCCGGCTGTACCGTCGCGCGCATGGCTTGGAAAACCTCGACGCCGAAGAGGAGCAGGGCATCGATGTCCGAGGTCTGGTGCCGTGGGACGACGGCTTGACCAATAAAGAGCGCGCGAGGGGCGGCCGCGATGTGGTCATCACTGGGAGAGATGTCGTCGATCTGGGCGGCAGCGTCGGCGAGGATGTCACGCAGTTTGCGAAGCACCTCAAAGAGCAGACAGAGGCCGAGGGAGCCGGAGCCGCCACCGCAGCCGACGGCGCTATTGTAAAGGATGCCCAACAACAGCCCCCGCAACAGCAGAGGAAGAGGAAGTTGTGGTTGGGGATTTGGTGATCTCGTTTGGACTCTTGGACTGTCAGTGTGAGGGTTTATCGCCATTCAAAAGGGAAATTGTCGGATTCTACTCTTTCTCCCTCCTGGCTAGGCATGGTCATGGGCTTACGATGCCGAGCGGTGTAGAAGCGTGGAGCCAGGTTAAAGCCCTGCAAAGAATACCCGAAGAACCGCCAGCAATCCAAAGATGTTGGTATTAATATACTTCGTCTTTTTGACCCTCACACCTAAGTGATTTGTAAGACGCTTGTTTGAGTACATTGACATGGAAATCATTGTCTGTTTAGATTGTAACCTTGGCTCTAGATGGATGCAAGTGGATTTTCCCGAGTTCATTCCTGCATTCCTGTATATACGTTGCGATCGCTCACTCTGGGAGCATACCACTGTCCCCTTTTGCCGTTCTGTGGAAACGGCGGCGACCAGTAGTCACGGTGGGGTGTTCCGAGATCGATGTCCTCGTAACCGCAAACCTGTGAGCCCTGAAACCATCTCGCCAGCTATCGACTATGGTCATGGAACAGAGCTCTTCTAACACATCTCCAAAAGCCCTGCCTTCAGGGTCTGCGTGTGGTCTCCAGTATACAGGCTGTCTTATCAGGGGCCAATCTGCCAGAACCCTGGTAAACGACTGATGAGGACCGCGCTGGCCGATATGGACCCTGCATGACAACCAAGTCTCCCGACCTGGCTCGTCACGATCGTTCGGTGCCCGAAGTGGTCGTCCAAGTCGGAGGGGAGTACAACGGGGACCCCCCCCGGCAGGATTCACACCCATCAAACCCTGGCGGTCATCGCTTTTGTCTAGTCGTCGCGGATCATGTGTCCCATGCGGCCAATCTTTGTCTCGAGGTATTTCTCGATCTCAGCGCCTCTGACGCCTTTCGCACCCGACGTCCGCCAGGCAAGTGGGATCATTGGGACTCGTTCTCGGACCCGCACCTCCTTATTTGGACCTTCGACTGCCCTAATTTTATCTGGATTGTTTGTTAGGAGTCTGATACCCCTTTCTGCTTCCGGCTTGTTTGCATCGCTATCACTGCCGAGGCCAAGATCCTGTAAGATGGCAGTCGCTAGACCATAGGTTCTGGCATCGGCAGGGTGTCGGAGGAGCAGATTGGCCTCTACTGTGTCATTCCCGAGATCCTGCAGATTATAGGCCTTAAGTTTGGATGCGAGGCCGATACCTCGTCCTTCCTGTCGGAGATAGACAATGACGCCCCCGGTAGAGTTCGGCAAGGACATGAGCCTAGCTGCTTCGTCGAGTTGCTCGCCACAATCACAACGAGCTGACCATGCGGTTTCGCCAGTGTAGCATTCTGAGTGTATCCGCACTAGCGGTGGCTTCCCGCCATAGTACAATTGGACATCTTCAGGTAGTGTTTCGAGTTCCGCAACGCTCTCCCGAGGCTGCTCAGGGTTCTGCTCATCCTGGGCAGTAGGAGGCGGCTGGACCGGTACCACTGCAGGAGTGTCGACTCCGACCTCCTCCGATACCGTGGTGACATTTTTCAAGGCGGAACCGCTTCTGGCCCGTCGGCTCCCCGGCCGCTTGTTCTGATCCGGATCGAATCTCGAACTCCTACGACCCGGCCGTAGTCTGCCAATATATGCGCCTCGAATCATGCGATCCATCTCGGTTTCTCCCGGCCGCTCAGCGTCGAGGCTTCGACTGCGAATACTGTTGCCGAAGACGATGGCCAGATGTTCCTTGTTGTCGGAGTTATTTTGGTATAAATGGAGAAACATCTCTGCCCCAGATGTGGTTGGTATCCGTGCACGTACTACGCATTCGACATTCGGTAGCTGCTCGAGGAGGTGAGGTTGTTTGGTGGCGGGGTCATCGAGAGAGGTGTCGACCGGAATGGATTTTGGTTCGGCATTGAGATGCCGCGAAGGAGTGGCCGCTCCTGGAGTTGCTGGAGGAGTAAAGGCAGGCGATATCAGGTTGCTCGGTACGCCGGGCGTGGCAGGGGACTCGTCATTGAGATCCGACCAATTGCCCAGATACGGCGCCGAAGATCGTGGAAGCGGAGAAATCAGAGGAGAGGCATGAGAGGGCAGCTCCTCGCTGGGGCGAGGCATGGTGAACAGTGGTTTCTGACAGGTCTATTGAAGGTAGATCGGATGTTCATAGGGACAGCATACTGATGACACAGTGCAACATACAGCAGCGACAACCGAACAGACAGCAAACATAGAATGGTAGAATGGCAGAACAAATAATCAGTAGAATGGTGGAGGTTGACTGCAAAGAGGGAGAGGGGACAAAATGCGGCCCTGGTAGCGGAGCGCTCCTGGTGTGGGCGTGGTGCTAGGAGGCTTAGAAGGCTCCTCCGGCTTCGATGATTATTGCTCTCTTATGGCAGCTGCTGACGCGATCGGTGCCTCGGCCACCACTCCGCTCTCCGCACTTGATTTCTTTCGTTGCAACTTGCAACTGCAGTGCTTGGTCATCCAACGTCTCTCTGCCGATACCCGTCAGCCTGAGCCATAGAGCCAGCCAGCCAGCCAGCCAGCCAGCCAGCCAGCAGATAGACAGATAGACAGATAGGACCACGCCGTCGTCGCTCCTTCGTCGAGAAATGCCGGCTCCGGCTGCGAGTCGAAGCCAACTCCTCTCCGCCGCCCAGGCCTTCTGCGACGCCTTCGCAGGCCAGAAGCCGCCCGAGGAGATCTTCAGTCACTTCTCTGCCTCGGATGACGTCCTCGCTCTGGAGCATGGCTTGCCACAGCTAGCACCCTTCCTAGGCCAGCCGTTTCGTGGTCAAAAGGGTCTACAGGAGTATTTTCAGCTCCTGTCCTCGAACCTCAAATATGAAAACATGCGGTTTGGCAATTTCGTGGTTGATACCGAGGTTTCCAAGGTGTCGGTTCGGGGCGAGGCCAAATTTACTTGGACGAGCACTGGCCAGCATTGGGACGAGGTCTTCACGTACGTGCTTGAGTTTGATGAGAACAGCAAAGTCAAAGTGTATGAGATATGGGCAGATTCTGGTGCCGCATACTTGGCCAGTAAAGGCCTGCTCGAACAATAGCAATATCAACCTGTCAATCACATCGTCGTTTCACCTGCAAGATATATGTTGTGGCCGCTGCACTGTTACAGCCCGCATCCCATAAGGGGCACTCTTGCAGCTCCTTCCATAGCAAATTGTCGCAGTCGTAGAGCTCATCTCAGTCTCGAGTCCAGCACAAATCTCACGTCGACAAGCATCTCCTTGTCGTCCTCGTCGAATTTGAGGCTGTACATCCCTTTCTGAAAGCTCTTGACCTTGGCTCGGTAGAAAGTGTCGGTGTCAGGGTATTTGGCGTACACATTCGCCCCGGTGGGAAATTGTGGGATATTAGCCACGCTCTGCGGAATTGGCACAAGGTCCCTTGCGGTCGCCTTGCGCACTGTCTGTTTTCCGGAAGCGTCGTCCTCGGGATCTCTAACATCGTATTGAATCCTGGAAGCAGTCAGGATGATATCGGGATGTAGCAAGCCGGTTCACTTACGGTTTCTTCTCATGCCACACTTTCTTGATGATTCCATGAATACCGACACCCTCTTCATGCTCCTGTTGGTCTTTGGGATATTTATAGAACACTTCGGTTCCAGAAATGAGTTGCCCGGCCTTCTCTGCCTGTATACCTCTGTGCGTGTCAGCTCCGTCGTCTTTGGCGCCGGCAGCCGTTCGATTTTGACTAGCAGTACTAGAGCTTCGCTGAGAGGTGCCCTTGACCCGTTTTATCATTTCGAGGCGACCATCTCCTGGGCTGGGCCCGGGAGATTCCACCACAATGTCTGGCTCGATCGTCGGTCTCTGGTGTTTGCGAGACTTCTGCTGCCCATTTCGGGGTGCAAGGTCGTCATTGGTCTTCATCGTCGCCAAGATCGCGAGATTGTTGATAATGTCTTCGTCATCATGGACCTTCTTCTCCATTTCTGCATATCTGAGATTCTCTCGATAGAGCGCGTCAAGACGTCGGTGATTATCAGGCGTGGAATCTGTAGGATCATTGTCATTACCAAAGCTGAGGCAAAATGCACGAAACCCGAGCAAACACCCGCATAGAAACCTAACACCATTCGCGAAGCCATCACAGTAACTGCTTCATTAATCGATGGCGGTGTTTGCAAAAGGCAAAATCAGACAAGTCTTAACGTACGGCCATTTGTTTTAATCTCGTCTTCGAGGGTCACGATTTCTAGCCCGATCCGTTTGGATTCATCGTTGTATCCTTGAGCCTTTCGGAGGCTTTCCACCGCTCGACTGAGGAAGTCGTTTTCCAGATCAGTCTCTTTGCCATCTCGGCTGGCCATGCCCCGGCCTCCACGAGGACGTGATCCCATGTTAGGTACTGTAACCTGATGAGGGGACTATCCGAGACGCGGATATACCTAGGACAGTATGTCGTAGGACTTGAGTATCGTAGAAGCGCCTCTGGTCGGTCAAGACAGGGTTGTCGCCAATATCGTCTTCATAGAACCCAGAGATCGCAGAGAGGCTTCCTTGCAGCAGGACGTAACCGTCAAGCGTCAAGCGGTGATGGCCGAGCTCAGGTCCTGAGAATGTCACAGAACAGAGACCGACCTGAGTCCATCGTCCGGCAGATAGAGTGACTGCGAACAAGGGCGAGAGGAGGAAACAGCTGACCGCTGGGTTGGTAACATGGCATACAAGGAAAAGAGTGGCTGAAGACGAAGAGGATGATTGGTTTGTTGGTTGGATGTTGCGATTCTGAGGTAATCCGAACAGTCATGTGACTGACACGTGACCGTTTCTCAGAGAAAGGTGATCATCGACCAAAATTACAAAAACTCACGGGAATGAGAAAGTCTGTTATTTTTTCAAGATACTGTAGATGCACCTGTAATATATACAGGGTTCCTCCGATGGCTGGATAGGTCAACTGGCTTTTTGGGTTGTCAACTCCTGGAATTAGGGAGGTGGCAATCGGAGCTCCTACTCGTACCATAGTGCGTGTAGGAAGGGTATCTGAATCAGATCCGACCAGGCCACCGAGTGCAACCAGGGTTTTGTGGTTATATTATGTCATTGTGAAGTTGATTATGTTTATTAGGTTGTGAACACTGAATGATACCTGGTAATCATGTGACTTTGTCGCAAGGCTGAGGTCAGCTGATCCAGTCAGCCTTGGACATAGGCAGTTCCACATCTAACAGTCCAGCTGTGAGGTTGAAAGATACGAGGCGCTTGTCAGAGGATGTGAAATTATACCTACACAATGTCTACATATATTACAGGGGTTTGTAGCCTCCCATAAGCTGCGGTATGATATCTTCAAGAGAAGTGTTTGCTAATTCCGAAATTCACGTGACTAGTTCTAGACTCTATTATTGGTCGGCAATCGACCACGTTTCCCACAGTTGAGACCTGTCAACTGTTCAGCGTTCCCCCTTTTCACCGCCAGAACTATTCCGTGGTCTTCCCATAATTTTCTTCCAGAACCCCAGGCACTCCTGAGGTTGATCGTCTGCTCTTCCCATATAGGGATCCCCCAAAATCGCTCATTGTTGAGGAGTTGCTTTTGACGTTACAACGAAGTACCAAGATGCAGGTCCCTCTCCTTCGTCTCCAATGCGGTAAAGCACCCCGTCTCTCACTCATGAGTGATTACAGCTAATGATGACCAGGCTGCAATAGCTACGACTGGGGTAAGTCTGCCTTTGTATCGAACTTGTCTCTGTCTAGATACTGACAATCCTGCAGGCAAGAAAGGAAAGGACTCGGCTGCAGCAAGATATGCTGCAGCAACCCCCTCGGACAACTTCACTATCCAAGAGGACAAACCATACGCTGAGGTAGGTGCACCGCGAGAGTTATATCTCGTGGATGTGGATCGTTGCTGACGCGTGCTTAGCTATGGATGGGCACCCATCCCTCCCTGCCATCCAAAGATCTCACCACAGGCCGCAGTTTGCTTGATCTGGTTTCTGACAACCAGGCCCTCATGGGAACCGACATCACCGCCAAATACAACAAGAAACTTCCCTTCCTTTTCAAAGTTCTATCCATCAACAAGGCACTCTCGATCCAAGCACACCCAAACAAGAAGCTGGCCGAGAAGCTGCACGCCAAAGACCCCAAGAACTATCCGGACGACAATCACAAGCCTGAAATGACACTAGCCATCACTCCATTCGAAGGGCTATGTGGATTTCGGCCATTGAAGGAGATTGCTCACTTCTTAGCCACCATTCCTCCCCTTCGCGAACTGGTTGGCGAGACCGAGGCCAAAGGCCTCGAAGAAATTGCCAGTTCCTCTTCTTCAACACCTGAAGAAGCAAAGGCCCGCCTCAAGGCCGCCTTTAGCTCGCTCATGAAGACTCCCCGCGACAAGGTAGCTGCCAAGTCCAAAGAGCTCGTCCAACTCGCCCAATCCGGCTCCATCACTCCCGGGCCCAGCGTCAACACCTCCGAAGAGCTGTGCGAACTCGTCCAACGCTGCGACCGCCAATTCCCCGAGGACATTGGCCTGTTCGTGCTGTTTTTCCTGAACTACGTCAAACTCTCGCCTGGGCAGGCTATGTACCTGAAGGCAGATGACATCCACGCGTACATCTCGGGCGACATCATCGAATGCATGGCGAGCAGCGACAATGTCATCCGCGCCGGCTTCACTCCGAAGTTCCAAGACGTCGACACCTTGACTGACATTTTGACCTACGACCACGACCCGCCTGAGCAGCAACTGCTTCAGCCCGTCCCCTACCCATACGCCACGCTGAACGGCACGGCATACAGCTCGGGCAGCGAGTCGCTACTCTATGACCCGCCGATTGAGGAGTTCAGTGTCGTCCGCACCGAGCTCAAGAAGCCTGGCGCCAAGGCCACTTTTGAAGGCCTCGCGGGCCCAAGCATCGTCATCTGCACCTCTGGCGAGGGCAAGGTCAGCGTGGGTCCCAAGACCGAGGACATCAAGGAAGGCTGGGTGTACTTTGTCGGCGCGACAGCCGAGCTGGTCATTGAGAGCAGCAGCGACGATATGGTCACGTTCCGTGCGTTCTGCGAGATCAACGATGGTGCAAAGGAGAATGGTGTTCATCATTGAATAGAAGACACAGAAAAGGTCAAGGTCAAGGTCAAGGTCAAGCTATGATGTTTTGGGTGCAGCGTTGCAACGGGCTGCTCGACGATGCAGGGAACAAGCAACGCAGAATGACGGGGAATATGGGAACAGGGGATCACGACTGTATATGCAAAAGCCGTGATATGCATTATGCAACGAACACGGGAACGTTCGATCGCGACATAGGGTCGCATCAAAGGTAATGGATGACCATTGCAATATCAAATGGCAACTAACGTAGTTTTCTCGCGATGTGACTCTCTTCTTTCATTATATTATATCATGCTGAGAAGGATCCAGCAGAGCGAGCCCTGGCCCTGCGTGACAGGTCACCCCCGGCACATATCACATCATGCCTGTATCGTGACACTCGCCCGGAACTTCATCTACTCACCTCCCCAAGTCTCCCACCAGCCCCTGGTGCGGGGATGTCTTAGCTGTCGGGGCCCAATTCGACGCCTCGGTTTCGAGAGTCACATATTAGGCAGACGAGATGGTGACTTGGGAGAATCTGACTGGGAGAGTCTAATCGAAGTAGGACGACTGACAAATCCATTGTTTAGTTGGTTGGAATATCAACCCGATTTGTAAGCCAATCAACGTCGCAGTGCCAGTATCGCTCTTGGACCGATGTCACCGCCCATATCAGAGCCACAGGAGCGGGAGAGGGGAACTGGACTTCTATCAGTCAACGCCTATCGTACTTCTATCCAGTCCTGGCCCAACGAAGGCCGAAGATCCAAGGTGTTGCCTTCTTATCGTCCCTCGACGTTTCTGTAGATCACCATCCGGCTACTTCTCTCCTCCCAATTCGATCTCATACGAGAATGGCGCCCATCAGAATAGGAATCGTGGGATTGTCTAGCAAAGCAGGTGCCTGGGCGACTTTGGCGCATCTGCCTCGCCTGGCCAAGTCACCCAACTACCAGATCGTGGCACTGTGCAACTCGACGCTGGAATCCACCAAGGCGGCGATCAAGGCCCATAACCTGCCGGAATCGACAAAGGCTTACGACTCGTACGAGCAGCTTGCCGCAGACCCAGACGTCGACCTCTATGTTGTCTCGACTCGTGCAGATACTCACTATGAAGTTGCCTTGCCTGCTCTGAAGGCTGGCAAGAATGTGTATGTGGAATGGCCTCTGGCCGCAACCACCCAACAAGCAAAGGAGATGGCTGCTCTAGCCACCGAGAAGAACCTCAAAACCATCATCGGCCTCCAAGGCCGCATGTCACCCAGCGTGAAGAAGATCAAGGAGCTCATCGACACTGGAGCCTTGGGGGAAATCCATAGCGTCAATTATCAGGGGGCCATCCATGTGTGGCAGAACAACGCAGCGGGTGAACGGTATCGCTACTTCATGGACCGAAAGGTCGGAGGCAATCTCCTGACAATATATGGCGGCCACATCCTGGACTCGATCTTTTACGCAGTGGGAGAGCTGCTGCCAGGTAGCTATGCTCCCTTGGCGGCGAATTTGAGACCGCGAATGCACACTATGGGGCAGGATGGGTCGCTGTCGGAAGAACTGTATGACAAGAACACCCCTGATCAAATCCTGCTTCAGGGACGATTGGACAGGCACCCTCGAGCGGTATTCAGTTTCCACCTGAGGGCGGGAGACAGGTTCATCGGCAGCCCGGGGTCCATCTGGAGGATATATGGAACCAAGGGCGAACTGGCGGTTGAGTTCGCCAGCGCTGGCCCGCAGATGGCAAAGGCTACTAGTTTCCGGTTCTCAAATTCGGAGAAGGGTGAAATCGAAGACATCGTGACCGACGAAGGTGGTAAGGAATGGACTGACCTCCCGACCCAGGGGCAGAACATCGGTCGTCTGTATGAGGCGTATGCTGAGGGTCAACCCTACGGCGATTTCGACCTTGCCGTCAAGAGGCACGAACTGATTGATGAGTTCTGGGCCACCATGTCGTAGCGGATGAGTCGAAGGGCAATAGAGCGGCAACAGTGAAGGAGAGGGTCGACAAGCTCACCTCTAGCTAAATGATGAACGAAGTGACTGGAGTGGTGTATCCGTTCCTCCGTACTCGTACCTGACCACTGTACGGGTAATCATTATTGCACAGCCGGCAAAGTCTCGATTTCCGCGGCTTCCGGCGCGAAAATGATAGGCGACGATACGTAGCCAGGCTGGTCACGTGGCAATTGGTCGGATTGCGGTGGAAGCGAGAACAGCAGCCATAGTACGGATGGCATAGGTACCTCAAGCAGCCTCTTGAACGGAGCTTGCAAGGCAACAGCAAGTAGAGGACACATCTCGTTCCTCTTGTTTATCTCTCATCATCATCACTGTTGCTGGGCCCTACGCGGTCAAGCAGGAGGACGTTTAACCTCCTCAGCAAACTTCCCTTCAACCCCCGAGAATGCCCGAAACGCTCATCATGACAATGGAACAGCGGTAATTGGCCGGGTAGCTGGGGCGTTCGCAGGGGCGGGCGCCACTTTTCCAGCGCCACAGTGGCAGGCCTCCTAGGCTTAGGGGCCCAGAAGCAGAGGCCGAAGCAATGCCAGAGTGCCTATTGGAGGCGCATCATCGGCCCAGTGCCCGGGCTGCAAAACCACTCAGCTGCTCATCTCCGTCATACGCTTTTTCCTTTTCTTCCATTCTTGTCGAACTTTTTTGGTCCATTGCACTCTACTTTCCCCTACTACACCCACTCTCGAGCTCTATCACTGCACTAGACATACTCGGATCACATCCTAGTATTACCCTCTCTTATTCATACTCGTCGTTGTACAATAAAAGCAAAAAATGGGCAAGGACGACGGTTTCAAGGATGGTAAGTCTTGCCTTCTCCAGGTGCCATTATAGCTTCGCAGCAGCTTCACTGTACCTCTTCACTGTGCCAATGGTGATGTGACCGCATCCTCTGACACTCTCGATGGCTGTTCGAGCCACTGCACCGCCGTGCGCTTCCTACACCGCCGTCATTTACCTTGCGTCGCTTCCTACACAGAAGTCACCTTCAACTCGAATTATCATTCGGATACTCGATTCGAAACTCGTGTCTAGCTCATGGGAATATGGCCTGGTCGTATTTTCCATATTTGCCTCAAGAGTTGGATGAGCTCGAGTCAACCTTGGCCAAGCAAGAACAGGAAGCTGCTGCGAGAAGGCTGCAAATGAGAAAAAGAGGATGAGAAGCTCACGATTTCCCCCTACAGGTGACGCCAAGAAGGGTGCCAACCTCTTCAAGACGAGATGCGCTCAGTGCCACACCGTCGTCGAGTCGGAAGGCAACAAGATCGGCCCTAACCTGCACGGTCTCTTCGGCCGCAAGACGGGCTCCGTCGACGGCTTTTCCTACACAGACGCCAACAAGCAGAAGGGCATCACATGGGATGAGGGCACTCTGGTAATCATCGCCTACCGCATGTTGTGTTCTGACTCCAGATGCTAATGTGCAACAGTATGAATACCTCGAGAACCCAAAGAAATACATTCCCGGCACGAAGATGGCTTTCGGTGGCTTGAAGAAGGCCAAGGACAGGAATGATCTGATCACGTTCGTCTCCCATAATTCCCAAGCCCTCTCTCCGTATATATTTGCTGACACTCAACTAGCTGGCTGCGCGAGGAGACCAAGTAAATTGCGACCATCAAACTATTTGCCACACCTAGCAGGCGGTTCGGCCGCCTTGGTTCAGCCACCTTGATTGCTTTGTCGATTTCGGGATCATCGGCTGCTGTATCATCAAAGACGGCGGAGGCGCACATCTACCTAATCTGAATGTTGGCACTTGCATACCAATAACCGACCAAGACACTCCGGAGAAGCCGGTAGACAGTTCAGTGTACATAATCGCACCGGTTACTTTCTCAGCGTACCTGCATTTCACGCGACTGGCAGACATGGCTGTTGAAAACCGACAATCAAGCAACTTCTCTGCTCCACAATTCCTCCTTCACATGATATGGTCAATAAACTGCTTTGTGGCGGGTATGCACACCTGCTCCCACGGTCCAAAGAGCTTCACAGATCTAGGCTAATGAGCCGACTGGTGCTCATTCACCCGTAGTCAACACCAATGGTAGGCTGAGGCAGTGCTGCCGTGACAGAAGCTAGAGCTGCGGCATCCCTTCGCCCTTGCATCAGAAACCCTGGTCCAGAGCGCATTTGGGGACTTGATTGGTAGGGCTGCTCCCCCCAAACCACGACACCCCAAGTGCCAGCTGTCCCAGCCTCCAACATTTCCCTCTCGCTCTCACTCGCCTCTGGCACCCGTGCCTTGGACGGGGCCGTGAACCCAAACGCAGCAGTGAGGGCAGATGCACGTCCCTGAACTGATGAATGCATTGCCTGCGCCAGCGAGAGAGGCTGGGCTAGCCTGCATCCCGCACTGTCCAGACATGGATATCCCTATTTTGCCCTTCCAAGCGTCGTGAATTCTCGAGTGCCTTGTTCTCCCGTTGACTGGAAACAGTTGCTGCACTGTATTTGACGTTGTTTTATCCCATTCGTTCCATTCGATCGCTGCTGCGGTGACAATTGTTCCATTTCAACGTGGTTCAGGAAAGCGGCCGTTTTGTCAACCTGCTACCCCGCCTCAGCTACACTTGCAGCCTTGTCTTGATGCTTCATTTTCTCCTTCTTTATACCTTGCCATGGCTGCGATGATGGCTGCAGTCCCATTTGACAATCTCTACGTGGAGGGGGTTCCTGAAGACGCACATTCGTTACTAGAAGCCTCGATCGAAGATTTCGAAGAACAAGAACGACGCTCGCCCCTCCTTTCCGGCTTCAGATCAGATCACGGAGACAGCGAGGTCGACGACCGGTCGAGCACGGGGCTACCATGGTCTCCTCCGGGGTTCAAGATCCGCAATGCGAACGCGAGTGGATGGTTCAGACATGATCCGTATGCAAAATATGATTTGCGACCGTCGATGAGCCCATCGAGATCAAGACAGACAAGCCCAGAAGTATATCTAGATGCCACAGAAGGAGACCCAGACATTACGGTGGCTGTCAATACACCCCTGCCTTCGGGCACAGACTCACCGGTACGGGAGCGCTCCCCAGAGGCAGAACCTCAACATGATGTGAAGATTGGAGACTATGGCCCGGAAGAGCCTGTCTCTCAGGAGAGCCCAAACAACTGTAAATGGATCCCTACCCCCCAGTATTGATGAGTCGCTGATGTCAATGGATCTAGATATTCGATTACAACTCCGAGCGGAAGTGCAACACCGGGAACCTTTCGTCACCTTTTTCAACTTTGTTCACCGCAAATTCGATGTTATGACCCGGACAAAATCAAGCACGCTCTTTTCTCTTCTAACGACTCTTCTCTTCGCATCGCTTTTACGCATTATTCTCATTCCCCCCATTTCTCCTCCTGTCCCCGACCTGGTTAAGGTGTCGACCCTGGCCAAATCGTTCGAGCCATTAATTTTCTATTCGGAGAATGGCTACGCTCAAATCACGGCGCTGCAAGAAACAAGCGTGGCAGTTTGGGACCTTGGAGAGTCAGTCAGGAGTGCTAACATGACTTCGGCGCCGCTTATTGTACGCTCTTTGGATGAATTGTCCGACAGCCTGAAGTCTCTGGGACTAGAATTGACACGCTTCTTCGCCGATGTCGACTCGGACGTGGATAGTATTCTCCTTGTGATGGATTGGGCCAAACGAGAGCTGCAAGGCCTCACATCGACTCAAGGCGGTTCGTTTTCCGGGGTGGTCTTTGATCACTTGCACGGCCTTTTGAATCGGGGAGGACTATTGGAAACATCCACGGGACCGACCGCACTAGGAAAGGTGCTTACAGATGTCTTTGGCGCCAGTTCGCCGCAGAAAACGAGAGCAACACTGACGAGGACCTTCCATGAGTTCGTCAATGTGCTTGAGGAATCTATCAACAGTGAATTGACCCACTCAGCGGCATTGTTCGCTCTGTTCGAATCCATCGACCGGCAATTTTTGAACCTGCAGCGAACCGTGGTCAGAGAGACAGATACACAGGAGAGACTCGAGAATGATCTGCTATCGTCCCTGTGGACTCGAGTGATTGGTCCAAATGCGGCGATGTTGAGGAAGTACGAGAAAAACAAACAACTGTTATCCAGCGTGCGATCCAGGACCGTCAACAACAAGCACCTACTGATGGAGCATCATGGCCGGTTGCAGACACTCAAAGTCAACCTGGAAACGCTCCGGAGGAAATTGGTGAGCCCGCTGGTCAGAAGAAATGACTCGGTCAGCATTGATAACGCGAGTGTGGTTGAGCACCAGATTAGGGGACTGGAAGGAACTTATGATTATCTCAGGGGCGTGCGCGAGAGACAGAAGAGCAAACTCATGGAAATGGTTTATGGAGCAAAGTCTGGACGGGCCCGCCTTGTGGGGGTGGGCGGTGGCCTGGATGGCATGGCTCTTGATGGTTGAGTGGATGGCGACATGTGCGAAGCAGGATAAGACGCGCAGAGAATCACGAATGTATCATATGGTTAGCAGACGGGGCTAGAACACACGGCTCCGAAGACATCTAGTACTACTACATTAGACGCTTCCTTCATCTCGATTCTCCAGTATAGCCGACGGAGATATTCCTGTCAATTTTTGGTAACTCCGGCGGCGGGCATCATCACATTATTTTTTAAGACTCCCACGATCCTAACACCTTGAAGTTACAAAGCGTTTCTTGACCAACGACTCGGTACCCTTCCACTTAGTCTTTTGGCAAGGAGGAAAACTTGTTCCTTCGCCTGAGCAGAGTTGCGGAAGGCCTGGTGCCACGACTGGTTGCTGCACAGCAACGATTTCGCCCAAGTTTGCATCTTCCCTGACCTTGTTGTTCCCAATCCCTCGAAGATGCCTTCGCTCGCCAGCTCTTCACCGTTCTCACCGGCCGAACTCGCTTACCTCCATACCTCGCTATCCTCAGTCCCACCATTGCGACCAGATGCTCGGTCACTGGGCACCGATTTTCGTCCACTGCGCGCAGAGACAGGCGTGCTTCCAGCAGTCAATGGCAGTGCACACGTCGGCTTCAGCGACGGCCGTGAAGCCATAGTAGGAGTGAAGCTTGAGGTTGAGAAAACGGTGGAACGAAAGAATACGGGATTGAAGTACCACGT
Source organism: Capronia epimyces CBS 606.96 (assembly GCF_000585565.1). Lineage (NCBI taxonomy): Eukaryota > Fungi > Ascomycota > Eurotiomycetes > Chaetothyriales > Herpotrichiellaceae > Capronia > Capronia epimyces. The sequence continues at coordinate 1,380,701 of NW_006912908.1, forward strand.
GGACAGCGCGATGGATATCGATATGGACGAAGACGAGCGCCGGAAACAAGCAATGGGCAAACAGGAATGGGTCACCCTTACACTCACCGTGCCTGGTCTACGAGACGATGACCCCAATTTGGCTTTTCTCGAGGAAATGCTTCGGGAGCCACTCGCAGTGCCTTTATCAACGGCGCCGCAGTCGGACAATAGCTACACAATGTCGTTGCAGGACAGCTTGGTGATCAATTCGCGGTGGCATTGGCATGTCTATGTCGATGTCCTCTTGATCTCGCCCAACGGCCTGGCAAGTTATCCACTCCCGCTCTTGAGCATGGCTGCTCACCTTGCTCTCCGAGACACGAGAATCCCCAAGCTCAAGAGCGAAGGAGAAGAAGACCCCGTTGCAGACGACGACTGGATGGCAAGCACCTATCTGTATCCACGGAAAGTCGTTACTACCAGCCCAAGACCTCCAGTCATCCTTCTCGTGCTAGTGGTGGGCGAGAACGTCATCTTCGACCCGAGCAGGGAAGAGCTTGCTGTTGCGGACGGTATTGTTGCCGTCAGCATAGCAAGTAGCACCGACGATGACAAAGATTGCAAGGTGCTCGCAGTCCGTATGGTCGACAGCCCAGCGAGGGATACTATGAAAGGAATCCCTCAGTCCGAGGAGCCTCAAAAAGGTGTCGATGTTCCCGGAGTCTGGAGACCGAGGGTTGGTGGTGTCAAGAGGAGTGTGCTGAAGGCCGTGATCAAGAGTGTCGTTGTCGATGGCGTGGCGCGAGATGTTATGAGTGGCCTGGACGGATTCCTGAATCTCGAAGATGGTGCAGATGCGGGCGCGAATGCTGTCTGAACAGTGTTTGTGCTTGAGTTCCTTTTGACAGGGTTGGCCTACATCCACCTTGCAGCAAACGTCCAGACCGGTCGTACCCGTTGTCTCCAGACCGCCTGTGGAGGCGCCCGTTGCAGCAAAGCACATGAATTTGCAGCTTCACCACGGCTGCCTGTGTGTGCCTCTCACAGATTGGCTGAGAGAGAGCCTTTGATATCTCGAAGTCTCATGGACCTACAGAAGTGGGCCAAGCCTCGATCGAGAGGAGTGCCTTGATCAAGCAGCAGTCAGGCTCGCACTGGTGACTGCGCCAACAGTAGGACCGTGCAGAGCTAGGCGAATTCCCGAGTTCCACGTCGGGTCGAACCCGAGCGGCCAAGATGGTCGAATGATTATGCTACAGCCGGTGAGGAGGAACAGGGCAACCATGATGGGGCATTACCCGCAGGTTGTTCTTAAGAAAGAAACGACGATATTGTATTACTTTCGAAAAGCAGGCGAACAGCGATCATAACCATGTACGGACGGCCAGAAACAGAGGACATCAGGAGCAATGTTCATCGGGGCGTTGTTCTTTTCGCAACTTGTGACAAGGTCAAGAATTGGGCCTAACCCTCAACTACAAATAAATGAAGGGTGCTGTATGCTGAATGGCTCAGGGCTTTCATATCAATAACACCAAATGGTCAAGGGATCACGGTCAAGTATAAGGACCTACTGAGTCGACAGGGCTAAGGCTGAACCAAGGTTACAATATGCTTGAGTGTTTGACAGGGTTGATTTTGTATTCCTAGAGATGCAGATACAGATGCAGATGTAATCATCCATGCAGGTGGGTACAGGCATGTCTGCTCCCTTGAGCAAGAGGCTGCTCTTGCTCTACGACTGTGGGACGTGTTTCAGTCCAAAAACAGGGCGAATGGATACCTTTCAGCTTTATCGTATTCCTTTCCTTTGTTCTTGATCCCTCCACGGTCGTCGACCATATCTCCGCGAACGCACAGCCAGATGTGAAGTCGAGGGTGATAGATGGTCCTTCACTTCCACCGTCATCTGTTCATGCTCTCTCGCTTTCGAGCACGCCATACTGTCCCCCTTGCTCGCCCACTGCGCCCGAGGAACCTTGCTGTCGCTGTCTGCCTCCGTCCACGCCGGCCGAAGAAAGCTCGGTTTCGAATCCGGTGTTGCGTCCTTCGAATTCTCGCTCTGCCACGCGCCCAGGATCGTACTGGCCGCCCACATTGCCGGTGAATGTCTTGGTCTTCGGGACGGAGTCGGTCACGTCTGCATCGTCGAGGTTGCTGCCCTTGGGCTTGTACGAGCCATCAGATCTCGCGGCGCCCGTCACACTGGCCACGTATCCTGGGGCAGCGTCGACATAGGGCCGCGCGCCAGCACCACCGCCACCGGACGAGGAGGCGTTGTCGAAGCCACTGCCGGTCGACCGGATTTCTGGATCAGCCGTGTGCCGGCCCGGGGCTGTCGACGCACCAAAGTCGCTATCGCCAGCCCTCCCGCCGCCGTGGCTCAGAGCCTGGCCCTGGCCGCTCGGCCCGCCGTAGTATCCGTCCGCGTTGTGCGCGCCGTCAAAGTCGGCCTTGCCTGCCGCGTCGAGCTTGAGGCCCGAGGCGCCTTTGACGTCGGCGTCCGCCCCGAGCGCATCTTGCTTCTCGCGGCTTGCGCCCGATGCTGCTGGGTGCAGAACATGGGCGGCTGAAGTGTCAGTGGTGGCGAATGTAGATTGACCTCCCCGGACCGACTGCGCTGCTGCGCCTGTGTTTTCGGCAAATCCGCCCTTCGCCTCCAACGACTCCGCAGCCAGTGAGTCGGCGGCAACGGGGCCAGTGGCCTCGTAGGGAGCGTTCTCATGGTCCGGCTTAGGGGCACGAGGGTTCAGTGAGATCGTCATGTTGCTAAGTAAGTCGGTTCGGTTGGTCCTGTTATGATGTGCTCGTGTCGTGTCAATCAATGTGAGCCAGTGGTGAAGACGAAATGTAATCAAGTAGAGAACAGAGAGAAAACAGAGAATTTCAAAGAGAACAGGCTTTATGAGGTCAAATAATACCTATGAAAAGACTCGTGCTGCCATGCCAGTTGACGGAACTTTTGCCCATATATGGGATGACATCATCAGGGGCCACTGGGTGCTGTGTGTGAAGTCATGTTGGATGCGATTGTCGCCTGTGATATCAACATCCCTGCAACATGTAATTCACATCACCAATCCCATCTTGTGGCCGAGAATCGAATCTTTGGACAGTTCTGGCTCGTTCCATGCAGTGGCTTCGTTCATTAAGAGTAATGCATTCGTGCCCTCATCGCATTCTCTATGCCCCCTTTACCCCTGCCCCTATTTCTAACTTTGCAATCCGTTGCCTGGCATGTTAATGGTACGTAGGGGCTATTGACCTCGTCCCAGCAGTACAAACTTGAACGTTGATGGCATTATGCCAGATTCATTCGAAAACAAGGAGATGGCATATCCATACCATCTCAGTTCAACCGTGTAGACCCAATGAAGGAAAGATTGGAAAGAGTCCCAGCTCGTATCATGCCGACCAACACCCTTGTAACCAAAGAATTCCACAACCGGATGATGCTCGCATCTACTTCAACGCCTTGCGGGCAAATGTCGGTAGGATGAAGCTTGCCTGGTGGATTTCTTTGTTGTAGTATTTGCACAGCTTTTCCTCCTCCTCTGGGCTCCATGACCGCAAAGGCACCTTGACGTCGCGGTTGGGATCCTTGCAGCAGACCATGAAACCAATCTGGCCCGAAGGATAGGTGGGGATGGTGGTGTAGGCGTATTCCACCACAGGGAAGACTTCCTTGCAGTCTTTCTTGAGCTTCGTGATCAGCGGGAGGTGAAGCCATTGGTTTTCGGCTAGAAAACAAAGAATGTTAGCAAGTGCTAGCGGCACAACAACGTTGACAGGAACCCTGCCTAAGCAAGCTCAAGGACACGAAACACGTGAGGGGAGGGGATGGGTGCGCACAACCTTGGGTAGTAATAACACCACCGTCTTTTAGGGCTCCGAAGAGAAGCTCAAAATAGGGTTTCTGGAACAGCGACTCGGCTGGGCCTTCTGGATCGCTGCTGTCGGTGATAATGACGTCGAACTCGTTCTTGCGATCAGCAAGGAACTTGAAGCCATCACCAATATGGACTTGGACTGCTGGGTGTTGGAAGCCAATGGACATTCCCGGCAGGTATTTCTTGCTGACACGAACGACCGCTTCGTCGATGTCACAAAGGATGGCCTTCTCAACCGACTCATGTTTGACGACCTCACGCAAAACACCGCCGTCGCCGCCGCCGATGACGAGGACCGACTTGGGGTTTGGGTGAGAGTTCATGGCCAAATGCGTGATCATCTCTTGGTAGGAAAACTCGTCCCGCTCGGTAGATTGAATCACATTGTCAAGGACCATCACGGTGCCGTGGTCGCTGCTTTCGAAGACCAGGACGTCTTGATACTTGGACTTTTCGTGGTGCAAGACCTGGTTGACCTTCAGGATCATGGCCTGGCCTGGCCACATGTCGGAGATCTCTCTGAACCAGCCATCTAGAGACCCGGGTTATGATCAGCAACCGATCTTCTTTGCCACGTCGACCGAGCTATGAACAACTCACCCTTGATGGTGGGATGGGTGATTTCAGACATGTTGAACGAGCGAGCACCGAAGGCAAAGGTACGGCAATTCGATGTGAAGCGAGTGAGGCCTGGCGGGGTGGTCAATGGCCGGCGACAAAGATGACGGAAGACAGAAAAATGAGTAGGAAAAGTCAGGATGAGCGAAACGACGGACGAAGGCCAAGTAATGAGAAGAGAATTCGGAGAAGACTACTCTCGTCGCCTCTCCAGTGTAGTAATTCGCGTCGTGTGACTGAGAAGGACTGGGCAGTGGGCAGTGTTGTTTGACTCGCTGCGCTCTCTATCGTGAACCAAATTTTTTTCTTTTTTGGTTTGCGCAGGCGGGGCAGCGTGCCGGGGATTTCACCGTTTTCCGGCAGCCTCCTTTTAGCCATTAATATTCGTCCCTGGCCCTGCGTCCGGACCACACTGGCTGCCTGCATCCTCCTCTCAATCGAACCACCATCGATATCCTTTCCGCTCTCTCCCGTCTCAATTCCTAGGCTCCAGGACCACGCCATCGCGTGTTTAGTGTCACACAAGCAACGGGTAGAGGAGCTGGCACAAACAGAGAATTGGCTATACAAGCACAAGCCGTGACCCCAACTTCACAAAGTACTAGTACTATTAAGATGACTACTCTAGTCCTAAGGCGCTCTGCTAGGGACGGGCAATGGGGGCAATGGGCAAGGCTGATCCGAAAAGGGCAAGAGAGAACTTGCAGTGGATTCACAGACTACTCCCACGGTCTCCTCAGCTCGATCCCGTTCAATCCATCCATTACTCGTTTGACCTTCTCGATATCCACTTCCTTCTTTGGCTGGCCCAGATACCACGTAATGTCACTGCCATCTCTCTCGCAGACATGGAAGCCGTTGCCGAAGAAGCTGAACATGTCGTCTGGATCATCGTAGTCTATTTCAAAGTCTTCAAACCGTGGTCGTTCCAGGCTTCGGAGAAAGTGCAGTCGAGATCCTGGCCATATGGCCGGTTTGCCGTCGACCTTGCCGCCTTTAAACCAGCTTGAACATGGGCCGGTCCATGCCGTCCTTTTCAGAAACGAGTCGGCGTGTCGTATGAACTGTTCCACCACCTTTTCCTTGGGTCTCAGCGAGCGGATGTTCTCGGTCTGCATCCGTTCGATTACCTGAATCGTGTAGTTGCAATACCCTTGGACGAGCGGGAAGAAGGATCCATGTGCCGAGGGACAATAGGCGCTTCCGTTCACGAAGTAGTTGGGTACCCCCGCCAGTGCAACGCTGAGGTAGGATGGTACGTGAGGATGGTCTCTCCATCCATCCCGTTTGTCCGAACCGTTGACAATTAGAGGGAATCGTGGTTTGTACGAGGTGTCGAAACCGGTCGCACATATGATGACGTCCACTTCCTGTTCATTGCCGTCCGGATCGATGAATCCCTTCTCCGTGACGCGCTCAAGCTGTGAAGTGTAGGCCTGTGTCTTTTCTCCAGTCAGGGTCTGGAGATATCCATTGCCGGGAGTGGGCCGGCGGCAGCCAACATAGAAATCTGTAGGCATGATTTTCTCCAGGAGGTCTGGTCGGTCTTTCAAGTGAGCCCTCATCTCGCTCTCGGAAAACTCGCGCGCCGCCTTCTGGGATGGAGATCCATTGATGATGAAGCTGAATCTCTGATTAAGCTCTCCTTCAATCAGCTTACAGTAGGCCAAAAACTCGTCGGGATCCTCAAAGAGCTTGCGTTGTTCTTCATTGTAGATGAAATTGGCCCCGTCTTTCCCGGCAAAGTTCTGGGCGAACCCGGCGGTGATCCAGATCTTGGATCGAATCCATGTATATACCTTATCGACTTGCTCGTAGATATTGGGCAATATCTGGACCGCACTGCTTCCGGCACCTAGAAGGGCAACTCTTTTGCCGGCGAGATCCGTGTCCTGGCTCCACTGAGCGGAATGAAGGAGAGTTCCCTTAAAATCATGGAGACCTGGGATGTCAGGCCATTTCCAATTGTTGAGGATTCCACCACCGTCAAGAACAACATCTGCATGATCTTCAAATTCTCGACCGGTCTCAAGGTCCTGGACGCGGATAGCCCACTGAGCAATCTCATCGTCCCAAGACAGCGAAATAATGCGATGTCGAAGCTTGACGTATTTTTCCAGAAAGTGGTTCTCCTCCTCAACTTTCTTGAGGTATTCCCAAATCTCGGGAGAGTAAGAATAGTACTTCGACCAAGGTGCAGGGCGCCAGGGGAATTGGTATACTACACTGGGTATATCTTTTGCAACATCAGCAGTGCATTCCACAACGCCAGTCGAGCGACGCACCACAGGCACAACCTGGATAGCGATTTTCGTACCAGGTTCCTCCAATGTCGGCATTCTTTTCGTAGCAGATGATTTCGACATTCTTCAACTTGTCCTCAGCAAACTTGAAGAAGTTCAAGCCCGACACTCCAGCGCCGAGTACAGCAATGCGCATCTTCTTGCGAGTCCCGTAGAGTTGTTCAAGGATTTTCACGTCGTCCGGGGATGGATTATTGACTTCTGGGCGCACTTCATGCCGGGCGAGCTCTGGATCAGTGCTGCCATCGGCGGGCAAATACATGCCCCGATATCCGTTGGTGCTCGCTGTAGGAGCCATATCCGGCGGCCTTGGGACTGTGGAATGATCGTGACAAAACGAAATTAATTCCTTGAGCAATTAGTGACCAATTGACGGTATACGTATACTTCTTTCAACAATGATCTCTAGCGGTCTTAAAGAGTCGATGCCTACTAATGAGCACAGACAACAAATGGAGATGGTTCATGGATGTCAGAAAAGTGCAGACTCGATACCTCACCAAAGAGCAGTAAAGTACCAAAATCTCCTAAACAGTGGTAATACGCCTCACGAAGCCGACTTGACCGAATCGCCATGTCGGAAGCCATGTCGGTATGATTCCATTCTCCGCATCTGTTGGAGAACCGAGGCTTCGTTCGTAAGCATGCATGGCGTAGCTGTTTCTCGGCCCTCGGATGACTCCGTTGGCAGAGGTAGTCTACTATGTAGGCCGGCCCCAGGTTCAGCTGTGCGCGTCGAGACTGATTCCATGGTGGCGATGGCACAGCACACTACGTGGCCGAGATGTGAAGAAATAGGAGAAGAGACAAGGCTGCAGCCAATATTTGCGAGGCTCAGCCCCGGCCAAGCCCTGGAAAATCGGTTTCTCCGACTCCGCCACAAGCGGGCAGGCGCTACTACAGTTAACTCTGTGAAGGCAGGCGTGTGCAGATAAGGTACCATAGGTTGTCTGACGTGGAGATTTGATGATCTGTCCACCTGATATCCCTCAAATGACCCTCAAATGACCATGTCAGGCCCCAGCCCCTTCTCGCAATGACTCCACTGCCATGTCATTCGGAGAGGCTTGACTTTCTCGAATCCTCCGTACAAGCCGTAGGTGGCATACGACTGCGCCTCATCGACCACATTCTTCGTTGTTGCAGTGCTTTTTAGATACGAAAGTCGCTCAGTTGGTCTTCACTGTGTTCATTTCTCTCTCACCTCTTCACCCATACTCCGTACAAGCATTGCATTTCTTTCCCCGACACCGAGTCCAGCCTCGCGGACATCTATCTCACTACAAGCCAGCAAACATGACGGACGTCCTGCGACAGACCCCTCCACCCATTGAGACTCAACGTCAATCCTCTACCTCTCCTCCGACCTCGGCCACATCCTCTCCAGCGTCTTTATCCAAAAAACGATCCCGATCGCAAATGTCCCTCGACTTGTCCTCCCTACCGCCACTCTCACAGCCAGCGCCACCCTCTAATACTCTCCTAATCACACGCCTCGATGACGCCAATATATTCCATCCTGCATCTCTCGCTACGATCAGACAGTATATCAATGATATCGCGCCGCTGAACTCATTCTCGCCCCTCAAGTCTATGAACCGCATCATCTGCTCGTTCTACGATACAGAGGCATCAGTGAGAGTGCGGCAGGTGTTTGATGGTGCCGCCGTCCTGGGGAACGCTGTGGCAAAATGTTATTTCGGCGAACCTACGCCGATAGGAGATGAGAAGAAATACCTCCAGCGTCCCGATGCCGGTCGTTTATTCTTTATCAGCCCTCCACCTAGCCCGCCAGTCGGCTGGGAGATGAGACCCGAAGACCCTCCAAACAAGGAGGTTCATGCGGAGGACCTGGCAGCGCAACTAGCGAAGTTGAGCGGGAAGATGACACATGCTGCAGACGAGTCGTCCGACGACGAGTCGAAAACACAATACACGGGCGAGGCATTGCACAAGTTGAAAGCAAACCGGACGCAGGCGTTCCCTACACTCTCAGCAGATGCCTCCCCTACTGGCTCGTCACCAAAGAAGCACCGGAGTCGCAGCTCGACCTTAATCTACGACCCGAAGGTTCACGGTGATAGCCCGGCGCTTCCGGCGGTGATGCTAGAAACTGAAGACGATTCGGATGTTGAGCTAGAAGAACCTCCGAAAAAGATCATGACCCATACATCGAGGCCACCACTCGAACTGATGGAACACTGATTTATAGGTTGAACGTTTGCAGGAGGGCGGGCGTTCTGGGAAAGGTTACACGGAGGCGTTCAGAGGACATAGCAAATGGGTTCATGGATATAGTCAGCATAGAGCCGCGTATGTGCGTTACTGGAACCATGGGCCTCCATATTCACATTTGAGTTTGGCACCCACTGTACACTAATTCCCAACACATATCAATCTATGATTCCCAAAATCCGAGGGCGAGCATTCCATTTGGAATACTGCTCCCTGCCAATGCGCCTAGGACACATTCTGTGACCCGTGTTTTGTCCAATATCTATCACGACAACGCTTGTCTGCCCGGGAATGCAGCAAGGGCGGCAAGCGGTCATAAATCCGCGACAACGCCGTAAACGCCCGACACATGAGAATGACGAGGCCGCGATTACTCTTCGATCCCCTTCCACTGCCTGTACAGGTGCTTGTGCTGTTCGAAGAATATCATAGTGAAGACTGTCTGAGGGCCGAGACGAATGAAACTGGGCACCCACCCGCGGAAAACCCATAATAGACCTTCTTTGTGGCTCGCCTCCCTCAACAGGTGAAGGATGGAGACTTTAGGATGCGCACTCATGACCCGCGTCTTGATCACATCGACCGGGGAGCAGATGGTGGTGGCCACAAGCCCGGCCGCAAGCGAACTTGCAAAGTGCGTCCCCAGATGGTCCTGCATGCCCAGCTGCTGTAGACATATCTGCTTGAAAGCGTCGTAACTGGCCAGTTGCGCAACATTCATCAACACTGCTCGCGCCGAGTTGGCCTCCACACCACGGAAGATACTTGCGGGCCCTTCCTCGCGAACCATGCGTATCAGGCCATCAAGGGCGTGCTTGTAGTTCCGCCGTGCCTCTGGCGGCTTTGATAGATCAGACTGCATTCGCACATTCAGCACATCGCCAGGGTTTCCTGCAATCCCGCCGAGGCAGCCAGATATGCCGGACATGGCGATGAGACTGAAGAGAGACGGCCGCGGCTTAGGGTTCTCCGGGGTCGGTTGTGGTGCAAAGCGCCTCTTGAGGTCTTCATACACGCCAAATCGCACGGTGGAGTAGGTCATTTGTCGCAGGAGCGCGGCAGACAGGCCGGCGTATAGGCCGAGTACGCCTTCATGGCGGAAGACATAGGTGATGGTGCTGAGGGTTGTCTTCGGGGCATGGGGCAGTCTTGTCTGCAACCGCACTTTGACTGCATTGCATGTTAGAACGCAAAGAGCGCCAGACAGTGAGGGGCCCGGAGGTCATGTGTCAAGTACCCAAGTCGAGAGGATGTGTCACTACCGCAGCCATGGATGCTGCGCTTCCACCGAACCAGAACGGGTAGCGCACCGGTGCAGATTTTGACTCTGACGCCAACGCCTGCTTGACGGCATCTTTCGTTTCTGGGGGAGTGATTGTCGACATGACTCCATTGAAATCACAAAAAGATTGAAGATTAAGAGAACAGAACAACAACCAAAGGAGTGAAGAGCGTGTCAAAGAGCGTCGGTCCGGCCTGTGAAGTAGTTGCACAGCAGTAGAAATGCAGCAGAGGCTCTAAAGTCAGAGTCAGAGTATCCGTATGTATGGCGCCGAAGGTACCCGCCCATTCCCGAGATGGACTTTCGGCTCGGTACCTCCGAGATGCGATATCGGTTTCGAGACTCCCGAGTTAGCAGTTAGCAGTTAGCCGCACAAACCCTTCCTCCGGCAACTGCTCAGCAAAACCACCTCTACAGCCACGGCCCGTGACTTTCCCTAGACGTCGAGCTGTCTCGTCTCCGATGCAGCTCCTCAAAACAGGCGCCTTTGTGCGGGCAGCTCGATCTGCAAGAATCACAGTCCCCAAAGCTCCGGTCCCGGTCCCGGCCTGTGTGCGTCCGCGTCTCGTGCAGTCCAGATGGTCGAGCTCTCAAGCAACTGCAGAGGTGCCGCGACCCTTTCCTGAACAATCTGTCGAAATCTCAAGAGAAGTCGATCCGACCAAGACCGCCCCTGAGTCGAAGGATGAGCCGGACCAAGAACACTTGAAGCAGAAACTGAAAGAGCTGGCTCATGGAAAGAAGGCTGTCAATGGACATCTTGCAGGCGTGAACATCTTGGGCAATCCATACATCTTCGACGCGACGACCAACGTGCCAGATTCGATTTTACAACTCGTTGGACGGAATCTCTATCGTTCCCCTGACCACCCTATCGCCATCACCAAGGCGCTTATCGAATCGTGTTTTCCCAAACCTACCTACAACCATTTCACTGTTGCAGACCCGGTGGTAACGACACATGAGAACTTCGATGTCTTGGGCTTTCCAAAGGACCATCCAGGCCGGTCAAGGACGGACACCTACTATGTAAACACCACCCATCTCTTACGTACACACACATCAGCGCATCAGCACGCCGCATTCCAATCGCTGGTCAATGATGAGGCAAAGGGATACACCGTCTGTGCTGATGTATACCGACGCGACAGCATCGACAAAAGCCACTTTCCTGTCTTCCACCAGATGGAGGGGGCCAGGGTCTGGGATTTACCTGTCTCCGCCGATTCAAGATATGAAGCCCAGCTACGGAGAAAGGAAATCATCGAGAAGGATGTGTATAATCTCCCTACGACGCGACTCGCTGTGAAGGATCCGGTCACCAACTTTCACAAGGGTTCAAATGCCGCCCAACCCGAACACGATGTAGAGGAAGTCAAACTCGTCGTCGCTCACTTGATGAGAAGCCTGGAGTACCTCGTGAACGGAGTGTTCGAAGCCTCGCGCGAGATGATGCCCCCCTGGCAGAGAGACAAGATGGGTCCATTGCACGCCAGGTGGATTGAAGCTTACTTTCCTTTCACCAGCCCGAGTTTTGAACTGGAGGTGTTGTGGAATGGAGAATGGCTTGAACTGCTCGGCTGTGGAGTCGTCCAGCAGCCCATCCTCAACAACGCCGGCCTGAAAAACAGCATTGGCTGGGCGTGGGGTGTGGGGATTGAAAGAATCGCCATGCTCCTATTTGGTATTCCCGACATTCGTCTGTTCTGGTCGCAGGACAAGCGCTTTTTGCAGCAATTCAAGTGTGGCCACATCAAGAAATTCGAACCTTTCAGCAAGTATCCCGAATGCTACAAGGACATTGCCTTTTGGATCAACTCCTCCCCTGCGGCGGCGTCACCCATTGGCGTGGAATCTTCATCTGGTGTTGCAGCCGCTGCAGGAGGCGACGCCAGGAAGGCGTCTCCCGCCGAGACCCAGCCTGCCGCGTTCCATGAAAACGATATTATGGAAGTTGTCCGAGATGTGGCAGGAAGTCTTGTTGAAGATGTGCAGCTGGTTGACGAGTTCTTACATCCTACGACCGGCCGCAAGAGCTTGTGCTACCGCATCAACTATAGAAGTCTGGAGAGGACGTTGACGAACGAAGAAGTCAACGACCTGCACAGCCAGGTGGCAGCGAAGATGAAGTCATTGTTCAATATCGAGCTGAGGTGACCAAAGTCTAGGATAGAAAACAACCCGGTCATACTGGATTTTTCGTCGACCAAGTCCCCACCAACAGCTCCATGCCCTGTCTGTTTGACCACCGTCCTGACTAGTTCCAAGCAGGTGAGTGTACCTTGTTCAAACTCTCTTCGTCCTCTCGGATATAATGGTGCATTGCCCGAATTACTATTATTTCAACCCCATACGATGATCGAATGGTCGTCTGATTCTTCATTCGTGCATACCTTATTCGCAATCCACCCGACTCACCATCACTTCCCGCCAAATATCCGATCATGCCATTTTGCTGTACCCGGAACTGACGAGAGACTTGTAACATAGCGAGCCGAGCCGGGTCCCAACATTCTACCATGTTCTTCTATACCTGTATTAACATCCCTCCTCAGCCACCAAAAGATTTAGAGTGAAGAAAAAGGCCAGACTTGTGTGAGATATCACCATCGCCGAGCGACACCAAACCATGACCATGTTCGATTCTGTACCAGTATAACATCGTGCCCGTCCAGCCCTATTGCGCGACCACTCGAGGGAATTTCTTTCCAGCATCCTCCCCTCCCCGAAAAGCATTGTTTTCTTCTTTCATACATTGTCAAATAAAGCTGTATTCCTAAAGTCATTGATGGAGGACTCCTCGACTTCAAGGTTGGAGCGGTGGATAAGCACGTCCACCACAATACAGCCAAGCGCTTCATAACACACGCAAACACACAACACAGTCACGCTCTCTCGCCCCGACGCCGAACAAAATGCCTACCCGGCCAAAAAAGACAAAGACTCGAACCCCCAACCCACACCACCTCGAAGGCAATGAAATCCTAGACCTTCGTCTTCGGGAGCAAAAACTCAAATCGATTGAGAAAGGCCACCGTCATCCCTCTCGGGTACCGCCCGTCGACGATATACCCAGGCTCATTTATCACCCCGGGTAGCTGACAGCGGGCTTTTTTGGCTCGCATTTCTTGGTGATTGTGAAAACTTCTGACATTGGGAGATGGCGGCGTGATGCCAGAGATCCTTATCATAACGAATTTGTGGGGATGTAGTTGGATTGAGATCAGCCATCGGCCGTGTTTTAGCCATCGGCCGTGTTTTAGCCATCGGCCGTGTTTTCGCCATCGGCGGAATCCAACTACGCCACTTCACCGTGAATGTTGAGGATATTTGTGACACTTTATTATATATCCTGCCTACTAGCACGTGGGGGAAATGATCCATCCCTTGTGTTGGGTTGTTGTGGCTGCTGTGAATACTGAACAGTGAATACTGCCTACCTGTCACGTGGTGTGGTGGGTGTCATTGGCCACAAGGCTGCAGCCTTGTGTATGTAAGCCTTAGCCTTGGCCGCACCAGGCCGTGACTGGAGGAGTGAGAACAGTAGTACGGAGTAGGAGTGAGAACAGTAGTAGTACGCAGTATTAGGTGGTACCTTAGGCAGGTAGGGAGAGCCACGCATAGCATTTACGGATGGATATACAGAACACTTCCACAGGTGATTTGGTGGTTCGGGTTCGGAAACATGATTGATGTGTGATGTCGACTATCCGCCCAAGAGATTTCATTCAACTCTTAATCTGAACGGACTTGCTTGCTAAAAGCACTTTTCGGTCCTCGTCATGCTGGCATGACTGTCTGTATTCGTCGAGGAGGGAAGAGAAGAGGAAATCAGAACACCCAGTGCAACCGGGACCAAGGATGAATTATGCCAGTAGGCAAATTTGGTGTGCAATGCAATGGCATTCCACTCAAGAGTGTTGATCTTGGTTGAATCAACTTCCCATAAGCGCACCACATCGAATCCTATCCATACACATTACAAGACCTCATCCCAGTGAGACTCAAAAGAACGCCAGACGGAACATGTTAGCCGTCACATATTCTGCATGACGACTTCTTCTCAGATCTATCCTTTTTTTGAGGCCAGATCTAGAGCTGAATTGTGGAACACACTTTCTTCAGATTCTGTTCTGGTCCGTTCCCTTGGTGTCGAATCATCCAAGAGGGGGGACGAAAGAACCGGAGCAGGTGTCCATCAGTATATTTGTACAGAGCGGAGACATAGCGGAGACATAAGTCTATGTCTTAAGAGACCGTGTGCAGGATGATTTGATCCTGCTTCAGTCTGGCGGAATTAGGGGTTCGACACCATCCCACTTAGGAGTTCTTGACCACCCCGACCTTTGCTGCTCTCAGGATCCTGCCGTTCAATTTGTATCCTTTACTCTGGGTGAAGAAGATTTCGCCATCTTCCTTGCCCTCGACTTTAGTAAAGAACGTCGCCTCGTCGGTGTTGGGATCGAACTTCCGACCTCCGCCTTCCAAGGGGTCGTATCTTTCGAGACCATGCTTCTTCAACGTATTCATGAGAATCTCTTCGGTCATCTTGAGTCCCGAGATCAGATTCACGAGATCCTTGTTGGACTCCCCGGCGCCCGCTGATTCGCCGGGGGCGGATTGAGGAACAGAGGAAAGCGCACGGTCAAGGTTGTCTACCGAATCGAGCAGATCGGTGGCAAAGCGTTGGAGAGCGAACTGTCTCGCGGATTCCATTTCTCGTTTCGTCCGGTCCTGCAGATTGCGGTAGTCGGCAACAGCGCGGAGATATTTGTCCTGCAGAAGGTGTGTAAGTATCAGAGTCCGGTAGCAGAACGAGGCAAGGGTAGATCATACCTTGAGATCTACCACCTCCTTTTTGTACTTCTCCAGCTCTTGCTTGACGGGGTCTTCCTTCGCATCGACTGGTTTCGTCTCTTGTGTCGACGCTGCAGGCTGTTCGCCGGAATTATTCTCGGACTCTGTGGATTGCCATCTCCGTCCTAATCGTGAGGACAGATAAGGGGAAGTGGCGGGACGTGGCGAAATAAAGGTTGCGGAATGGAATGGCGACTGTCGCACCCGTGATACAGCTGTGACAGATTCTGAGATTGTGCGCGACTGGCGCAGCAGCTGTCTTCGGAACATCCCTTCTGAGTCAACGAAGCGAGGATTGGGAAGGCGAATTGGTCAAGGGGAAACGGAGGACAAAGAAGACTTGCTTGCAATAAAAGTTGAGTGCTATACAGGCACATATATATCGGAGTGAAGCTCGGCTGGTGTTCGGTTGCGCGAAATTTTGGCCTCGCCGCTCTAACGAAATCGGCAAACTTCCCATTCTCATTAACACTAGAGTACGGAGTACAGGTCCTAGCACTTTGTATAGGGGCGTACTCTGAGATCTTGTCGTGGGACGTAGGACTTTATAAGCGCCGTGCGCTGTGGTGTCTGCGCAGCGAACAACAATAAAAGTGCACTAGTGCAAAAGCTCGTGTTGATGAACTGTGACTTGGGAATCCATGGAGAACTATTCGAACGCTGTATAGCAGAGAGGGAGGTATAAAAGAGGCCTCCTAAGCCCTAAGGCTCCCCACAGCTGGTCTCCTCGAATAGACCCTTGGGTCGTTCTATCTTCGTTTCCCTTTACCAACCCTGTCATGGCTCCGTCGAAGCAGCATGTGTGCTAAGGGACGAGGGGACACTCGGCACCAAATAGATATTACTTGTCAACCCTTATGCTACACCATAGAGTCCCTCGCCCCCTCCCATATTCTCATCAAAGCACTGCCCAATCCTAAGGACTCGTGTGCATTCTTACCATCCACAAGAGTCTCACCTCCATCCACGTCAGCGTTCCCGCATTCATGCTCGAGGCTGAAAGCACCCATCCGAGGAACGAGAGGATTCGGGCTGACAGGCCAGCCCAGCGCCTTCATCGGAAGCATTGCAGCTCGATAAATTAAGGTGAACGGGATGAGGTGCCCGTGCGGAGCAGATGAATTGGACGGTCCTCGCTGTATGGGAGCGTACCCGCCGACTTTCTCACTGTTATTGAATTCAGGTGGTGATAACCCTGGCGGAAGGTCTGGAGCCGATGCATCTGGTCCATGCTCCGAGAGGCTGGTGGAGATCGGTATATGTTGAGCAGCGGCGTGGCCTAGGGTAGCCGCAGATGCATCCTCCTTTCGCTCTCCAGATGAACCCGAGTGCGACGAACGACGAACTGATCGGGCCTCAGATTTTGCAGATGAGACAGGAGCAGTCAGGTGTTTGGGAACTAGACCGTTAACGTGAGCGATTGGGCCGTCTGCCGGAGACAACGCACGAGCTTGGTCACTACCAAACAGTGTCCAAACCCTCACGAACATCCAGAAAGGGTATGTCAAGGGTTTGGCCATCGTGTGCGAGGCAGCGGAACAGAAGGGAGCACCACAGTCGATGTCGGGGTCTCCCTCTGCTGGGCGGCTTTCGGCCTGGTATCTGTCAACCGGTAATGCGGTAGCTCTGATCTTCTTCGCAAATGCCAAAGGCACAAAGAAGGTTCTCGGCGGTCGAATCATGCCGATGTTGCCGAGGAGACAGCGACCCTTTGCAGCTATCCAGACAGGATATCTGAGTGGGTTTGCCATGGTGTGCGAGGCAGCCGAGCAAAAAGGAGCAGCACAGCCTATGCCCGAGTCTCTTCTCAACGGGGTACTCTCGTCCTGGTATTTATTCGCCGGCAACACGGTTGTAGGAGGATTCCAGTTCGAGCTGCCAGCATGATTAAGCTGACTGTCGTAAACCTTTCCATTGTTCGCAGGCGAGATGGCAGAAGAGTAGAAATCCGGATCGTCAGTTGATGTAGAGAAGTCTCGGGCTTCGATGACGAGTCTACGGTGGCTTCTGCGAGGGGCGGTCACCGTGGTCGCGGCATGCCGACCTGGCCCAGGACTCGATGTGTCTCCTGGATCGCGCCATGTTGTATGATGTATATGTGTTGGATGAGCCTCATGCGCACGAGTGTGAGGATATGCCAGACCAAGAGCAATAGATCTCAAGAATAGTAGAACAACGGACAGGAAAAGCTTCTTCATGATGATGAGCTGAGTCTTGATCAATGGATGAGCGAGAGCATATATCCAAGCAGGACGAGGTATCCAGTGGAAAGGACAAATATATGCCTGGAAGTTCGGTGTCACCATGTCTAATGTACCTCACTTGCCGTTTGAGATCGGGCTTCACCTGCACAATCCTGAATGAGTGTCATACACGTGATGAATCAAAGTGACATTCTTGTTTGGTAGGGACCTGAGAAGCAACAATCGCTGTGGATCTGCTGTGAAATCAGAGAGACAGTCAAACAGAAGACAGATTTTGACCTCACCAGTCAGCTGGAATGTGTCGGTTTGTATGTCGAGGCTCGATGTGTGACAGTAGAAACCATGCGATCATTCATCAAGTGATCTGATGGTATGAATGGACAGAAGACTTCTCAAAATAAAGCTCGTAATTCAATGGTCCCAGAGACACATGCACGTAGTTTGCCCTTTGCGCTACAAGTCCCGTTGTCCCGAGTCATGAACAAGCCAGTTTGTCAACCGAAAGACGCCGGCATTATGCCGTGATTCATATGGCAAACTTCAACAGCAAAAAGGCAGTTATCGATCAAGTGCCAGATATCTTTGAGCATCACAGCTTGGGAGTTCCATTCCGACCGCGCCAACCATCCTTTGCGGCGCCTGTAGTATCGTTCGAGCCGCCCGATGGTGTAGAAGTCTTTGATTGAAGATCATGTTCCCATTAGCGAGGCAATTTCAAAAGGAGCAGACAATTCAAGGGGTCCCCTCACCTTCTCTGGACCAACATCTCTGCCCTTGTCAAGTTGAGCAGAGTCTGGCCGATGTCTTGAATACGACCGTGGTCGCTTGTAAGTCGCTGCGTCGTAGGCTCTTCTAATCATTCTGAGGGCTCGATAAAGCGGGTATATAGAGATTGAAGGTAGTTCACGTTGTGTTCAGATCGAATTTCTTAGTATTGGAATGGCTGGGAGAGATAAAGATGAAGGATTCCACGCCTGATTCATCTCTTGAGAAATACTTTATAAAAGAGTACGCCGTTTGAAGGGTCGTTGTCGTTATGTACAGTACGCTGACCGTGTTCGTTTGCTTCATGCGTCATCAGTGTGACATTTCATGTACCTGTCCAGTGCTTCCGTCAAAACAGGTCAAGTGCTGAGTTTTGAAGGAGATTTGGGCCAGTAGCCGCGATCAGCTCAGCGGCAATGCCTTTTATCGAGCCAGGGTTGTCGATTGTCCAGTCCTCCCAGCCTCGGAGATCCTACAAACGGTCATCAGCGCACGCATGTCAATAGCAAACGGGCAGATCTCACCTCTAGCTCGATGAAAGCATTCCTTACCAGCAAACGCCAATGGTCCAGGTCTAGACGTTGAACCTCATCCTTGGAAAGCACGCCGGGTATGTTGTAATCGAATAGTGACCCTTCAGGGATCTCTGCATCCTCTTCGTCACTGGGTGCTTCGTCGAACTCAAGATCTTGCTCGTCATCAAAGACTTGTGCCCTTTCTTTGGTGGTGGAAGTTGGTTTACCAGCGCCAGATCTAGTACCTGACAATTCTGTGCTCGACGCTGCTGAGTCGTTGCTTTCTTCGTGGGCTACTCCATACTTGCGGTCACGCGAAAGGGAAACATATTTACGCTTGTCAAGCTCGCGGCGATTGTTGTCATCGAATAAATTCCATTCGAAGCTTTCGGGATCTGAGGGTCGGTGAGAATGTATTATCGTGCAGGACGCTGAGCAATCTTACCGAGGAGGTAACTTGGTGAGAACCGGGCTTTGTACCGCATCTTGATACAAGAGTGGATGTAATAGCCTGTTCGTGATCAGCATGTGCACACGATGACGCCTGGCCAACATACCCATATAGTAGTACTCGTAATGGCCCTCGAGGGCCAGTGCAATCTCACGAAGAGCACTTATCTTCCCGAGATCCCAGTCCTGATACTCAGGATCATAGCTTGCCAATTAGCTTGATACTAGGATGCCGCTTGCTGCACGCACTTACAACAAGTATACAGAGCTGACGGCATGTGGCAGGAGATCGAGGACTCCGACCGCAACCAGTTTCCCGTCCAGGCGATAGCACTGATGGTAAGAACCCAGCTTGAGTGTCTTGCCGTTGATCTTCAGGATCTTGCGATCAAGGCCTTTGCAGAGGAATCGCGTAAAGGCCTGCTCTTTCCAGCGCGAGGCTGGATCTTTGTGAATCTGCAATTGATACTTGAGGAAGACATCGTACCTGCGGAATGTGAGCTGCGCACGAACCGAATGCAACATGATGCTTACTTTTCCTTCGTAAAGCTGTCGCCCTCAAGATTGACCTCAAATTTATGGGCCGGTTCAATGGGCTGCCCAGTCTTTCTGTCGAAAGGTCGTTTGATATTGTTGGATTCTGCCTGGTGGACAGCGCTCAACAAATCGAATCTATCTCTGGTCCGACGTTTCTCCCTGAGGCAGTCAGCACGTAAAGTTTGAATCAGTGCGGCTCCAACTTGCTCTCTGCTCCGAGGACACAGCATGGCAGCCTTTCGTTTGTACTCGAGGCCAATCACGAAGTCATTCCATTTATTGATGGCCCGGCGGCTTTCTCTGCCGGGCTTGAAGTCTGCCGCCTTGAGACTGGCAACGTCAGCTCGTCCCTTCTAAGACACTCGGGACGGTCATCGACTACCGAATGGTGTATTGTGGACAGCACGAATGGAGCAGATCAGGCTTGTAGTACAGTGAACCCGACCGTCTCCAACCCCTATCCATCAATTCTTGGTAGTGATCGAGTCTTAGGTTGTCACATGACATATAATAGGCGGAGCCTGGAGTAAGGATAGTAGGTCTTTAGTAAATGGGGAAGTTCTTGATGTCGCAGTGATAAGATGGTCGAGGTAGGGCCGACTTACTGCCGGTGGTACTCTTGCAATAGCCACATGAGCTCTTTCGTTGATAGCCTGTAGATATTAGCCGTTACTCAATCATATGTAAGGCAGGGCTGAACCAGTGCCAGCATGTATGCGGCGGTCCGGGCCACGCCGGTAGACTTCACTACGTACCGAGCGGCTTCAACAAGGAGACTTCGTTTGGCATATCGGCCGGATGGCACCAATCTCACGGGCCGGTTCAAGACCAATACACGGACGACGCTCGTCAGGCCAGAGTTCTACGGACGTCGAGCCACCAAAGGGAGCCCACCAAGCTGGGAGATATATGATGTCACCTGACTGCCTAGTGGCTGGTGGTGGCACACTGGTGTGGCGGCAAGTCGCGGGATAAAGTGACAGGTTTGCATTACAGATGTCCACCGACAACAGACCGCGATGTCGATGTCGACGTGTGACAAGCACACGGCCGGAGGGCCACAGCCAACTGAGGCACTATGGGGCGGTAGCACTGATTGCCAGGACAGTTGTCCAAAGACCAACCCCCACACAGTCGGATCGAGGAGCGCTCGCGTGAGCAAGAGGTGTCGGGATGGTGGAAGGTCGAAGAGAGCATGTGTGGTGTGGTTTAGACCAGTATAAACGTTCAGATAGGCACGTGCTCTTTC
This sequence comes from Capronia epimyces CBS 606.96, assembly GCF_000585565.1. NCBI lineage: Eukaryota > Fungi > Ascomycota > Eurotiomycetes > Chaetothyriales > Herpotrichiellaceae > Capronia > Capronia epimyces. The sequence continues at coordinate 1,401,567 of NW_006912908.1, forward strand.
GTCGTCTGCTCCGGCGAGCCAAGGGGCACGAAGCGACCAGCCAGCGAAGGAACGCTGAAGGAACCACCGCCGAGCATGTAGCGAACCAGGTGCGCCGACAGGGTCGTTAGCCTGGCCAGATGGAGAGGGATGAGGGCGAACAAGGGAAAACGATGAGGAGGATCCTGAGGACTCGGAGCAGGGAGCAGGTCATACAAGTCGTGTCGAGTCTGCCTGCCTGGCCGGGCCTGATTATTCTGAACTGCCTGAGACTGAGATGTGGAAACCGCCGTCCACTGCCGCTGCCTCTGCCTGCTGCTGCTCCCCAAACCACAAAACCGCAGTACTAAATTACGCTACCACCACTTTTCTTCGTGTCCACCCCCAAACTAAACCTACCCAAACTTACAAATTATGGCTGCTTCCGATCTCAGACTGCTTTGCACGTCAAACATCCCCCCTCGGCCCCGTACACGGGACTGAAGGCCTTCGATTCTCTTGTGCGCGCTCTACGCAAGATCTCTTTGCACCTCCTCAAACCATGGGTCATCTTTGATCTCCCAGGCTTCTCCTCGAGACGAACGACCTTGCCCGCCTGCACCGGAACAGCTCGAGAGTGTTCCTACGTGCCCTTGACCGTCTCTTCACACATTCGCTTTCGCCCTATACTCACCAGAGTTAAAATAGAAGCCGCAGACACTCCTCCTTTTCGTCCACCAGACCTCTGACTGTTGCCCCGGCCTGCCCCGCCTCAGCCAGCCATGGCCAAGGAGTTGTCTATGACCTCTCGTGTTGGATCCGACAATCAACGTAGGTCTACCGCGCTCGTCTAGATGTGCCAATGCTGACGCCTAGCACAGGTTATGGTCCTAAAGGCGAGAGACTGGTGGCCGGTGTCGTTCCTCTGTCCCCGGACAAAACCCGGGTGCTCCTAATCCAGTCTACTCACCGCAACGGGTGGGTCCTTCCTAAAGGGGGGTGGGAATTAGACGAGGCAACGGCATCGGCGGCTGCTTGTCGAGAGGCTTGGGAGGAAGCTGGCATCATCTGCAAGGTGGAGAGGGATCTGGGACACATTCCTGATACAAGACCGACGACCGCCGTGACCAAGAATGCCCCCAAAGCCAGCTACCAATTCTTCGAAGCCACCGTGACCGAGGAGAGGGCGGATTGGCCCGAGAAACACAAACGAACTAGGCAGTGGTACGCTTATGCCCAAGCAGTTCAGCTTTTGCATTCACGCCCGGAGTTGTTGGAAGCACTGAGAAGGAGTTCGGTGAGAAAATAAAAAAAAGGATACACAGACCCATAATGGGATACAGGGTAAATTGAAAACCCAAGGTTGCGTCTTTCACAGATGGTCAACATCTGTTTCATTGGCATTACATGAATCTGCCTTAGACATATCCGACACTCGGGCTTACGTTACTGAAGATCGGCCAGTGCTGAGCGCTCTCGACCTGTAACCTGGGCTCAAGCATGACACAGACCTTACAAGCTGAAAGAGTTCGTGAGGCTGCAATTGGGACTGACTTGCGTAACGGAAAGGCCGGGGCACGTGTGGCATTGTCAGCCCCACTGTCGAGATCCCGGCGGCTCTCCTGGATCCTTCGCGTAGCAAGACCTATGAAGGCTGAACCATATTCTATACCGACTAAAATCACGTCCACGCGCACGCAATGGTGTCTAGGTCCTTGCGAACCGCAAAGGCGCCAGGGCTTCATTCCGTGTCCAATGCGGTGATCAAGTGCTGTCGTCTCAATGCGCATGGTCAAGATGTAGATTTGAATCGAAGGGAATGCGGCCAGGAGTGAGACCGACAGACTCGGTCCATTCGCTGTACCAGATGGAGCTGCGTTGGCTGGATCTCGGATCTACCTATGTACAATCCCTGCCTTCGGCATACCCCTTTTGATATTCTGGCTGTTCCTGTGTACAAAGATGCTCATCTAATGCTCAAGGTCTACTGGAAAGTTTCCAGCTGCTCGCTGATCATCCCATCTGCCAATCCAGGAGCTGGGGCACAGTGATCTGTACGCAAGGTAGAACTGTGACCTGTCAGCTTTACCCCTCCTCTTGTACCACATAGAGAAACCGTCGTACCTGTCTGCATGGCTTAAAGTCTTCGCCCTTTGCGAGGATGCATTTGTGATAGTCGACGTAATTCTGCCAGCAGTGCTTTGTCCTGAGACTCGTGTTAGGGTGGGCTCGGAAGGGTACGGGATACGGTCTGTAGAACGTACTGGTTCTGATTGGGAAATCGTGCGTCATATCCAGCTAGAAACAAACATCAGCAGCCCATTCACAGAGATGTGAGCTCGCAATCCCAGCTGGTAGCATACCAGTAACAAATTTGAAGGGTTTGGTGACGTTTCCACCAAGCTCCTCCGCGTCGGGAACTTCAATTTCGACCATGGTTGCAACTGGTGGTGACCTAGAGCTGAAGGGAAGTCTGAAGGAGAGAAAGACCTCGAAGGTAGGCTTGCAATGGTGGTGGTCTGAAGCTCCAAGTTGTATGAGAGTTGAATTGTCACCTGAGGAAGTTGCGAGGTGAGGTCCATGTTGCCGCCAAGGCTTTTATATCTGGACGTTGATTGGTGGTCTGCCCACGTCGGAGCCCAGAGCTTCAAAGCAACTGCGACTCCAACATCATTTGTGCTTCTGGGAGCTTTTTGCCTGCCCATTGCCTGCCACTCTCCACTCCTTCGACGTCGACGCAATGAATCCAACAAGACTTTTGAGGCTGCAGCCTTTGCGGGCAGCTGCTCTGAGGCAGCCGGCCTTCCGCCAATCCGCCTCGAGACAGACCAGGCCATTCCACAACTCTAGGGTGATGTTCAGGGCAAAGGCAAGTAATACTGTGACGTCTTCCGTTCATGTTGCTAACTTATTTCAACAGGAAGACGAGCAAAGCGGTAAGCATTCTTGGAAAGACATCCGTATACATTCCATTGACGAATGGCACTCTCAGCGCACACGATCACTCAGAGGATCCGCAGTCTCAAGAAGGTCCCTCCGGAACTGCTTCCCCTCGGCGTTGTCATCCTGTAAGTACAAGCACAGTCCTCCACGGGATAAAAATGGAGTACTGATGCCTTGCTAGGTTCGCCCTCTTCGCAGCCGGCTTTGCCATGACCAGGAAGCTGTTGACCGACAAGACCCTTCGTCTTCACAAAAACCCACCGAAGCCAGCGCACTGAGGAAGACTATCACATTCGCACCACATCGCCCGGGAGTCACGAATGGATATAAGCGAGTCGAGTAGTCCGTATTGCCGGCTTGGAGAATCCCCACAATGCAAGGACGTGTACATATCGAATAAGAGAGCATTTGCTGGCCCGTCTGACCTGTCTTCGGTTCCATCTGTTCCTTCTTTCCAGGCTGCTTTCCTTGCCGCCTCCTACCACCTAGGTGCCTGTCTTTAAACACGCCAGAACTATGCTGTGACACCATAACCCGCCCACTGCCTGTTCCTTCAACGCGGTCGTCCTCATAGGCCCGAGAATTGACGAGCTTGAACGCCTAGGCTTATGCTAGTTGGCCTGTCGTCAAATTTGGCGCTGGTCCAACATTAGTACGCCGATTTTCTAGTGAAGACCTTCGGCTGAGTTGTACCTCTAAGGTATGAGGAATTCTCTGTGATGAATATACGCCATTTGACGGGAGAAATCTCGACCATCGAAGTTCTCGAGTTTTGAAAATTTGGATTGGCATCAAGGTTTCTCACTCAGGCTTCGGCCCAGCCACATCCAGACCCTCTAGACCTTCCATAGGGTCTTCTGGCCTTTCATTCTTGGACTGTTCCACGGCGGCCTTATCCTCAGTTGCTGTTGTAGTATAGTTTGCGAGATATCCTTCCTATGCGCCCTGGGATCAGTATTGGTCTGCAAAGCGTACTAAAACATGTGGGAGCTCCTGAAGAACAAGGGTTGATTGTCAGTTCACCTACCTGTTCCCAAATTGCCGTCTTACTACCTAGGCCGACTTCGCCAGTATCTTTCCTGTCTGGTTTTGCCAATGCAACCTTAATCACTCGGCCATAGAGTTCGCTCTGATCCATGTTGGCGATGGCTTCCTTTGCATCGGCCGCATCTTCAAATTCGACATATCCAAATCCACGATGGAGATCTGAGGAGGACGGCGCCTCTGGCTTTGGCAGTGTTATGTCAACGATTTCGCCAAATGGAATAAAAGCTTCGGACAGCGTTGCAGCAGTGACGAGCGTCGTATCCAACCCGCCCACATAAACGGTGCTAGTATTCGGGCGATTCGAACCCTCGGCCATTGCGGTTCAGTATACTAATTCCTGCAGCCGTTTCAAGGTTGTTCAAAAGAAGAGAACTTGGGTCGTAGGAAAATGGAAGATCACGTGCCGAACAAGTTCTATCAATTAAGCATCATTAGTGCTAAGGGACTTCAAACTTGAAGAGCATTGCTGTTAGGCAGTGTTGGGGGGTATCATAGGCCCGAAAATAAACGGCGTGGGCTAGCTTGGCAATAGGCTAGGGGGCTCCTGTTGTAACAGGTCCTGCAAATAACGGGGTTAGGGTTGCTGCCTTCCTCCTAGAAGTTCAGGGATGACGCTTGGGCCACTGACATTTACGGACTCTGGAGAAACGACGGTGTCCAGATCAGAAAGTCGAATCTCTATTCTGGATACGATTACAGCTGTTGACACTGAGTGTTGATCTTGCTGTCTTCCTGTTCTGTTGGAGCATTTCTTCGTCTCTGCTGCATGCCTTCTTAGTTTCCTTCGTTTCATCCCTCCTCTCCTCCCGCATCAACCGGCCCTTTATCGTCATGGTGCGCCTCAGGGAAATCCCGCGAACTGCGGCTTTCGCGTGGTCCCCCGATGCAACTGCACCTTGGATTGTAACCGGGACAAAGTCAGGAGCTGTCGATATTGATTTCAGCAACGAGACGTGTCTAGAACTTTGGGATCTTGCCTTAGACAATACCCACCAGGGTCAGGAATTGCAGCCTTCCGCGACGCTGCCCACGGAAACAGGGTACGTGCTTCTTACTTGGTGTCTTTGTGGCATAGACTAACCGATTCCAGCTTTCATGACCTCGCTTGGACGCCTGCACAAGATGGATACAAGAGAGGGATCATTGCCGGAGCGTTCGACGATGGAACGCTAGGCTTATGGGATGCGGACAAAATCCAGGCGGACGCCGCTAAGGCATCAATCTTCAATAAGAAGCTTCACAGCGGAGCGATCAAGGCACTACAATTCAATCCGAGAATCGAAAACTTTCTGGCGACTGGCGGCGCTAAGGGGGAGCTGTTCATCTCTGATTTGAACCACCTTGACACACCCATACGCCTTGGGAGTACAGCTGCTCGGGCAGATGACATTGACTGCTTAGACTGGAACAAGAAAGTCTCAAACATCTTAGTCACGGGCAGCAGCGGGGGCTTCGTCACTGTGTGGGATATGAAGACGAGAAAAGAGAGCTTGACGCTCAACAATTACCAGCGGAAACCAGCAAGCGCAGTCTCCTGGGACCCTGAGAAACCTACACGACTGATAACTGCTGTACCCTTGGAACAAGAGCCTGTCATATTGGTGTGGGATTTGAGGAATTCGCATGCCCCGGAGAAAATCCTGCGTGGGCATGATTCTGGAGTCCTCTCGGTCTCCTGGTGCCCTCAGGACCATGACCTTTTGTTGTCATGCGGCAAAGACAACAGGACCATCTTGTGGAATCCCCAAACTGGACAGTCTTACGGAGACTATCCGGTTGTGACCAACTGGACTTTCCAGACGAGATTTAATCCTCTCAATCCTAACTTCTTCGCGACAGCTTCCTTTGACGGCAAGCTACAAATCCAGACCCTTCAAAACACCAACCCGAGCAGCACACAGAATGATCAAAGCCAGGCCGCGGATGGTGAAGATTTCTTCTCCAAAGCCCAGACCCAGCCTCAATCGTCGTCTTTCTCGCTCCCCAAGGCACCCAAATGGCTAGAACGGCCTGCATCTGTATCATTCGGGTTTGGAGGACGTATCATTAGCGTCCGACTAGCTGAGCCCGGGACTTCGAGGGCTTCCAAGGTCAGCATCAGCAAATTCGAGGTCGACTCTAGTGTTGGGAGTGCCACAGAAACTTTTGAGAAAGCAATCCAGTCAGGAGATCTCAAATCTTTGTGCAAAGAGCGGGTTACCACCGCGAAGGCAGACGAGGACAAGGCCGATTGGACTGTGATCGAGACGCTGGTGTCTCAGAATCCTAGATCAGAGCTTGTGAAGTATCTGGGCTTCAATGACACTGTTGAAGAAGCGACAAATGGCCTCGAGCAGCTTGGCCTTAGTGCCGACAAAGCGGACGAGCAAAAGCCACCAGTCAATGGCGCCTCCAAGTCACATAAGCGTTTCCAGTCAATCTTTGCAAGTTCTGCCGATGGCGACTTCCTATCCGAACTTGCGGCGACCAAGGGCACGAGGACTAACAATCCATTCCAAATCTATGCAGGATCTGAATCTGAAGCCGACCGGAAAATTACGCGAGCCTTGACCCTGGGACAATTTGAAAAAGCGTTGGACGTTTGCCTGCAGGAGGACAGGATCTCGGATGCGTTCATGATTGCTATATGCGGAGGCGAGAACTGCATCAAGAAGGCCCAAGAAGCTTACTTTGCGAAGCAAACTGGGGGGCCCAGTTACCTTCGACTCCTTGCATCAGTGGTAGGCAAGAACCTTTGGGATATTGTGCATAATGCGGACCTAGCGAACTGGAAGGAGGTCATGGCTACTTTGTGCACATTTGCAGATGAGAAGGAATTCCCGGATCTCTGTGAAGCTCTTGGAGACAGAATCGAAGAACAGCTCGGTGACCTCACCACCGTGGGCCGCAAGGACGCCTCTCTATGCTACTTGGCTGGTTCAAAGCTCGAGAAAGTCGTCGCCATTTGGGCACAGGAGCTGAAAGAACATGAAGAGACTGGTGCAAGCGAGGCGGATGCATCGTCAGTTTTCTCTTTGCATGCTCATGGCCTGCAGGATTTCATCGAAAAGGTCACTATATTCAGGAAGGTTGTCAACTTCCAGGACGATGAACTGTCGAAAAGTGGAGATTGGAAGCTGGAGGCCCTTTACAGCAAGTACCTGGAGTATGCAGATATCGTCGCTGGATCTGGTCAGCTCGACGTGGCCCAGAAGTATCTCGACTTGCTGCCGACGAGCTATCCCGGTGCAGACATTGCAAAAAGTCGGATCCAACAGGCAAGGAAGAAGCCGATTGCACCAGGTACTGTTGCTCAAACCACCTCAGCCACTCCACGGAACAAGGCTCTTCCAGGACTCGCTTCGTATCAACCCAGTGCGGCTGCTTTCACTGCCACAACTTCAGCTGCCCCAGCTGCCCCTGCTACATACGGGCGTGCTCCTCCACAGCCTGCGAATCCTTACGCGCCGCCAGCGTCCACTAGCACTCCCGCCAATCCTTATGCTCCAATTGGTGGATATCAACCTCCTCAGCAGATGAGGGTGCCTCCGAACATCACTCAGCCTTACGGCATGCCACAGGCAAATCAGGTTCAACCTCCACCGAGATACAACCAGTCCCCAGCAGTTCCCCCACCCTCTCAAGACAAGAGCATGTCCAACTGGAATGATATTCCGGAGGGCTTTGTCAAACCCCCGACTTCGAGAAGAAACACCCCCAGCGTCCCTCCACAGCCGGTGCAGAACCCTTTTAGTCCGCCACCTCTCGTTCAGCAACCTTCCCCCCCAACGGTTCCCCCATTTGGTACCAGGCAGAGGGCTTCTCCTGTTCCTCCACCTCCCAAAGGGTCAGCTCCCCCAAGAGTGACTTCTCCGGCCAGCGGATTATCCTATCCACCCATTGAGCGGCCTGGTTCCTCGGCCAGCAATGCATACGCGCCGCTGCCAAGTGTGACCTCTCCGTCCCTTGGACAGAATGTGATGTCTCCGCCAATCCCGAGGGGGCCTTCACCGTACAACGCACCACCGTCACATGGCCCCTCTGCTCCGAGTAGATATGCTCCCGCACCAGGGACGCAGTCGACCAGCGCGCCCCTGTCACGTCCATCTGTGGCCCCACCTCCACAACAGTCTTCCTTCCAACATGCACCGCAGCCATCAAATCCTTATGCTCCATCTCAGTCACCACAACAACCAAGACCCAATCCTTACGGCCCGCCACCGACGACACAGACGCCACAGCAAGCCTCGGCACCTCCACTGCCCACACCGTCGCAGCAATTTATCTCCGCCCCGCCGCCAAGCACAGGGTCGTCCCAACAAGCACCCTCAAGACCAGGGACTGCCGGCTCCGATAAGCGATCTGCACCGCCTCCGGTGCGAAAACATCGTAAGTGGAAGCTTCCATGACATATCTAGGCACTTGCTGACCATTTTCTCTAGCCAAAGGCGACCGCACCCACATTCCGCCATCTGCGCAACCGATCTACCAGATACTCTCCGCGGAGATGACCCGTGTGAAGGCGCGCGCTCCAACTTCGTTTAAGCCGCAAGTTCTAGATACGGAGAAGCGCCTTGATATCCTCTTTGACCATCTGAACAACGAAGATCTGTTGAAGCCGGACACGGTGGAGCAGATCAGCGAGTTGGCAGCCGCGCTGCAGAATAGAGATTTCGACCGTGCCAGCGATATTCAGATAGATGTGCACACGAACAAGGTGGACGAGTGCGGCCACTGGATGGTCGGCGTGAAGAGACTGGTTGGCATGTGTAGGGCTACGCCTTGAGTCGGCAACGAGCAGACATGATTGTGTCGGGTTCGTCTGCATGGGCGAGCGACCAGCGATGTCGGTGGGATGGAAAAGGATGGCACGAGTTCTACGGCCGTATGGATTGAGAATCACGATGCGTCGACGGACTCTTAAGTCATTGGCTAATATGATAGTGAACAAGAAATGCCGTCTCTTTGACATGCTGAGAGACACATTGATACACAAGTGATCTGTGGATAGAAGCTTATAAAATGAAAACTGCGCAATCCGAAATCATACATTTGTCATTCCATGCTAATTCAAGTGTGGACTTGCCATCAGGGACTTTGCAGAGCCACCTGCGCCTGAAATACAGCATCTGGCCAAGCCTGACTCCGTTCTCTCACCTTGAAGGCAAGGAAAACGGGGCTGCAGGTCTCGCTGTCGGGAAATTCCTCGAGCTCAGAAGCGTCCCCTTGAAAGACCTGATCTCTGCCTTGAACTTGGACGCCTGGGAGTCTGAAGCAGGGTTCTTAGGTTTATTCTTGTCGTCTGTCACACCGTAGGTTGCGAAGCTGCTGCCATAATCGATCTGGAACGGGTTGTAGCTCGCCTCCAACTTGTCGAGTACAGCCTGAAACTGAGACATTTGGTCCTTGAGACGGTCCTGCGAAAAGTGCGTCGTTGTGGAGGTCAAGAGGGACGAGAGATTGCCGTGGAGGGACTTCAAGCGGGAAGCTTGTGCCACGGTGGGATCGTGGGCGGAAGCATCAGGCAACGAGGAGGCGGAGGAGGAGCGCGACCGTAATGGCGATGTTTGTGTCGCAATGTCTCTGTGAAATAGTTCGGTTGGGTCAGAGTCAATAGAGTCAAGGTCATCGTCTTGTTCTTTCTTTTTCTGCAGAATTGTGCTGCTTGCGAAGTAGGGGACATGAGATACGGTCGACTCGAGCTTTTGGCTCAGTGTCTCTAGGTCTGCCTTCGCGGTCTCAGCTAGTTCGTGCCGCGCCTGCGTCAACGTCTCTAGCATCGGTCGCACAATGTACTCGCTGGCGCCGTATGTAAGTGCTGATACACCGGCAAAGACATACATCGCGTTCGCGAGGCGCTCGAAGGTGACCAGCGGAGGAGGTTTCTGAGGCTTCAGCAGGAATTCTGGATATGTAATTATTGGAGGTATCTCTCGCTTGGGCGCAGCCTCGGCCGATTGTCTTGCTTCAGTGGGAGGTGTGGCAGGGCGGTGTTCCATCCCGACTTCTCTTTGACTCAGTCCCTGACTGTTATCATGCACAGTTTTCAATTCTGACGGAAGTTCGGGGTCAGGAGATGGGGATGAGCTTTGTTCTGGATCGAGCAGCGTCTCTATGTCGACAGCTCGAAGGCCCTTCTTCTGGAGGAAAGCAACTTTGCGCTCTCTTGAGGCGTTGCGGATTGAGTCATCTTCGAGAAATCTTCGCGCTTGCTCGAGTAGAGGGAGTTCCGTGGTTGGAGAGAACTGGGAGGTATCTTGGCTCAAGGAAGGTTGGTCATTGGGAGGAGTGCTGCTTTCTTCCTGTCGGGGTGGGCGAGGTAACTGCCATTCGGGGATGGAGGGCTCCTTTTTCGGATCTTGGTCTGCCATCCTATAGACTTGTCCAAAGGTCTGGATGTTCGTGGAAGGCGAGCAACGGCAGAAGCGAGACAACGAGTTGTTGGTGTCAGTATGGAGTACTGGATCATCTTGCCAGCCTCGGCTCGACGCAACCAAGCCTGGAGAGGGTGAATAGGGCTTAGGGGCCTTAGGAGCCCTTACTAGGCCGGAGTCATCAGCCACAGGTCAGCCACTTTCGAGACCACGCGACGCCACTTCAAAATATCGGTGGTCGTCCGCAGTGATTCGCTCGAAACGTGTCTTCAGCAGTTTCCGGTGTAGACTCCCTCCTGTTCCGTGTCGAAGGAGTAACTCAAGCATTGCCAGAAATTTTGTTCCACCACTGGCAGGCCTCAGGCAGTTTTGGCTTTGCTCAAGCCCAGAGACAGGGAAAGCAAGGGATAGCACGGGGTAGGACGCGCAAAACTCACCAGGATCAACCGCCACGGCGCGCAAGATAGTGGGAACCGAGCTAACGAGGGAGGCCCTTTAGCCGAGCCTGAAAAATGGCAGATAGGAACCGCCGTGTGCAACGTCGGGTCAGCGATGCAACTGATGACTTTTCAGACGAGTCCGATATAGGCAGTGGTGAAAACTACGACCCCAGGATATCCGACTCGATGCGAAGAGCAGGCAAATATGAGTGAGTTGCCCGCTCTTTACCCCCTTTGCACGATCGTCTGAAATAAGCCTGAGTTGTTGTCTTGTTGTGAATGCGTCCAGTCTGCAACCATGCCGGCCCACACCCTGCCTCTGGGTGTCGGCGGAATCACAGTGGTGGTGAATACGGACAGACAATGCAGAGCGGTGAATGTAATCCCACACATGCTCTGTTTCTACGCAGTGCTAGCACAACCCCTGTTGCGAAGGTTTAGATCGTCTACTACCTCGCCTTCCGTTGCGCGGTGCAACCGGCAGCCAGCGTCCCTGCCGAGACCTTCGTCATGTCGTTTATCACACTTAAATACCGTTCTTCTCGGAGGGGCAAGGCTAACGCGGCACTCAGTTCTTCCAGCGCCTCGACGCCAGCGTCGTCCAGGCCACGTCGCGGGGGTGCATCGTCTGCACCGTCCAGCTCTTCTGCCACTCTCCAGCGAGGCCTTGGCTCTGCAGACGACCGACGACAGAGCCTCAAGTTGACGGTCAAAGCTGCCCCAAGCAAACTTCGAGAGGTCATGCGTGCAAACGAAATTGAGTCACTCCAAGACACTCTGGGTGGCGGGCAGGTCTTGGAAGAACCACGAAGCACCCGCCGAAGTGCACTAGCTTCGAGGGTTGGCCCTCGCGTGGCCCAGAGACCTACATATGTGGAGTACGGCGAGAGCGACATTGAGGACGATGACGATGACGACGACGACGAAGAAAACGAGGAAGAAAACGAGGAAGAAAACGAGGAAGAGAATGAGGAGGAAGAGGAGGACGAAGAGCTCAATGACTTCGATCAGCTCGGCGCGGAACCCGAGGGTGGAACCGAAGATGAGGATGTCGATATGGAAGACTCACCTGCCCCGCCTCCAAAGCGCCACGCTGCGCCCAAACCTCCAAAGATCACTCTGAAACCACCGGCTAATCGGGCGGACAGCAAGCAACCGGCAAAGGCCAAACTTGTCGTCACCCCGGCGAAGGTCGGACCGGTCAAGTCAGTCGAGGATCAGGAAATGGAAGATGACCCAGACGACGATGAGGTCGACAACTCATCCGATCTCTCCGACGAGGAAGATCGAACTACGGGCAATGTTAATGAGGAAACCATGGGCGAAGAAGAGGAGGTCGAGCTAGAAGATGTGGATGCCCAAGGCGAAGAGGACGATCTCGAAGATGACGAGGAAGAAGACGATGCCCTGGACGACAGCGACGACGACACTCCGGCTTCGGGCTCTGCCACGCCTGATCTGACCCGACTGACAAAGAGACAGAGAGGCAGGCCAGAAGACCAAGGCACGCTCATGGCCCTGGACATGGCCCCGCAACAGCGAAAGGTACTTGACGAGTTGCCGCCCATCTTCTGGCTACGATTTTGTGCTGACCTGGTCTAGTTCTTCACCGACGAAGAGAAAGCGATGAAGAAGGACGAACATGCAAGAAAGCGCAAGGAGTTGACCAAGCGTAAAATACAGGAAGAAAAGGCTGCTGCCTTGAACCGCTTGGTATGTCCGCGGATGATTTCTTCTGTGGTCTATGCTAATACCTAGAAAGCTCAAACCCCAGGTGTCCAAAGCTCGAGGGGCGGCTCCAAAACCCGAGACTCTGGCTGCGGCAGCTGCAGCCGCTGCGGCTGGATCGCCATACGACGACGAAGAAGTTTTTGAGAAAGCCAACCCGCTGTACACAAGATGGGTCAGTACAAAGGAAGGGGTGCGGCTCGGAGCTCCCGAAGAATGGCTGGGAAAGAGAGTCGGCCGTACATTCGGACCGCCGTTGTCGTCGAGCGGCAATGCGCTCGTGCAAGAGGTCGAGTGAAGTACAAGAAGACGAGGCCGGTCGGTTCCTTTTGCAAATACAGGCCAAAAATTGCCCAATGATATTGTTCAGCTCCTTGAGATCAATGGCGTGGGGCAAGGAGGCTTTTTAGAGGGACGAGCATGTATGGATATCATGCATTCATTGCAAACATTGCATTTTCGGTTAGCTGCAAAGCCAGAATCGCTGCTCTAATGTTTCCTGTCCTTCTCGACATCGGACTTGCGACTGATCGATGCATCCAAATTGGAAAGCTACCTCTGTTTTCTTCTCTACAAATTCTGATACCGCACTGAAGATGGGGCTGTAGCCTTCTCCTATTCAGTAGAGAAGATTGATTTAGTCGATCAAACGATCCCCCCGGCTCGTTCAACTTCAGTAGTTCACCTTGATACTAAGGAGTGAGACCTCATCCGCACGGAGTTCGTGGCCAGAAGACCCCTTGGCTGAAGATGAGATTCTTGCTGCAGCCCTTGCTCTGCACGGTTCTCAAAGACGAAGGGTACCAGAAGCAGACGCCACATACAACAACATGGCAAAATCGTCTCAGTTGGCCACAGTCAGTCCCAAATTGCCACGATAGATATTCGGATGATGCTGAAGTCGTCTGCCACGGTGGATGAAGCGAAGTTATTGCGTCGTATCGAACGATCCAGGAACGCTCAGTGACCGCGGCCCGGAAAAGGCTCAGCTTGTGCAGGATCTCGCAGACGACATCTTGGTCTCGGATGCTCGAAGTGTCCCAGGTGCAGTCTTTTGCGAGGATACTGTCTTTGATCGTGAGCCGGCCCTTGGCACTGAAGCCAACTCTTTCAAGCCCACTCCCTACGGCTGCCTCCTCAGCCGGTCTGTGGGGCTTTGGCTTGTTCGTCTGCCTTTGCTTTGGGTGGTTGGATTGTCTGCGCAGGAATCTCGATCAAATTGGGGCCGAGGTCTGCAGCTGCCAGTTCCCTATGGTAAAAAGCGACACAATCAGCTCGAATCCTCAAGAGGTGTTTGACAGTGGCTCCGAACTCCTCTTTCAGCTTCTCCAGAGCACGTTGCTCGAACGCAGGTTGGAAAGTCATATATCCTGGGCAGCATCAGTTGTTTGCTCGATTACTGCAGTCAAAGAGGAGGGGCAGACCATTGAGGACACCAAAGCCGACTACTAGAGCCCATCCGACCAGCCGGCGACTCATCCTTCCTCTGTGGCACTGATGATCGAAGCTGGTCGCAGTCTCCTCACATCTCTGTGTTCTCGAAATTTACCCAGTCCGTTTGTCGTCAACACGGCCACCTATCGGAAGAGCCCTCCGTTCAATACCTCTAGCGTCTTGGCAAAATTAACCACTGGAACGACGCGTCTCCCGACGCGACAGAGCCTCCCGATACTAGTATGGGAGATATCAAACCAGGATCTCAGACCGCGACAAGACCATGGAAAGCCTCAGCGATGGCCAACTGGAGAGAACGCGGCTATGTGCCGGACTCTGATGACGAAGAGGATGAAGGGGAGGAAACGGAGCAGGGTGTCAATGCCGTGCTCGGTCATGGCAACGCCACTACTACTAAGCACTCGATTGAGGCATCTACGACTGTAACAAAGCAAGACAGCGGTCTTGAGGACCGATCGGACGAAAAGGCTGGACCAAGCACCGTGAACCACTCTTCTCAGCTTCGAAATGTCGACAACGGTCGCTCGGGCTCTAATGGCTCTGCTCAAAGAAATCCTGCCACTGAAGCGCCGGTATTGCCGCAGCCATCTGGCAGTCCAGATGATTCAACAGCTGCCATGCTTGAGGCTGAACTCCTCAAAGGTCTGCAGACTGTCCAGGACATTCTGGGCTTTATGGAGAACGATGGTGAAGACGACAATGATAGCCCGCTTTCGTCTCTCCCTTCATCGCTCGGAAATTCCCCTCGTCCGACCTCCCCAGCTCGGTTAAGTGCAGCAACAGATATCAGACAGTGTGAAGAACCGACAGGCCACGGCATACACAGACTAGTCGAGGAGCTGGCCGAGCCACGCATGAGAAGGTCTTTTCGACCTCGAGCCCCGATTCAAGTGCATCCTTATGCTCTCGAGGATGCCAGATACAGACAGACTCTGAAGTCCAGGGGTCTAAAGCCTGTCCCATTGCAGCAGATCATCTCGCAGCCGCATGAGGCCTCGGAGCAGGATTCCCAAGGCGCGGACACCTTCGAAAGTAGTCAGTCGAAGAATTCCGACACCCACAGCCGGCCTCGGAGCCCGGCCTCGGACAAGGACGATGAAGAAGAGTCACAAAGTCCGATCCGCGGAGTACGCACGCATAACACTGGTCCTAAAATCTCGCTCGGCGACGACCTTCCTGACTTGTCAGATATTCTAAGAGGCCATGTACCTCAAATCCTGACGAAAGCTTCGCAGAAGAGTCGGCAATCGAGGAAGTCTCGGAAGGCCGCGACTGATGATGATTCTCGTATCTTTGATCTTCCGGACGATCAGGCTGTCCCCAGACGGCCCCATCGAAAGAAAAGCCCAAGCTTCCAGATCCCACCCTCGCCGCCTCGGTCCCATGGTACACGATCATCTCAGGATGGTCCGCTGCCTGACATGGATGAATACTTATATGGTGACACAACCCCTACACTTCTTCCGACTCCGTTGTTGTCCTCTGACAAGCAGGGCATGAAGAGAGTCCATATCGAAACTCTTAGCTCTGATTCGGAACAAGTCGTGATCAGCGATGAATCCTCGGCACATTCAAGTGCGACCGACCGTTCTGAGGATGAATCACATGGTATTCAACAAATGCGCCGAAGGATCAAGGGCGTCTTGCCGGCGTCCTGGCTAAAGCTAGATGTCAAGAAGCGGGACAGCAACCTTGTCTCACGCCATCAGGCACGGTCGCCTGTCAAGCCAGCTCTGGAAAAAGGTGTTGCACAACGTGTTTCGTCTTCTGCCATAAGAAAAATCCGCATGGGGAATCGTTCTGTTCGTACTGTGGATGCTGACGCCATGTTGGACACATCATCAGAGAGTGATTCGGACGAACCAGCTATGTCGCCCTTTGATGATCTGGATGGCGATGTCCAGATGTCGTTCGAGGGTGACGTTGTTGAGGACAACACCATTAATGCAATGCTTGCTCCGAGGTCTCGGAAGGCTCCATCGAGAAGGAGGCGGCAACAAAAGACTGGCACTCGGTCAAATTTGTCGGCGATAAGGCCTGGGAAGCCAGATGGACACTTCCGCCACAGCGTAAGCAGGCCCGCTGGCATGGGGTCAAACAACATCTCACGCCCAAATAAGAGACTTAAGAAGAGGCACCAAAAGCCCAAGATGAGCATATTAGACGCGCCTAGTTTTCAGGACAAAGAAATCCCCCGATTCCTGAAGATAGCAGGCAGGCGAGGACGAGGCTTCGGCAAGACGAGGCTCCAAGACCCATCCAAGAAGATCTTCCAAATGGCAACCGCAGAGGACACGTTGGATGTCATCAAAGAGTTGAATCAGTGGACAAATCAGCAGAAGACGAGAGGGCACGGCCTTGAGGGCACAACCCACCACCCCTTGATCCCACAGCCAGGCAACATCAACGGCCTACGCGACGACTTCACTGGCACCACTGGAAACAATGGTTCAACTCAGCTCACTCACCTGAAGCAGACCACTGAAGCGGTCCTTCAACGAATCCACGTTCACCAAGCTGGGCCTCGATCTTTCCATCCGGAGCGTGACTGGACACCTCAGGATCCGCCAAGCGGCATCCTGGAATATTTTAAGCCTCGACAACCGCAGCGCAGCCGTCCCAGATCTAATCAGCAACTTAACAGCTATACAAGCAGGGCAGTGCAATCCCGGGAAAGTGCGAATGTCCCGCATAGCGTCCCATCCCTGGTCAGGCGCGTACCGCGCCCTCCTCCAGGAAGGAGGGAGCCATCTGGACAGCCTCTCGGAGGCCATCCAACAATTTCTGCTACCTCAGATCGGCAGACAAGACTTCGTCCTTCAAGGTAAATGGCCCCTCTCGCACTTGTGGGGGAAATAGTACTGAAAATAGAGCAGGAAACGTCTTCCGAAAGCGCTTCACCGAAGCAGCGTCAATATAGCTGTTCGCGAAGATTTTCCGAGCCCCTTGACGGATGAACTCCAGGATCTTCATCTGCACGATACATCGGACATTATATCCCAGGCCCTCAGCAATCCTCCAAGTACCCAAGCCCTGCAAGACACCCACCTTTTCCAGAGTTCGGTACTCCTTCAGGGAAACCTTCTTCAGATCCTGAGTTCGCCGATGAGAGACAGCTCTACTCTGCTCGAGCCAGCCGGGATTAGTACTGTCATAAAAACACCAAAGTCGGGGCGTACTCTATCGTGTGCTGTCTGGACAGTAGACACCAGTTCAATCGTACGCGACGTTTTCGTCGAGACAACTTCCGTCATACGCAACGATACAGGCGCAGCCATTCCCGGGCGAAACGAGCATGCCCTTCTAACTAGGTGTGCAGAGTCAATCGAGAGCATCATCATCTACATCAACCAGAGTTTGACAATTTCCGGAGTACATATGTTGAAGGCATTCATCGCCTCTACTTGCGACGATGTCGACACGCTCCGTCAAGAGATTGAGTCCTGCAACAGTGCCAGAAGCCAACCTCATGTTGCAGGGACCGTGGCCGTCTTGAATCGATTGCTGATCCTTGCACATCAAATCGCCAGAATCAGCAAGAGTGCTGCAATTGAAGGTGCTGTCAGCGTCAAGGTGCTGGAAAGCAATCAGATGCTGGTAAAGCTCGCGTGGTTTCTCACCCTGCGACAAGAAAACACTGCTAACCTGTTCTCCTACATCGCGAAACGATCTGGGAGTCACTCTGTCCGTGACGCGCTGCTCTTCCATATTCCAGTCGCTGAGATTGAGACCATCGTCATACTACACCAAGTGTGTCCTGGCCAGTCATGGGCTACTTACCTGAACAATCTGCCGTCATACCTTCTAGGAGCCGAAAAGAGTGAAGCTCATCCTGCAGAAACGTTGGCCTATACGATCCTCATCCTGGGATGCCTTTATTCTGTTGATGGTGTCAGGGAGCGCACCGCAGGGGCCAGAGAATTTTCGGACATCTTCGCCAGCCCTGGTCTCTCTGGGCTTCCGACAGCGATGACAGACTTCCTCAGATTCTTCACTCAAGAGACCGCACGAAGGAAGTCAAAGAGAATCAAGGACCCTCATTTGAAAAAGTTGGCGCAATTTGGTCTCGTTGCATTCCAGTGGTGCCTGGTTCTTGCGCGGAGTTCGGAGGAAGATGCTGCTGATAACTTGCTGAAACAGATGTTCAAGCAGTACTCCAATAAGTCCAACAATATGCTTGACTTTTTCTCACCCACTACGACAGAAGTGCCTAGATTCCTGGATCGCCAGGTTGGAATCTCGGAACTGGCGCCCCAGCCTGATGACACCGACTTTCACCTCTTTCTCAAGCTCACAGCCTTCACTCTGGCCGTTCAGCCCAGCATTGGCTCTCAGGACAACGAAAGGTTGAGAAAATTCAAGCTACGCAAGTTGTCCTTGGTGTTCAGTCTATTACCTAACAATGGTCGCGATGCCGGGGACGATAAACCCCTTCTTGTCGAAGAATCCAAACCACTGACAGTTCGAGACCTTGGAGCTGTGGCAAACCGCTATCTTTTATTTTCCACACTCTATCACTACGCACCAGCTGGTGTCAAACCGGAAATATCGAAGGTCAGAGATCTGGTCGAGTTCGGCAACGCTCACGACGCCGTATGCACGCTTGCTCTTCGATGCTGGGCTAGTACCGTCAGGTCGACCATCCCGCAATCGGCATATGCGCCAGAACTCCATGAGCTGGCTGTGTGGATTCAAGACATGATTTTCAAGATTAGTGACAAGCTGAAAGAAATTCCCGTTGCCGATAATGACGGCTTAGGTGGCGACGGCGAAGAATCTTACGTGGCCAACGCCCACCGACAAAATCGAGAGACCGCCAATTCGCGGCTCATCAGTATAGCGAAAGTATATGCCGAGGCTCTCGATCTCTGCTTTGGCGAATGCCAGGCGCGATACCTCTTGACAGGCGATCGTCTTCCCGACCTGATTCGTCTTTGCGACGCGCGCAATGGCCTTGATGATCGAGTCATCAGCAGGATCTTTGATGTATTGACCGCATACCTCAGAAAGGCTTCGGGCGCCCCCACGGATTCGGTCAAAATGCTACGAGATGACCTACGGGAAATCGTCCTGACTCACCTCAGCCGCCCGCGTCCCCCTGATGACATGCTGATGATGTCGATGGTAGAGACGTGGTATACGCTTGCACATATCTTGGTAGACGGAGGAAACAACACTTGGGATGATTACTGGTCCATCTGGGCCTCCTATTCCATTTACCGATTCGGTGGTGGCACCGATGCGGCCAGACACTGTCGCGTCATCATGTCCAGCAAGATCGCATCGAACAGGGCTTTTGTGGTTTCACAGATACGTGAATTCCTCACCAGCTGGTTAACGGGAATCCTAGGGCCAGAGGACGACATCAGGTTCGAACACCTGCTTACAAACACGTTAATGAAGACTTTTCCCGACATTCTTGGCCTTGGGGATCTGCGCAGAAAACTTGCAGATGGGGCACCGAATTTCGATCTTACTCGCAATGATCTGATCAAACATCGCCTGGAAATCGTTCGCCATGTGGTACGAAACGTCATTCAAGATGCCCAATCCGCGAATGAGCTCTCATGTGTTGCCTCTCTCACCCAGTTACATGCAGAGCGTCTACTCGAGACTATCACAAGTGCCCTGAAGGACACCTGGGGACGGCTCGAAGGGGCGACGAGACAGGCATGGACACCGTTCATTCACGAGGTTGTGTTTGAGCTGAGCAGATACTCGTTCCCAACCTTCAGGATCGACCCATGGTTCCTGGATCCAGAAGACCTAGAACTTGAGGATAAGGTTCTTCATCTAGAACGGCTCTTTGTCTGCCACTTGGGAATCTCGGCTCAACTCGACGATGAGTACGCGGTTGCAACCTTCCGCATAGCCTGCGAACTGGCTGTAGTGCACGATACAACGGAGGATTTGATTAAGCACCTCGCCACTACGTTCTCTGCAAGCGACGTCAAATACATCGACGACGAAGGGAGATTCATGCTTGACATCCCAGCCCAATTCCGCTTCATCAGAGCAGTCTTTCCAGTTTATATCGAGCGGGTGCTGGACGACCGCTGCCCCACAGTGGTCCTAGGGCCTACGGTGATGGCTATAGCTACAGAAATCTGCAACAGACTCGAAACTCGTGTTGATCTTGAAGACCAGCCTCGCATGGAGCAGTTCGCCGCCATGACAGTAGTGCTGATGAGTGCGGCCGTCAAGGCACTGCAGTCCACACCCTGTGACTACGAGACAGCGTTCGGCAGTGCACTTGGAGCGTTGGCTGACCTCGTCTGCCTCTGCGCGAGCGTTTGCAGCCGTTGGGCGCACCTTCACCTCCTTTTTCCGACATCGGCTGCAACCCTAGCACTGCAGGAGAATGTGCAGACGTATGGCTTGTACGTTTACGAATATGCCTGTTCGGCTCTTCGTTTGCCTTGCATCCCAACAGACCCGAACTTCTGGGCAGCACATTCGAGCAGCAGAGTGAGGTCGGCGAAGGATTTTGGGTTTTACTTAACCGACATCGAGTCCTTCAATACCGAAGATGTTGTCGCTCTCAACAAGGTGGCCAGGAACGACCTCGAGCACTCAGCACGGGAGTTGTGGACGCGTGCCGGGCCAGTCTGGCGCTACAGGAGGCCCGGGTCTTCGGAGTGGACGCTGGAACCAGAAGGCCACAAGGCTGAGGAGGTGAGGGAAGATGTCAGAATGGCTGTGCAAGAACTGTTGCGCGCGCTGGAGTTGTTGGGTGTGAAGTAGAAGGAAACCCCAGACCGGGACCGGGACCGGGGCCGCGACCGCTTTTGATATTGGGTAGATACAAACCTTGACTGATCTACCGTGCGTTCTGTTGTCCTTCCTCTCTAATTCAACATTTGACTCAATGTCTTGTCTGGGGTCTGGAAAGGGATCGATCGTAGAGGTCCTGAGTGAGGGCTAAGGGGCCTAGGCCAAGGCTGCGGAGGCGTCGGGGCGCAGGCTGTTATCGATAAGCGGTTGTTGCTGCGCCAACCTCTGGCCCCTTGTCCGATGTCAATATACCATTCGGGCTCCGGGGCTCAGTTCTGGACTGTCTTCCTGCGTCTTCCGTCCTCTGCCCATTTCCACTCCGCTATGACCTCTTGACTTGACATTCCTGTCTGCGGAACACTCCATCCGCTCTGTCCCCCAAACTCCTCGCTGCTGCCTCAAGCCGCGGCTTTCTGCCAGGAAGAATGGGTGTCGAGCCTCCCTTCATTTACGACCGACCGAGCACCTACACCTTCGGCAGCCCTACTGAACGTGGGTTCAATCCCAAGGCTGCAACACACGCTTCTTGGACCCCGAAGCCCTCAAAGCCCAAGCAAGATGGCCCTCTCATCAATTTCAATCGGCATCCCGACTCGGTGCGTGTTTATTGCTCTTGCTCGACGGCAGGAGCTTGAAGCTGACTTGGATGCAGTACATAGTTGTTCCCTACGGCAATCTTGATGCCAAACCTATGAACCCCAACACGAAGAAAAGAGTCACGCGGGCTCGCCAGATTCAACTCTTCCTCCGAGTATGCGCCCTGCTTGGAGCCCTGGGCAGTCTGTTCTGCGTCATTGCCATCAACAAGACCTCGTCCACCGTGGGATGGATCATTCGAGTTGCTCCGGCCGTGTCCATCTGCCATACAGTCTATGCCGTCTACCATTTCTGCCGCGCCGCAACTGGCCGACCACCAGCATCCACAGCCAGCTACATGATATTTGCCGCCATGCTTGACACGGGGCTGATCCCGTTCTTCGTCTTTTCGGCCTGGCTGGCGCATGCGGATTATACAAGCAATGCTTATGGCTGGAGCACCCTGTTCAACGAGTCAGCGCTCTCATACAAGATCATATATGCCTTCTTCCTCCTTTCATGCACCGAGAGTGGACTGATGGGGGTGTCTCTCATTATCAACATCTACTTGGCCATCAAATTCAGACAGATTGCGAAAATGCCCCCAGATATGAATCCCCTTGAACCGAATCTCACATCAAGACATAAACGGAACAAATCGGAGCTCATTACTCAGAAAAACATGGAGGCGTCTGCATTGGCAGCGAAGAGAGACTCGCAGGCTTCAGGGTTCAGAAGGGTGCCTTTCATCCACACTCGGACCGACTCTGCAGACAGCGTCACTCTCTACGGGAGTGAGAATGCTCGCGCGTCCAGGGCAGACTTCCGCAAAGATCTGGATGACAATGGGAAAGATCCATGGCGATGGTCCAGGACTTCGTCGCCGGAACGCCCCAATTCGGCGGTGAACCCTTCTCCTACCTCGCGAGGTGCTGGTACAGGTTTGGACTTCCGCCCGGAGCGTTCTTCAGGGTTGGCCAAAGAGACATCTCGCCCTTCGTCGTGGCTCTCATACCTAGATTATGAAGGTGTGCCCAACGACTTGAGCGAGGGGGCTGCCGCTGAGCTCGACCACGAAGTCCGGCCTATGTCTCCTGTCTCTGCGATCTCCGCCCGCGATGCCTCTTTCGATAGGGCTCAAAACGAAAGAGAGAACTGGTACCAGGGCGCCGCGAGGAACAGCCAGACCTATTTCCCACAAAACGGCAGTCAAACTCACCTACACCCGACCAACGCAAGCAAAGTCAATTTGAGCCAGAACCTGACAGTGCCGAGTCCTCAGCCGCAACGAAAGCAGAGAAGCCGTGATCCACTTGCCATGAATCCTCCCACTCCTACTCGCATCCAGTACCAGGACGAGAACAACTATACGTCGCCGATGGATGCGAGCGGATTACCTGATGCCAGCAGAGCCGCGCTGCTTGATGCCGATGCCAATGTCCAAGCTCGACCAAAGATGGGATCCCGGCCATCGAGCTTTATCGGAAGTGGTGGGAAAGGTCGGTTCTATGGTGATTTGAGATCGTCGATTGGCTCTGTCACTTCCCAGGGCAACAAGAAGGACACGCAGGCCGCCATGAATGAAGTTGAAGATATATATCACCGAACGCGGACGATGCAGACGGAAAGCGACTACAGCGCCAACTTCGAGGTTTATGCATCTGAGAGTGACGATGAGAAGCTGAGTGCCAACATTCTGCAAGTCTCGGCCAAGTCTCAATGGAGTGGGGTCAGACAGACCTCGAATTCCACAGCACATGATCTCAATAGTGGGTATGCGGGATTGGGCACGGAGTTTGGCAGAGGAATGGGTCGTCGACGCGACGTCAGTGGAAAGGTCGCAGAAGAAGGCCGAGCCTCGCCCACAAAGAATGGTGCCGCTGGGTGGGAGAGATTCAAGGGACTGTGAATGATTGAACATTGACATTAGGTCTGACGAACTTCAAGGCGTGGGATGTGGTGCCATTGGCCCATGATGGGATTGGAGATGGGAGTTATGGTTGACAAGTACGGTGTTTTGGATGGGAGACAAGTCTGCACCAATGGTCTCAACATATCAGGCGCCAGCCTCGAACATCTTGCTGGGATATGGTGTAGATGCCAAATGCAAAAGTCTGCGTTCTGCTTTCTGTATTGTGATCCCGGAAGGATAGTACTGCGTACACTGTTGACATAGAAGACCACTGGCAACAGCCTTGCGCATGTGGTCGTCGTACTCTGCCGTATTGGATTTTGGACCTCGGACGGACGTTGTAACATCATTCCCATCACTACCTATTCTCATGGTAACGCAGTCCGTCACATTGGAAGCCAGCCTCTGAAACTCGCCTTTCTACCAGGGAACCGAGTAACCATGGCGTCCAAGCGCGTACTCACACACTCCTTCGAACACCTTCCATTGTCGTCGTTCCCCCGACCCCGAACGGCGAGCTGTGCGCAGCGTGCACCACAGCACACCCGACCTGCGTCCTCGTCCTCGTCATCTTCGCCTTCACCTCTTTTCCTGCACCACAACCAGTGCCGGCCCACGTCGGCCGTGGCCTCGATGTCTCCAGCCGGCGTCCGCGTCCGCGTCCGCCAGCCCAAGCGACACTTCACGACGACCTTGGTGGCCCGCAAAGACGACTCGACCAGCTCGTCACCAACGCCGTCCACGTTATATACCTTCTCCGACATCCAATCGCTCACGGCCCAGGCCGACCCCAAGCGCATCCTGATCGACGTGCGCGAGCCGGCGGAATTGCAGTCGACGGGCAAGATCCCCGGCAGTCACAACCTGCCGGTCACGTCGGCCCCGGACGCGTTCTTCCTGCCAGCCGAAGAGTTCGAGGAGCGGTTCGGCTTCGAGAAGCCCGGCAACGACGTCGAGGCCATCTTCTACTGCAAGGCCGGCGTGCGGAGCAGGGCCGCCGCCCGCTTGGCTTCGCAGGCCGGGTTTGCCGGCAGGATTGGCGAGTTTCCCGGCAGCTGGATCGAGTGGGAGAAGAATGGCGGTCAGATTGAACGCGAGAAGTAGTTGGGCACCTATGTATGGATGGGACTGGACTTCTCAAAAAACAGAAGAAATGAATTGTTTCCCCCCGGGTTCCCCCCCAATAAGCTTGATATACAGGATCAATGAACAGTCAATGTGGACTCCGGCTAAGTACAAGTACGTAGTTGTTGGGCCGCCCGACCGTGTCTTCGTACAAAGGACAGGATCGAGGGATTGTGGTGTGGGCAGTAATCGAGCTACGTCTAAGATCGAGATTGAGATTGAGTTCGTCGCTGTCCTGCGGAATAAGAACTACATCTCCATCTCCATGTCTACTCCCACTCCCATTCCCATTCCCATTCCCATTCCCTCGTTTGAAGAGGACTCATTGAGCATGGGCGACGATTCGATCTCCAGACCCTTCAGATCTCTGGCGAGCGTCCTTGAAGCAGAAGCTGCAGGCGGACTTGTCGCGAGCACAGGCATCCTAGGCCCAGCGGCATCCTCCAAATCCGAGGCCAGGTGCCGATCTTCTTCTTCCTGCTGGTCAACAGACAATAGTTCTTCCTCACCGTCATCCTCATTCTCATTGTCATCCCGAAACACCTCTTCCCGTCTGCGCGCCCTGAGCCACTGCTCAATTGTCTCCTCACAGTGGTTGACGGCCCTCAAGAGCCTCTTGACGCTGGTGCATGCCGTCAGCGCCGCTTCCTCGTGGAACACCTTGACCCACCCGTCTGCGTGGTCGAGATCCTCGACATGGCGGATCTGCGGATACATGGTGCCCGGCCGAAGAACCTCCATGCCTTGCTCGTCCTCTTCCTCCGGAGGAATGGCTTTGCGTGACGCAAGCGACGCCTGGACCTCCTTGATCCGAGCCGTCACACGAGCCTGGTCCTCTGCAACTGTCCGCTCGTGCTCTTCCCGTGACTTGATCCGCTCCGGGAGGTCGTGGAGAGGGAACAGGTCCAGTATCTCCTTGTCGAGTGCGTGTTTTCGAGACCAAGTCTGCTGGTCGGGTTTGGCAGTCCAGGTGCGCTGGTACCAGTCCATGTACTGGTCGAGTTGGCGGTCCGTCATCTTGAGTATGTCGCTGTCGGTGACGTGGATCTCGGATCCGGGATCGAGGCCGGCTGGACCGTCATGTATGCCATCGGTGGAGTCGGTCTTGGGGTCGTCGAACCTTCGTTTGGCATCCAGCCACGCTGCCCAGTTCATGCGCAAGCTAGTAGGGTCGTTGGGGTCCTTCGGATACCGCTTGACTGTTTGCGAGTCAAAGGGGAAGAGGAGCTTCGTGGCCACCACGATGAGCGACATCATCTGCGTCTCGGGGTACGTGGTGGGCCGATGTCTGGTAGATGGCCAGGTCGTCGGATCGGGATAGCAGAATGGGTAGCTTATGATGGTGTTGAGACGCTGGGCTATGCTGTACACCTCGATTGGAAGGGCGAGCGATCGGACATAGCCCAGGAAGAGGAGTTTGTGATTCAAGGGAGGCATGGTCATCCCGAAGGACATGGTGTACATTTTCGCGCGACGGTACACTGCGGCCTGCAGGTCGTCGGGCTCAAGGATTCGTGTGCTGTCCAAAGAGAGCCGGTATTCTCCAGGTAGACGGTCCTTCATTTCTGCAGGAACATGCCTGACGGCCCGAATGAAGGGGATGTCTTCCTGCTGGATCCATCTGTCGAATCATAGTTGTCAGAAGGAGAAGGGAGATCTGGTCATGACGGCCTACTACTCGTGTATCACGTACTTTAACAAGGTCGCCAACCCGATCGGCCTCCGTAGCAGGAGGATGCCCAGGTAGTTGAGGACGACGGTATCGACCAGCGCGGGACCGACGCGAGTAGAGTCGCGCTCCTGGCGAGCTCGTCTCCCCTCCTCAGTCTCAGGATCGGTGTCTGTCTCGTCGGCAGAGGTCGTAGCAGGGTCCGCCTCACTTGCTGAGCCTGTACCCGTGCCCGTGCGTGGCTGGGACTCGGTGGCATCTCGAAGGCGATGGTCGAGTTTCGAAAGCCACAACACCCACAGATCTCTCACGATCGTCTGTATGAGCACGACCTGGTCAGCATCCCTCCCCCGAAGGTCGATCAGGTTTGCCGGTCGCTCACCCAAAGTTCCGGCGGCAAGCCTTTCTGGTACACGAGAGCGTAGCACTGCTTCCGCAGGATAAGTTGCCATGACTGAAGAAACAGCTGATATGCTCTGGCTCCATGCAGCACTGTTTCGTTTCGTGTTTCGCTTCGTCAGCGCCGGCTTCTGCATCCCACAGTCCTGCCCCAGGCTGGCTTACCTCCAGAGGCTTTTTGCTTCTCTTTGGCCTCCTTCTTCTTCAGTACTTTACCCTGTCTCGCAAAATCCTGGTCATCTTCAGCAACCACTGGCGCCCTGCCCTGGTCATGGCCGTTCTCGCAATATGTCCTGCCGTCGTCCTCGTCGACTTCGAGCTGCGTAGAACCACATTGCGGGCAGCTATTATCTTCGTCCATTTTCGGACTTGAGCGAGCCGGTAAATCTTGACATGGCGGGATGGGAGGAAGACCGGGTTTGATCGAGTGTTGGTGAGACAGAAAAATGCAAATCTTCCAGTGTATCCAAGACTCTTCACCCGTCAACAAGTCCTACATTGGTCCGGGTTCGCAATGATGGACGGTGGACCAATCAACATCCGCGTATTTACGTTAATCGAGAGTCAAACTTCTACACGGGAAAATAGGTTGGAAGATTTCTTTGATTGTCTAACTACCAATTGTCAAAAGGTGCAGGGCTACCGAGTCAACACTGTTTGAAATATTGCTTCTCCAGGCAATTCACAGATCTATGGCTCGTTGTAGCTCTAGCAGATTCGACTCTTCGCCTGCTAGATTTTTGGCAATAGCAAACTGCCGTTGTACCAAAACGCTTGGAGCATGATGGGTTGGTCGTCATCCATAAATACATCAGGCGTGTAGAGCGAGCCGCAGATGTGCAGGGTGTGTCCGGCCATTTATTTAGGGGCTTCCTTAGCATCGATGGCAGTTTCTTCACCCATGGCAGTCAAGACGATGACGTCTAAAGACGGCATATCAGCACTGAGACTCGCATGCGTGGATCCGGAATGAGACTTACTGGTATCCTTCTCTTCGGTACGGAAGAGCTTCTCGATCTTCTCACCAACTTCACCATCGGGCAGCTTAACATCGTCCTTGGTGGATCCGTCGTCAGACATGAGGGACAAGAAACCATCATCAGTGATGTCGAGCTATTCGCGCGTTAACGTTTTGGCCCATACGTGCCACGAATCATGCCTTCTCTTACCAGCTGGTATTCACGGCGGATGACGTTCGGGACCTCCATGTTGTGGGTGGATGGCGAAAGATCTTCCAACTTCTTGCCGGTGAAGATGTCAATAGCGACCAAGTGGACCTTTGCGTGGCCGTGCTTTCCGGTCTTGGAGGTGGACATTTCGACAATCTTGCATGGGCGTCCCTTAATAACAACGAAACCGTTCTTTCTCAAGGCGGAACATTGCATGGGGTAGGTAGCCGAAGCACCGGCATCGGCGGACTCAAAGGTGTGCTCATGCTAAAAAATGAAGCCAGCGTCAGCGTAACGGCTCGCGGAATGGACTCGATGGAAAGAAGAATGATCCAGGAAGATATGGGACAGATCTGGATGCGCCAACACACGAGGCAAAGCGGGGGACAGGGGATAGCAGCAAGATGGCTTACCTGCGCGTCGTTGTTTTCGGCCATGTTGGAGGTTGAAGCGATGTCGCTGAAAGAGGCTAAAGAATGAAAAGATGAAACGGGGACAAGCCGGGATGCGACTGATTCAAAGTGGGAAAAGGGATGGATTTATAGAGATCGATCCCAGGCCAGACCCAAGTAAAATATCAAAAGTGCAGGTGTAAGTGGGATCGAAGCAGAGGCGGGGGCAGAAAAAAGTGTTCAAATGACCCGGATGACGCGGCCCTGCCCAGGGAAGTTTTGAAATGTCGCCGGCGCAGCATGTCCGCTAGGCGGTAAGATGGCTCTAGTCCCTTTGGGAATAGCAGATGTCTTGGCGGCCTCCTGGCTGGCCGTGGCACTGCTGTCGCGCGGATGCTGTGGCAGCGCAGCCCGTAGGGTAGGGTATAGGTGGCCTTGGGCCAGGCTGAATGAATGACGAACCAGCCAAAGCACGCCCTTCCTCTGTTGCAGCATTGAGTCGTCGCTGTTTGTGAAATGCATCTGAATTCCCGTCTGCAAGAAAATGTGGCTTGACCGCTTAGCTGCGGGCGCCGCCTCTCCCAGTGGCTCTCTCACTCCTTCGAGGCCATACTCGCCCTCTCCGCGCAAGAGCTCCCATCTCGCCCCTACTCAACGGCCAGGATTTGGCCTGTCCGCAAGTAGATCCTCGGCCTCTCTCGATCTCAGTGCAAACAGTTCCACTGTATCCCTTCTATCGCCTCCGAGACTCGCCAATGGGTCCTCGTTACGATTCGAGCAGCGGCCTCCGCCCGATGTTCCAGACCCTCTGAAGGTGCTGCGAGGTATATTGGGGAGATCTGAGGATGGCGCAGATACGGACACTGGACCGGACAAGTTGGGCAAAACACAAGTCGTGGAAGTCGACTTTGGCGGTCTCACCCTTGAAGAATTCGTCAATCAAGAGACACCCTCACAGTCTGAAGCGGTGGGCCCTTCTAGCGAGATTTCCGCCCGGGAGAATAGGCAGAAATATGAAGACTTTCACAGTTCCATTGCCGAATGCGACCAAGTTCTTAGAACCGTGGAGTCATATTTGACTCATTTCAAAGCAGAACTGGGGCAAGTCTCGGCGGAAATCGAGAACCTGCAATCTCGCTCCATCCAACTGAACGCCAAACTTGACAACCGTCGTAATGTCGAGAAGCTCCTAGGGCCTGCCGTGGAAGACGTAAGTCTTTCTCCGTTCACCGTGAGGACGATCGCCGAAGGCCCCATCGACGAGCATTTCCTCAAAGCACTCCATGAGGTCGAGGCGAGATCCGCGATGATAGAAGCCAAAGAGGAGAAATCAGAAAACCTCAAAGCCTTACAGGATCTCCAGCCGTTACTGGAAAACCTCAAAGCCAAAGCCATCGAACGGATTCGTGACTACATCGTGGCTCAGATCAAGGCCCTACGGTCGCCCAACATCAACGCCCAGGTAATCCAACAACAGACCTTATTAAGATACAAAGACCTGTATACATTTCTGGCCAGAAGCCACGCTGTACTGGCAGAAGAGATTGGACAAGCGTATGTCAACACCATGCGCTGGTACTACAGCAGTCACTTTGGTCGGTACCATCACGCCCTTGAGAAGTTACATCTTCATGTTTTTAATCAACACGATCTCCTCGGGTCTGATTCCGCCTCGGGAAGAAGAAACCTTGGAGGGTCTAGATCAGCTCCGCCACAACATGATGCATTTTCTTTGGGCAGGAGAGAAGACATTCTGAAAACCAAGAACGACGCAGCCTTGCCTGCATACCTGGTAGAAGACAGTAAGTCGGCACACTACCTCGAGGTTCCTTTCCGGAACTTCAATCGAGCACTCATCGACAACGTATGCGGGGAGTATTCAGTGGTGACCGGGCTCTTTTCCACGAGCACATACCACCAGATCTCTCGTCGAGTCACGGACATTTTTGACCCTACCTTCGCCATCGGCCACAACTTGACAAAGCAATTGGTGGAAACCACAAACGATTGCTTGGGCCTGTTGCTATGTGTTCGCCTCAACCAACATTTCGCCTTTGAGCTGCAGAGGCGCAAGGTCCCGGTCGCGGATTCATACATCAACTTTACCAGCATTCTTCTGTGGCCTCGTTTCCAGAAAGTGATGGACTTGCACTGCGAGTCACTGAAGAAGGTGCCCACCAGCACGAGTCGCGGTGCTGCCGCGGCCTTCTCGCTCGTGGGCGGCGGATCGGACGCGTCCAAGGCCTCGGTCGCTCCTCACGCCATCACGCAACGGTTTGGACAGTTTCTTCAAGGGATTCTCATACTCAGTGCCGAAGCGGGCGATGACGAACCGGTATCAAACAGCCTCGGTCGGTTGAGGACCGAGTATGAGACTCTGATGGGAAAACTAGCCAAAGGAGCTGGAGATGCGTCGAAGCGGGCCAAATTCTTGTACAACAACTACAGTCTGGTGTTGACCATCATCAGCGACACCAGAGGCAAGCTGGCGGAGGAGCAGAAGGACCATTTCGGCGGGCTGGTGCGCGACATGACGATCAGGTAGATAATGATCTCGAGCCAGGGATCGAGACGTATATGATCGAAAGCATTTGATGCCCGTGTCTCGGATACTTTCCTGGTCCAGCGACGCCGGACCGTTAACAATCCCTCAGAAATCAGACGGTAGCCCGCGGGATTCCGCACTGTGATCTACTCGGCCCGCTTCATTATACATATGGGACGCGCCCTGTGCTGGATCTGGCGGCGTAGCGGCAAGCAAGCAAGAGGATAGTTTCTCGCTTCATGTCGGCCCAGTAAGCCAGTCAGCAGTCATACAGAGGGTTTCCACCACCTGTTCAGAACGAGAAACCGAGTGCAGACAATAAATAATGACCATGACCGTGCAATGCCGGCATATAGTCGGATCGTGTTGTCTAGTTAGTCTTGAAGACTCAGGCCTTAGGCTCCATCGAACCATCGAAAAGGGGCTCCAATTATAGTAGAGGTATTTTTCCGACATGGACACATAAAGTCCTAGCAACCCGGACCGGGACTCACTCTCTGGCTCTCGCTTTCGAGCCCGCCACAATGATCCTCCTGGGCCTCCTGGGGCTCAACAGAATACGAATAGGGACATCCACTACGTTAAGTCTCGAGACGTGTAGATCCAACGAGCGACGGGGCAGCCTCGATTCTCTCGAGAGATGGCGATAAAGACGGAAATAATAAGTCCACGGCATGCCAGAATGTAGGCATAGGACCACTCCGGTGAGGCACTGACCTGACCTGTTTGTGCTTCACTCACCTGGCCATGCCGGCGCTTCACTTCCGCTTCACCTGCCTGTCTCTGCAGGTACCGGCAGAAACGAAGCGCCCCAAAAATTAGCAGGATATGTATTGAAGTCGCTGATTTCTCTTCCAATATCGCAAAGACCCCCAGCACCGATCGGTCCAGGTCAAACCACTCTGGCTTAGCGGCAAGCCACCAACAAGAGTGGAAGGCAACCTTTCGACTGGGCGACCCGACGACATCCTCGAGTTCGAATCTCACTCCGTCCAACGAACGATAGCGGTTTTCGGCGAGCCTCCAGACCCTGCGAACCCGGGTAATCAACAATAAACCTCGACTTGAACCGAGAACCCTGTGAACCCGGGTCTAATGATAACGACACAATCACCGATCGAGCGTTGAAATAGGAAAAACCCTGCGAACCCGGGTTTCACTTCCCACAACCCCCTAGCAACGGGGTTTGTGGAAAAAGTTTTTACCCTCGGATGGTAGGAAGTAGTTCTTGTGCATTTTGTTTTTGCCTCATGTGTTCGTATGTGCAATCCAGGTGTGGCAGAAAAAGAGTCAAGCAGTGAAAGAGAACCAACTGTGATGCAATGTATTGTCTCCAGGGAGGGGGCTACTTCCTAACCTTACAGCCTCTGATTATCTCATGTCAAGTACCTACCCGTTCGTATTCGCAAACGCTTGAGTAACAAGTGAAGGATCTAGGTCGAGCTGGTGCAGTAGAGGGAGAAAGTTTATATCCAGACAGCTTCAGGGTTAATGTCGGCAGGGATATGATGTGAATGAGCCTTCAAGCGATCATGGCCGCGGCATACCAATGCTCCTGATGGCGGGAAGGTCACTTACGACACTTCTTGGATTGCCCACCAGTATCCTCCGTACGCCGTATCGATTTCTTGGGCCCAACAGCATAATAACTAGCAATTCGAGCTCGATTAGAGTCTGCCTAAGCTATGGTGTTGTCTGTGAGCGTTGGCGTTGCTCCGCTGGTATGTGTGCATCATTCTCAGCCTCGTCTGCGCCGATCGTAAATGGCAGGTTCACGCAGCCTCGATAACACACATGCGAGGTCTGCATGATGGAAGCGAGTGCGCCCTTGCAGGTCTGTAACTGTCGAGTACGATGCGGAACCCCCTGTCAGATCAGCCCCAGCCGAAAGCGATAGAGGTAATCCACCGTTCCAGAGACTCAGGGCCCCGTCAAGTCACGATGGAACCCCGATGGACAATACTCCGTTCTCCGCAGTACTCCGTATTCTATACATGCATCTGTAAATGAGCTAACACAATAATCAGGAGATGGCCAGTGCTGGACACGGTCGAAGTTTGGTGAAGGGTCGACGGTAAAGGGGTTTGTTTCGTTTGAATGAAGCAACTTGCTAGAGTAGCGATCACTGTTAGCGCTTGCCTTGCGTTATCATCCTGGAAAAGCGGGTTATTCTTGATATGCCTAGATATAGATCTGGCACAGGAGACATCGTGATGGAGCTCAGAGTATCTGGAGCGGTCGCGAGGTCAAGATCGCAACAATACCCCAATCGAGTTGGGTGACGTTGACGTTGCTTCTGACTATGACCCACCCACTGAGCCTACTAGTGATGATGGCGCGGATCCTAAGATAAAGGCGACGAATGCGTTTCTCCCCAGCGGAGCAAGACGATGGGAGATCGGGGGGCTAAGGGGCCCGACAGCTTAGGAAATCAAAAGAAGGAATATGATGTAGCATTGTACGGAGTACAGAGCACACCCAGTATAGCTTCTAAAAGGCTGCTATGGGCGGGCGATGCTGATATTAACACGAGCATTGTTGCCGACACCGAGCGTCTCTGTGTGGAGGTCTGCATCAGGAGAGGGCACAAGTGTCGCGTCCCATGATCGAGGGACTCCGGCAATCTCGCTCTAGCAGGAGTGTTCCGTACTCTGTATCCGCATGTTCATGTCCTCCGGTACTTGTCGACTTCCTGGCACGTCCCATGCATGCAACGTTAGGGTGGACTAAGAAGTTGGGGACAGTGTCTCGACTAGTGCGCAACTT
Source organism: Capronia epimyces CBS 606.96 (assembly GCF_000585565.1). NCBI lineage: Eukaryota > Fungi > Ascomycota > Eurotiomycetes > Chaetothyriales > Herpotrichiellaceae > Capronia > Capronia epimyces. The sequence continues at coordinate 1,434,818 of NW_006912908.1, forward strand.
GGGTGGATTTCGACCGGGCAAGTGGCCCCTAAGCCAGTCGGTGGGTGTTTTCTGCCCTTCTAGAAGGTCGCGGTCCGCCTTCTATGCAGCAACCTAAATGCTTGCAACTCTTCGGGGGCGGAGACCGATTTGGGGGTTCTGCCCGAGACCGCCGCGACCAGGGGGGGATATTGTTCAGACAACCAAACAATACGTTGTAGTGCTTGCCATCAGAAAGTGGCGCCTGGTCTCAGCACGGTGTGTATCCGGATTTCCCTCCAAGTTCTGTTCGATTATGGACGGCGGCAGGTTCCTGCTGCGGGTACTGCTGCCGAGGGACGAAAGGTGGAAGGTCGCTAGAATGCTTAAGATAGGCAGCGGCCGCCAGTAGCGTGTGGGCTGTGGGCTGTGGGCTTGGGGCTGGCGGCTGTACGGATAGTCTGGTGTCTTGTATGTGCGCTGGTGAACCTGGTGCTGTCGATCAGCATGAGACACCAGCTGCTCCATAGGGAGTACGAGACCAGAGTGACGAGCTCAAGATGTCAAATATAATAGTAATACGGTCAGGTAAGTGCTGCAAGCACCAACCGAGAAGGTGGTGGCATCAAGGCTGGCAGTTGCACTGGCACTGATAACTGCTTGAAGAGGCTTGAAGAAGGTGCGACCAGCGACCACGAACAGAGCCAGTTGTTACGTCGCTACGTTACTACCCCGCGGCGCGCTATCGACTTAGCAAGGCGGTTTTGGCAGCCAGAGGCCCAGAGTGGTATCGCACAGAGGACAGGGGAGGTGGTGTAATTAGCCATATCCGTAGTCCGTAATAGTCCGTAGTCCTGTCCTCCGTAGATACCTGCGCTGTCTCGTATCTGCGGACGCCTTATTAGCCCCAACTACAACAAGCACATTACATCCCTACCTACCTGGGTAGGGATGCCAGTGTGTCTCTGTGTGTCTCTGTGTGATGTGTAACCACCTCATCCTTCCTCCGCGATCCTTCTTCCTCGTCGTCCACCTCATCTCCTCAATCATCGGGGCGGTGTGAGCAGCAGACAGCGCCGCACCCTCATCAACCAACCCGCAAGGCTCGATCCCATTCAAAGTTTGGCCCTGGGGCTTAGCTCCATCAGGTAGATAAGAGTGTTGTGTTGTGAGTGGAGGTTTTGGCTGACGATGTTTCTCTCGAATCTTGCGTGCCACAGCCAACACAGCCAGCACAGCCAATACGGCCACCATTTAACAGAGCGTCTGATTGCTTTCTGCCTCCTCGCTCGCCACCTTCGCCTCAGCCCCAGTCGTACAGCGATCGAATCCCTCCTGTCGCGCTCGCTTTGTCTGCCTTGTCACTGGCTTGCTCCTCGAGTCCATCGTCTCACCATACCCACCTCCGTCGTCCATGGGTCCCGGAGATCACTCCCCACTATCAGTCAGTCTGCCTTCCACTGGGACGCCTCCTGCGCTTCGACAAGCGACCTCCGTGGGCAATGGGCAATATCACACCCCTGCCGACCTCGCCAACCGGTGTCCAGATCATGCCTTCATCCCCTGGCCATCACCTCTGCTGCTGTTTCCTTCCACTAGCCCCCTCAGCCATGGTCGCCTACTCGCCTGACCGGTCTCGCAAGTGGGTCGCAGCGTAGCACTCATGCCAGACACCTTGACCGTTCGCATCTGCACCTGGCGGGCGAGGCCATACCACCACCAGCAGCCAGGGTAGCTGTCGGTCTGCCATCTGGCCCCAAAAACACACCACGTTCACCTGCAACCATGTGCAACCATGTGCAACCATGTCCCTACATATACCATCCTCCGCCTCCCTCGTCGGGCGGAGCGTTCGTTTCCTGTGCCTCCCGTCATCCCAACCGCTTGGTCCCCTGTTCTTGTCCTTGCCAGATCCCAAGGCCGTCGAGCCCGGGTTGACAAACAAACAGTCGCCCTCCTTCAACCGACTCTGTCCGACATCTTCAGAACATCATCACCATGGAGAAGAGTCATGACTACCACGTCAGCTCCGGCTCAGAGTCGCCGGAGACCGTGCTACGTAGCAACTCGGTCGAAGCGAACAAAGGCGAGGTGAGCCGAAGCTGCGGAGGCGCCGTCCTGCTTCCCCAACTGACATCTCCTGTTTCCAGGCTCGTCGAGGTTCCAAAGCCAACGAGGCCACCGACATCTACGGCGACGTCGCCACGGCCGAGGAATATGGATATGTCTCTCGAGGTCTCAAATCCCGTCACATCCAGTTCATTGCTCTTGGGGGGACGATCGGCACCGGTCTGTTCTTGGGTATCGGTCGTGCCTTTACCCAGGCCGGTCCCCTGTCGGTCTTGCTTGGTTACACATTCACTGGTATCGCCGTCTTCGCCATGATGATGTCTCTCGGTGAGATGGCCACATGGCTTCCTTTACCCGGCGCCATCCCTCAGTTCTGCGCCCGTTACGTCGATGACGCCATGGGTTTCGCCGTCGGCTGGAACAACTGGTACTCTTGTGCCATCACCCTCTGCGCCGAGATCTCCGCTGCCTCCACGGTCATTCAATTTTGGCCTGGCGCCCGCGACATCAACGTGGCTGCGTGGATCTCTCTCATCCTCGTGTTAATCATCTGCCTCAACATTTTCGCCGTCTCCATCTATGGGGAAGCCGAGTTCATCTTCGCCTCGATCAAAATCGTCACCATTCTCGGCCTCTTGCTCCTCGCCCTGATCATCGATTGCGGCGGCGTTTCAGGACAACATCGTCTGGGCTTCCAGTATTGGAATAATCCCGGAGCCATGAAGCCATATATTGCGAGCGGTGACACCGGTCGCTTCTTGGGTCTCTGGTCCACCCTCGTGAACGCCGCTTTCTCCTATGGTGGTGTCGAAATGGTGGCCGTGGCCGCGGGTGAGGCCGAAGATCCTCGTCGCAACATCCCCAAGGCCGTCAGACGGGTCTTCTGGCGTATCCTCTTCTTTTATGTCTTGGGCTCCTTGGCCATTGGGGTTTTGGTCCCCTACAACGACAAGAACCTCCTGAGCGCCATGGCGAGCGGAGCGGCTGGTGCGGCCCAGTCTCCATGGGTCATTGCCATCACTCGCGCCGGAATCAAGGTCCTTCCCTCCATCATCAACGCCGTCATCTTGACTTCTGCGTCGTCCTCGGCCAACGCCTTCTTGTACACCGGATCCCGCTATTTATACGCCATCGCGCAGAACCGTCAAGCACCGAGATTCTTGCTCAAGTGCACCAAGAAAGGCGTTCCTGTATATTGTGTCTTGATCACCTGGTCGATTGGTTTCTTGACCTACATGTCGTGCTCGTCTGGCTCGAACAAGGTCTTCACATGGTATGCCCAGTCGCCCCCACTCACCTTGTCTTTGTAGTGCCAACTAACCACGTCGCCAGGTTCCAAAACTTGACCACCATCTCCACTCTCTTCACCTGGGTCAGCATCAACATTTCTTACATCCGTTTCTACTATGCTTGCAAGGCGCAAGGCATCGACCGTAACACCCTCCCCTTCAAATCCCCCTTCCAGCCCTATCTGGCCTACGCCGCCGCCATTTTTTTCGGCCTGATCATCTTCTTCAACGGATTCGATTCCATCGCCGGAAGCTGGGATTACCAGGCCTTCATCACGGATTATATTGGCATTCCCATTTATTTCGGCTTGTATCTTTTCTGGAGAATCTTCAAGCGAACCCATTTCCGCAAATCAAGGGAAGCCGATCTGTACACCGGGAAGGCTGCTTTGGATGCTGTTGTTTGGCCCCCGCGTCGTCCTCGCAACTGGGTCGAAAGAGTCTGGTTCTGGGTGGCATAGAAGAGGGGTGCGCCACGTTTGGCGCGTGGACTAGAGTATAGACCATGTCGTCAAACTTTTCAGAAATGTAATAACTTCGTCTCATCAGGTCTCAGCTACCATGTCCGCCATGATAAATCAAAGCTTAGTTTCTCTGAAATGAAGAGTTTGGTATAGCTTGTCACGTTCTCATTGAGACCGCCGACTCTTCTCTTCAAGTTTGTGCTGATCGCTTGTCATGTGGTGTTGTGAATCTGTTGAAAGTGCTGTTGAAGTGGCCCATGAGAATCTGCTTTGTTCCTGGATCTGGTCTCCGCCGACGCCGAGGCGGACATCGAGATGGATAGGAGGGATAGTCATTGGGTCCTCCATCATGTCTGGCTGGTGGTGTCTAATCGGCGTCTGGGGCTAGGTGGGCCCATGGTCCTGGGCTTCAACCGTGATGTAGCGTCGAAAGGTGTTTGTTCTGATGTTGGTGCTGGTGCTGGTGCTGGTGCTGACGTTTGGCAATGCATTCCATTCCATCCCATTCCGGCCAGTTTGTAATTAGCTGACACGAAGAGCAAATCCCCTTACCCCTCCAGCCACATCAGGAGACAGGAGACGGCTTGTCGGAAGCCAGGCAAAGAATTGGACAACAAGGGCGCAGTAGAATCTCAGTCAGTAGGAGTCAGGAGTCAGGACGTCGACATGGACGTCGACACGACGGCGCGCCTGGTAAAGTATCCTGGACCTACTGGTACCCGGACCTACTCCGTAGAGACTCAATTGAATCAGAACGAAGAATAAGACGGCGAGGCGAGAATACTTACTAGTATCAGTAATCGGAGCAGAGTCAATGAATGAATGGTGAATGGTGGAGAGGCTCCTTAGGCCGAGCTCAGCTTCAGCCTCGTCCGCTGTGGTTGGTCAATTCGATTTTGTTTAGTGAAGGGCGTGGGCCTAAGGCTGGCTTGTCATTGTCATTGTCATTGTCATTTTCATTGTCGTGGTCACAGCCATGGTCATGGTCATGTTCTAGATTGGATCCTTGGACATGCTAATACATAATACACACATTCCTACACACGTTTCAGCCGAGTCAAGTAACCAGACATCTATAAGGGGCACAAGTCTCGCGGAGTACATATCCAGACATCGTCCACCCTATTCGGAGCGGAATACAACGCATTCTTGATCACTCTACAGCATCCTTGACGAGATTCCCCGTCGTTCTGTCCCAGAGAAACCAGCTCTCGTCCTCGGCGTAATCTTCCAGCCCCGTCCGGTCGTCCCATTGGTGCTGAATCGCCCATGCGACCTCGCGTGCCTTCCGGATGGAATCGTTCATGCCCACACCGCCCTGCCACCATGGCCCGGCGACCTTGAATCTTCCATCGTACTCCGACACGAGAGCTTGGTGGATGGTGGCCATGTCATCCCGATATCCAACAGGATATTGGGGGATGCAGTTTGGATTCAGCCGCGCTTTGGCCAGTTCCGGTGATTGAACGATTCCAAGGTGTCTTCGCAACAAGGCTTGGGACATTTCAATGGCCTCTTCTTCGGTGGGAAGGTCGCTCGGGGCCCACCCATCCCACCAATGTCCGCCCAACATGACCGTGAGTTTGACACCCGGAGCTGTGTCCTGTCCTTCAACCTCTACATCCTTCCCGCTCCGAACAATGGTGTCCGCACGTCCCGATGTTTCCGAACCGAAGATGACACCCAATGCACGCTCTGGGTTTTGCTCAATTGGCACGGACCGCGGAATCAGGTAGCCAAAGCCTCGGGTGGATTGAGGAAGGAGATTTGGATCTTTGAAGTAGAGATTCACCACCATGACGTTGACAGAGGCGCCGCTATGTTCGCACGCCTCTGAAACCTGAGGCCCCGGTGTTACTCCTCGTCTGGTTGCTGTAGAAGCCAGGAACTTCTTCATCTCCCCAGGTCCCAACGTTGATATGACGTAATCAAACGGTTTGGTCTTTCCGTCACAATGGACCAAGGCCTGGGATCGATCCGTGTCAAATGTAACGTCCTCGATCGAAGAAGAAGTCCGGATACTGACGGCGGGGTTGTCGCTGAGACGTTGCCCTAGGGAGGCAGTGATCTCACTTAAGCCGCTCTTGAATGTATAAACACTCGCCTGCTCGAGCACAGAAACTATAGCTTCTTTGCCGTCGAAGTTGCTATCGCGCGAAACCATGTCTTGAGCATACACACCGGCGAAATGAAGGTCATTACGGGCGACAAGACTCCGGCGTTGGAACATAAAGGCCGCCATCTGCAAGAGGATTCCCGGTTCGTTCTGCCGGTCTCTGACCTCGAGGTGCCACAACAGTGGCAGTAAAGTGCGAGCACTCAGTCGATACAAATCGCCCGCGTAGATTCCATGGAGTAACGCCGACGCGAGGTTATCTGCCACCCCTTTGCCGAACCTGCGTCGCACGAAGTCGCCGACAGACTCGTCTCTGACACCAGGGTCTCGGAGTGCGACGTAGGCCTCTACCGCCAACGATGAGAGAACGCCTTGAAATACGGGCTCATTGCGAAGCTTGAACAACTGGCTCGCCAGAGTCAACAGGCCGCCGCCTGCCCCCGGCATCATGGCCAGGTGGTCGGGGTAATAGACGTAGCGATTGAGAGCGGCCGGGCTGTCCTTAGAGATTGCGATGAGATCGTCGGCTATGTCGAGCTGGGAGACCTGAGACAAAGAATGAGCACTGAACCGGCGCGATATCATGGAGGGACTGCCTACCAAATCCACGGTGGCTACACCCGCTGGATTGCTCAGCGAGGGCCGTAACGTCCGAGGACCCCATTCGAACAAGACATGTCCGCCTTCGACCGGGATTCTTTCTGACTGCACCCATCCTCCAAGCCACTGGTTCTTTTCGTAGATTGTGATCTTCACATCCGGAATGCTACGTTGGAGATTCCATGCCGCAGCAAGTCCAGTGATACCACCACCCAGAACGGCGACATTCTTCGCGTTGGGGTTGGCCGAGGCTCGAAGGTTCAAGTCGTCGACGGGAAGACGAGGGAGTGTCCGCAGGGTTCGCTGGGCCACTCGAGGCTGCAACGGGTGTTTTACGGCGTGGCTGAGGAGTGCATGACGACCACCCAAGCGCATCTCCAGTAGAGCTCCACCGAGAAGTGCATGTGCGAGGGAGATACGAAGGACAGAGGAGGAGAACAGACGGATTGATGGGTGTGGTGTGGTGTGAGATCCAAGTTAAAGAAACTGCGTGCTGAAATTGTATGGAGATGATGGCATGACTCGGGCCACCTGCCCTGCAAGTGAGTCCTTCGGCCCCCTCGAGGAGAGAGATCTATGTGAGACTGTGAGGTACGCTACGTGAACGGTCTCTGCACGCAATAGATAGCGTAAACAGTGATGATTCTCTCGAGTAGGTCAACTCCCGGAGATGGTGCGAAACCCTCTCCCACTCTCCCCCTTTCCACCTTTCCTTTCACCTGCTGAAACCCTCTGCCTGGAGCAGACGCCCTCTTCTGGCCTCGGCAGACCGAGTTTGCCCACATTGCGGTGCGTATGTGCGGGTACGATCTGTAGAGGCCGTGATATTCTCAGTAGAGGTGGCCGTGACCAACCATGGGACGCTGCAAGCTGGAGGCTGGACGATGGGTATATCCCTGGCCTGTGCCCCAGCCTCAGCCTCCGGGGTGTGATGCCCTTTCCAACAAGGCACCTGAATCGAGTTCAGCATCCGTCAGATCCTCGACGTCCTGTAGCAATGAAAAGGCTGCTATTCATGTGTTGGCCGTGCTCGTGGGATCGTCTGTGGCACTCGTTGCTTCGCCGGCTTCGGACTGTACTTCTGGCCCGTCGTAGCCGAGCTTCTTTAAGTCGCGCAGGAGTTCCCCTTCTTTGCCAATCTTCATGATCTGGTCGTGCGACAACTTCTCTCCTGTGGCACGTCTCTCCCTGAGCTCTCGAACCGCCTTCAGCTTTTTGAGATGATTCCGTATCTTTTTTTGCCGGTCAGCTTCTTCCTCGCCAGCCGGTTGATTCGCCGCCAGTTTGCTAGGATCTCGCCAGTCCTGCTTGAGTTTCTCTACATCAGCAATGGTGGTACTTTGCATGGCTGTTGTGAGTTCCTCGTCCGTCGATCCCTGTACTGCTGCCTTTTTGCGCGCGGCCTCTCTGCGTTTGGCATTCTTGTTCGGTGCAGCGACATCGTCCTTGGCCGAAGCAACCGGATCAGCCCCAGGCACACCGCCTTGCCCTCTGCCCTTCCATGCTTCGGCACTGCGATTTTTGTACGTCTCGATGTCTTCAGGAGGCCTGTAGCCCGGCCTCACTCGGATTTCTTTCCTGGTAGAACCATCGGCGCGTTTAGATGAGGGAATGAATGCAGCACCATCGGCCGCAGTCTCAATGCCGGCCTTGCTGATTTTAGACATGGCAAAGACAAGACCGGTGGTACGCGCTGCCGGGACGCTCGAGGCTCACGGGGGTGGGAAAATCAGGGTCGATTCGACATGGCGGGGTCGAGTATTCGCAATTACGGTCCTGGCTCTATCGCAATGGTCCCAAGGACGGTTCGAGAGGCGACGGCGGCACAGGGGATACAGGCTCAAGCCTCAGAATCGTGGCACGCTACTAGTATATGGCACAAAACTGCTCCATCGTGAAAGAAAGTAAGCCTATCGAAATATCTAGGCGAATCATCAGATTTGATCTCACGCCGCTTTAAAGAGTAATGTCCCAACTGGGATGTGTATGGCGGCTTCGAGTTCATCAGCGTACAGATCACGCCGAACTGGCCTAGTCACAGGTTGTAGCCAGTCTGTCATGCTCTCCAGAATGGAACTGGACCGCTCCTACTTTGACCACTGTGCACCTATCGTTCGCCAGCACAAGCCTGGGCAGCAATAGCACTGTCGTTATGTGCAGAAAGCCTGCTGAAGCGAGAGTCTTCCGCCGAAAAGGTGAATGCTGCCTTTTCTAGCCAATGGATTCAGGCATCTCGGCGGACTGAGTGTCCGGCAACAGCAGCCACAAGGGTGCTGAGTTATTTGGATATCCCGTCGTCGTAAGACGTGTTGATCGCCCAGGACATTCTGCGCAAATAGATAAAGGGCGCCGACCGTATGAGAACCAATTGTCCAGCCTAGTTTTGATGATCCGTTTAATGATCTGCCCCAGCCAAGTGGCTATCTGTAGGAGCGTCCTTCGGATTTGTGGATAGAGATATAGGTAGATTGAAGATTGGATAAGTAGCCTCAGTCCGAAGTGATATCCCATTCTTGAGACTGAGGTACTGTTGAGCAGCTCACTCTGATATGTTCCACAGGACCGAGAAGAGGTTCTCGGCTCACCAAAATGGCAAGCGTAAGCACGATGTGATGGGTTCGATAGCCTTCACTGAGGATGCTGCGTGGTCCTGCGTCGAAAGCACGAACATTCCTTGAAGAGTTGGATCACGAAGTATCCTGGAACCCAGAAAGTGACCGCGACCACCACCAGTAGTATTTGCGCCCAACGCGGCCAGTCCAGATAATTTCCAGCAGACCTCGGGAGGATTGTGTTTTGACCATCGTTGAGAACACGCCCTATTGGCGCCATATTGACGTACGACTCCGCGAACTTTGGTGGTAGCTTTCGCTCGACCTCAATCGCGGCGGCTCACTGTTATATGGCGGCCGTCAACTATGGTGCAATTCATCAGCTTGACAAAACCTGCAAGTAGCTTATGATAAAGCGTACCACAACGCTGCCGTGCTGAGGATAGGCGGTATGACACAGAAACTCCGAGGAGAGATCGGTTCGTCTTTGGTATGTCCTTCCGTGACCATGGACTAGACAGAAAGTGAAGCGACAGAGTCATCGACGAGCGATTGACTGCGAAAGTGACACCAGTGCCATCCTTTGTCCCGACACTCGGTCCGCATATCTCTACGGCAAACAAAGCACGCACGTGCCTTGAGATGCTCAGGCCAAACTACAGCCATTTTCGGCCAGCGCCAACCACGCGTTGTCGAAAGACCGGGCTTTTGATCGGCTTGCCGATGGTGTAAAAGGGGTTCATCAAGGTTTTCACCCACAGTTCGAAAACTTCATTCATGAACTGGCGAATAGCTTCTTCGGTTTGTGGGCTCGTGGGGTTTTGTGGAATGGACGTAGACGATATGGTGGACGAGCGACTACCGGCGGAGGCAGTCGTAATGGCCGATGGCTGATGGAGGAGCATGAAGCGGACATTGGTGCCAGTGAGGAAGCAGCTTATGTGTGAATTTGTCGGCGCGTAATTGTCAATGACTTTCAGCCACATGTTCGGGCTCAACCATTGAACCTCCTCCACAACGTCCAGAGCTGCATGCACAATGAATTGGTTCATATACCGAGCTGTCTCTCCATTGCGAAACCTCGGAACACCATCTCCTCCAGCTTTGGAAGTGCCAAAGGTCAGTTCGAAGAGTGGAGTGTCCGCCGGCGAAATGATGACAAAGTAATAGGACATGGTGATGAGGACCGAGTAGCTTGCCGCGTACAGGCCGCAGGAGGGCCCAAACTCGGACTCGCGTCCTGGAGGATTTTCTTGGTGACTCGGGCTTTTGTACAGCCGTGAACGTCCACTATGACGAGGCGTGCCGGAATATCAAGAGCAAGACTTCGAGGTTGGTGGAAGAGCACGACGTCGTGTTCGTCGACGAAGTAGAGTGAGGATTAGCCGCTTTGGAACTTTGCCTTGCCGCTTTAGAGGCGTGTCGAAGAGCACAACGGGTGGTCCAACATACCACCGATGTTGCGTCCGATCTTGGGTCTCCTGGGATCAGCTTGCTTTTTGAGCCTGTATCTTCATGGTTGTCCTCCAATAAGATGGCCATGACATTCATCCAGCAGGCTCGCTTCCTCCCTCGCAGCATGCACTTCACGTGACCATACGGATCACGTGAGCGTCTATTTCCTCAGCGAACCTACGATGGTCTCACCTGGGCGCGAAACATGATACCTTGAATCGACTTTGCGACTGTCCCGTCTGTCAATCTGCACCTCTGCATACGGCCAAGATGCCCGCCCTCGCATTTGGCCTCAATGCCGCCAAATCTCGACCAGGAATTTCAAAACCATCTCAAAAGCGTAAAGCATTCTTCGACGAGGATGAAGACATTCCGGAGACCAACGACGTGCCGCAATATGGCGCAAAGAAGCCCTCGAAGCCACTGCGACCGATAACTGGGTTCGGAGAGGACGACGAAGATGACGAGCCACCTAGGAAATCACCGCAAGTCTCGCAGCCGGGCCTGCAAAGTGCGAAAGTGAAGGGGACGGGCACAGAAAAATACACGAACCTGTCGGCGTTGCGTAGTGCAAGGTTACAAGATGAGGAAGCGGCCAAGATAGACTCGTCAGTGTACGACTACGATGCAGCCTACGAGACATTTCACGCCCCGAAGGAGAAGAAATCCTCGAGCGAAGAGCAGGAGTTTGTACCGAAATATATGGGCTCACTCCTCCAAAGCGCTGAGGTCCGAAAGCGAGACCAATTACGGGCGCGAGAAAAGCTGCTCAAGCGTGAAAGAGATGCTGAAGGGGACGAGTTTGCCGACAAAGAGAAGTTCGTGACAGAGGCGTACAAGAAGCAACAGGAAGAGATCAAGCGGATGGAAGAGGAAGAAAAGAAGCGAGAAGAAGCTGAGGAGGAGCGCCGGCGGAAAGGAGGCGGTATGACAGATTTCCACAAGAGGGTGCTACAAAAGGACGAAGAGAGAATGCGGCAGATCCAACAGGCTGAAGAAGAGGCCGCCCGTAGGAAGGCGAGCGGAGTTCAAGACGAGGAGCAACCGGAAGAGGAGCAGACCGATGCAAAGATCGCGGAGGAGCTGATTCAGAAGGGAGCGCGGATTGTAGTCAACGACGAGGGCGAAATTGTCGACAAGAGGCAACTGCTGTCGGCGGGCCTAAACGTTGCGGCGAAGAAACCTGGAAAGGAACAACAGGGCTTAGCGAAACCGGCATCGGCCCGTCCCCAGGAACACTGGAAATCATCCAAGGCGCAGGACTCCCGAGTGGCTCAGCGCGAGAGACAGTCGCGGATGGTGGAGCGCCAGGTCGAAGAGATGGCCGCCAAACAGAGAGAGGCTGAGATGGAAGAAGAAAGAGCTCGGCAAGAAACGATCAAGAGCAGGCTCACGGAGACTGATAAGATGGGTGCCCGGGAAAGGTATCTGCAGCGCAAGAAGGAAAGGGAAGAGGAGGCGAAGAAGAAAAAGGAAGCGGGTGGGTAGACCCGGCCGGTTCTCGCGGTTCACCACCCCTGCTGCAATCCAAGAGGTGTCGAGCGTGCTCATTGAATAAACATGCCTCCGTCGACCGCGACAACCTTGTTATGCACGTACCCGGTCTTAACAATCCATACAACGGTCTCGGCGATCTCATCTGGCTTTCCCAGCCTCCCGATCGGGATTTCTGCGCCCCGTCAGGTCAGCCGTTCGTCACCAGGGGTCAGATGTGGGCAGACGAGTGAAGACGGCGAGCACGATGATGACTCACTGGCAGCCAGATCCGGGGCCGACGGCAACATCTTGGTGTCCTCAATCAAAGCGGGTGCGACTCCGTTGACAGTGATGCCCCTTTTCCCGTACGCGTTCGCCAACCAATGCACCAGACCGTGTATGGCCGATTTCGAGGACCTGGGGCCCCCACGCCTGGAGTTAGCCGACGAGCCCTCCAACAACTCGCACGGACAAGGCGTCGAAAGAAAGGGCTGTGGAGAGGATGGGATGGCAGTCGAAAGGACAGGGGCTGGCCAAGGTCGATACTCACGCATAGTGCGGTCCAATCACGCCGCCCGTGAAGCCGGCGACGCTGGAACAGAAGACGAGCCTCCCCCAGCCCTTGTCCAGCGTGGCCGGCACACACAGTTGGGTAAGCAGAAAGGGCGTGCCGCAGTTCGCTCTCCAAGTGGCCTCGAATCCGTCGACACTGACGTCGCTCACGTCCGTGACGCCGCTCTTGCCTAGGGTCGTGCCTGCATTGTTGAACAAGATGGTGGGATTACCCAATTCGCGCACGACAGCCGCATGCAGCTCGCGCGTCTCGGCGTAGGAACTGAGGACTGCACGGAACGCGGCAGCCCGGACGCCCATGGACTGTAGGGTCGAGACAAGTGAGAAGGCCGTGTCGGACGCGCTGTGGTAGTGTACGGCGACGGAGCAGCCGAGGCGGGCGAGGGCCAGGGATGTGGCGTGGCCAATGCCGCCTGTCGCGCCGGTGATGAGAGCGAGATGGGACGAGAGGTCGGTGACGAGGGCCATTTCAGCCTCGTCGGTGGATGGAGGTGTTTGGGGGCGTGGTCTGTTGATCCGTGCGGCTGTTGCGACAGTCAGCTCTTCAATCAGAGGGACGTTAGCCATCAATCAGAGGGATGCTAGCCCATCAGGTGCCCATGAATACTACGTACCTACCTGGTGTTGTGCTCTTGTACCGTAGACCAGATACCTTCCGGGCCCGGCCTGCAGTAGATACTAGAGATACCGTACTACACGTTGCGACGAACGGTGGCCTCTAGAACTGTTGCGAGTGTGTTCGAACTGTCCATGTCAGCGAAGAGCATTCATCCATCCATCCATCCATCAACATCTTTGGAGACACAAGTACTCTGTACTCCGTACATAGGGACTGATATATAGACATACACTCAGGTAGCTCTTGCGAAGATATCTGTCCCTTATACGAACAATCCAGGCCTCGACAGGTCAATGTAAATGGACATGTAAATACAGAGTACTAGCCAAGCACTTATGGATGCGATATGCTGTGAGACTCGGAGAAAGGACGGCTGCACGGCTGGAGGCTTCGGTCCGGCGTGTATATGTGTGTGTACATGTAAGCACGTAGCCGCTGCCCATTGCCCCTCCCAGCTGGGGTCCCATCAGAAACTAGGTACCGAGTACAGTCAAGTTATTACCTTACCTCAGGTACATACCTACCTAGGTACCCTACCTACTGTGCCTACCTATGTATGTATGTACCCATCCAACGAAACGAAGTGGCTCCTATTATCTGTGCTTCCCTAGAGCCTCGCGGGTCTGTCGGCACTGGGTTCTTTCCCCTTGGTCCACTCATCACGACGACGATAGGACAGTTTGCGAAGGCCACCGACATTGGCTTTGGCTTTGGCTTTGGCTTTGGCGACGGAAGAGGACTCGATGGTTTCGTGCCGACTGTATATTTGAGGGACCAAGTAGACGACCAAGATAGCGAGCCAGCACCAGTACGACAACAAGACTCGTCGAGTCAACTACCTCATACCTTAGCTGAGCCCAGCAACTGCAACACCGGTCGACCACCAGCCGGCGTTGACACTACATCCTTGTACCTGATATACCTCCAGCTACATGTACCCAGTCTAGCCTACTTTAGGGACAATGTCGACCCTGCACCACTCCTCCCCGAGCTGTCCGCCAGCACTCACATCTGCCACACTACAGCTCCACTACCTCGCCGAGGGCGCCGCCAACATCATCTACAGTGTGTCTGTGCGGTCTCCGCCGGGCCTACAGCACCATTCTCACTGCTGCATCTTGCGGCTGCGCAAAGACCTCCCCTTTACGAAGCCCGCTCTGGAGGTAATGCGCGATTTCGAAGAGCGCATTGGACCTCTCTTCGGCGGCCACGAGCATCTCCTCATGAAACAGGCACTGTATCCACTGACACCAGAGATGGTCCTCGATGCGAACGCCGAGTTGAGGGAGATGGAGACTGCGGATTCATCAGGCGACCGCGTCGCCGCCGAGGGCCAATCTAAAGGGAGGGTCCGCCATCATCACAGACGGCATGTCTATCTGCCCGCCTATGAAACGGAGCAGAACGGGATCTTGATGCAGAACCTAAAAGAGCCAGGAGTCGACCAGCTGGTCGAGTTCAAACCCAAGTGGTTGGTCCAGAGTCCCAGTGCACCTGTCGATGCAAGAAATTGCCGAACGTGTGCTCTGAATGCGATGAGGAGGAAGGGTGGAAAACATCAGGGCCGAGGCGATTCAGGCTTCTGTCCGCTGGACCTGCTCTCGGGGCCGGACGAAGGCGATGTGCTGCAACAGGCCCTGGCGAATGTCTGCCAGCCGGCCGAGGGAGGGATCGAGGAGTTTCTCGTATCCTTCCGTCAGCGAGTGCAGCCTGCATTGAGACATCTGGCGACGCTGCAGAGACAATACGGCTCGGTGGGTCTGGATGACTACCGCAATCCGGCTGGTAAGAATCTTGACCTGGCCATGGCATTAAGAGACTGTAGTGTCTTCCTGGCTTTGCACACAACGACGACGTCAGCTTCGGATTCGAATTCGAGTCGAGGCCGCGTCGAGCTGGTCGATGTCAAGTTCGCCGACCTGGACCTGAAGACGCCGGAAGGAAGAAAGTTGCAGAAATGGGCATCCATGGAGCAAGAGTTGCTGGACGGCGGGTGGTACTACAACGCCGAAGGATCGCACTGTTCTCTGGGTCGTCGCCGAGAGACGTGAGAACCGAGCAGAAGCAATGTACAGTGCAGGCTGGTCCAGCCATGTTCGGGAAAGATCTTTTCACCAATTATGATGGATTGGAAAGAGGAGCAGGGCCAAGGTCGAGAACTTCTGGTCTTTGACGGCCCTTATGTCGTGCTTGATCTGCGCCAGCAGTTGTGACGACAGGCCCCCTCTTCGTCGAGCGTAGATGTCGATCCCGGCGGGCGTGAACAGCGTCTTCTGGAAGTAGGTGACCATCCAGCCGCCCTCTTCATCGCCGTAGCCCAGGATCTGCCAGTGGCTCGAGGCGATCTTCAGCCATCCTTTCCCGCGCCAATTGTATGCGGCCGTGGCATCCGCCTCGGGCACGTCGACGCCTTCCACCTTCTTGTGCTTGTCCGAGGTCAAGGGCTGGTACTCGACCAGGTCGTCCAGCACTTCGGCGTTGTTCTCGAGCGGCGTATACGTGATGGTCACGTTGCGGTTTGACTTCCACAAGGGCAGCGTCGAGTGCGTGACATACCACAGGCCCTGGAGGAACGAGACGGGAGGAGGGGTGAATTGGAGGGCGAGGGCGACATCAAGGTCACGGTCACGGTCACGGTCGAGGGCTCCGCGGCCGGTGGAGGGCGGGCGGATGTTGAGACGTGTGGGCGTGGGCGCTGTGTCCGCCATGGACGCGCCACACTTCACGGACAGAACGTCGCAATCCGAGGGGATCTGGATAGTATCACACTACACACTACTACAGTAGGCAAGTGTATGTGTTGTGTTGTGTTGTGGGAAGGGAACGATGCTGGTGTCGTGGTGTCAGTGGTGTCAGAGTTGGAGATTTGGCCACGCCAACCAAATAATGACAACAATTTACCCCTTTCGGGTCCGGTGTCCGTTGGCGGCTATAAGGCTCTACTGCTCCAATTGCTGGAGTCGCCTCTTTCCAACTTCCCTTCAAGTCCGTGCCGGTCGTTCTCGCGTCCGAGCACCCAGCGAACTGAACCCCACGGTTGGCGTCAACCTGCCACTTGGCCGCCTGCTTGAGCCTATCGCTTCTTCGTCAGGGTGCCCGAGACATGCGGCAGTGCCGACCATTCGAAATGGGTCTTGAGGTCGACCGCCTCCCAGTCTCCAGCACTTTTCAACACTCCCGCGATATCCCGGCTCATCTCGCAGCCAGCCAGGAAAAACCTCCAGCCGAGCGCGTGGTAGAGGATCTGCATTGCTCTGGCCAGAACACTGCCGGTGGTGGTCCACGGATTCCTGACATGCTCGACCACCATCAAGTCCCCGCCCGGGCGGAGGAGGGAATACAGATCGCGCGCCGTCTCGTCGAGATCCGGCACAGAGCAGAGAACACGCAGACTGACAATGGTGTCGAAGAGGCCGTCTGCGGCCGGGCTGACGCCTTCTTTCGCCAGTGCACTCAGCAGGGCTTTCTTCTCTGCCGTGCAACCGAGAATGTGATAGTCATCCGTAAGTTTGGCCTGGTCGATCCGGGCTTGCAACGGTGCATGCAGGCCCCCGCTCGGTTCCGCGCCGTAGATGGCGCTGATGTTTGGGTTGTCGGCGAAACACGAGACATGAGACCCCGAGCCGGGCCCTATGTCGAGGACCACGCCGTGCGCCCGAGACAGCAGGGGCGGGATAAGCGCCGAAGGTCCCGCCGGTGGCGGAGCCGGTTCGACAGGAGCTGGGAGCAGGAGGATTGAAGATCAGAGACCCATCGTCGGCCGCGGTAGGAGCGATATTCTTAGGACTAACCAGTGCGTCTCGTCCAGAACCTGGAAAACGCTTCGTCCCTCACCCTCTGCAGATTTGATGCGGAAGGGGCTTGTCGCTGGATGAGGAAGAAATCGAACGCGGTGGCAAGAAAGGCTGGCCTGGTATCAGCAAAGGCTGTCTTGCGCCGAATCACGACCCGGCTCGCCTCTTGTAGCACCACGTACAGTAGGCACTGCCATAGAGCATATAGCCCGGAAAAATGAGATCAGAGAGGCGCTCTCTCAGAGGTGGCCACGACATGGATGCTGCTGCTGGCTGTGGCGATGGTCGATGGCCGATGGCCGAGGAGAGGAGGAGGAGGAGGAGGAGTCACGCAAATGGCCAAGAGAAGAGCAGGTTGGAGGTTGGAAGAAGAACAACGGAGGTGGGGAGCGAATACTAGTAGATTTCAGATTATATATACCTCGATAGACCGCCGCTCGACATCTGATACACCAATTCCACCATCTGGACTGTGGGGCGATACTGCAGCACACTCTTTCTTTGTCCTCATTACACACCATGTGATTTCATCCCCTTCAACACGTCGACCGCAGATCCCACAGATGGACATGGTTGATGATCACAGTATACTGTATTGCACGACTCTTTCAATGAAAGGCGGTATGGGACTGGGTGGTGATGTTGATGGAAAGACGGATGTTGGAGTACCCCCGCCCATGGTTTTTGGTAGCGTATGCTACATGTATGCAAGTGTGAGATCAGGATGTTGACGTTGTGCGATATGCGACCGGGATTCTGAGACTTCGTGCCCGGAGTCCTCAAGTCCTAATCTTATGGTTACATGGTAGGGCTGTGGCCTTGACTCCGCTATGGTCAGCTTACTTTTGGCTTAGGTACCTCGGGTACATGTAGATAACTTGACATTCATGGACATCTAGAGCTGTAGGAAGGTGTGATATGATGATGATCATGTTAGGTTATTGTAAAAGCAGCGTGGTCCTGTGTGACCCTGACGCGAGTGTAACGTACATGCATACTACACTAGTACTAATATAGCACTAGTGTAGAAATTTTAAATCAAAGCTATATAATTTATATCTCCATAATTTTGGTCACGAAACTTATTCCAATTATTTCCTCTTCTAGAGGTACTAGGATGGTTTAAGTCACGGCCTCGTGGCCTAACGGTCAAGGCGTTGGTTTTCGGTTTTCCCTATTTATAGGGATTTAGATGATCACCAAAGATTGGGAGTTCGAATCTTCCCGGGGTCGTATTATTTTTTTTCGTTGGCACTTTTTTTTTTAAGGTCAAACTTCAAGTCGGAATACTGCTATACTTACTATAGTAGGTGATTATATGTGCGATGCGGAAGCGTTGTTCTTCAGGTCAGCCTATAGAGAACCATCACTTGGGTCTGAAGTACTACTAGAGTCTCGATGTACCTAAAATATATAGAGTCATCCTTTGAATTGAGTCGAGTTGCACATCGCCATCATTATTCAACCCTCTTTACAGAGTACCTACAAAGTATCTCCCCCTCTGTGCAGGTATAATTGAAGGAGCCAGATCCATGCCTATACTTCTACTTCTTAGGAGATGGTTTCCATGCGCCTAATTCAGCATGCCTGCGCTGGACCGTCACGAGCTCTCCACGGCCCACCAACATCACTTATCGTGTCCGAATCGGAGTGAGGCTCAGGTCCTGGACAGCATGGCCTTCTCTCCGATTGTTCTCCCGTAAGTGTAAATCCCCCGTATGTGCTCCGTATGTGCTTATGGCAGTGGTTCACCGCAGAGGCGGCCGGTTTCGAGGCCTGAGGAGCCCGCCGCACATTTCCGTGTTTGGTCTTCCGGCGGAAGCAGGCATTCGCCCAGTTATTCCCCCTCCAAGTTGCGCTGCGCACAGAAACCCAATGGTGGGAGCTTCTCAGAGCTCTCCCCACACTCGGCTCCTCTGCCTCGGTCCTCTCTGCCTCTACCTCTCTCTACCTGGTACCCACACAGGATGAGCGGGTTGCGAAGCCAGTACGAGCTGGGTTTGTTACCGAAGGGCGGGACTTGACTTGACTGGTGTCGGCCAGACAATTAACCGAATCATTGACGCCGTACGCCTGCCTCCTCCATCTCATCGTCTCGACCTCCTCACTGTTCGTGGCAGGTCTAAGGAAGCAGTCGAACTCCAGAGTACACAGAGTACTCTCTCGTCCATCTCGTCCCGTCACCCTACCTCACCGCCAGTCGCGTAGACCCTGTCCTGGTCCTGTCCGTCCATCCTGTTCGCACTCATGTCCCTCTCACCCGCCGTCCGTATCGCGAGGACCGCTGCTCAGCGGTCCACCTCCCTCCTCCATGCGATCCAGTACAATCACCCGCCGAATTGCCCTTGTCACTCGAATCCCAATCACCACCATAGCCCAGCTGTGTTCGGTGAGGCCCGGCGGCGCCTGGCCACGCCCATCGACCACTCACGAACCAGAGAGTACGCGTTTGAGTTGGCCGCCAGCTCCATCCGATTCGGCCCAGGCAGTACCAAAGAGGCGGGCATGGATTTGAAGAACATGGGCGCCAAGCGGGTCTGCGTGGTGACGGATGGAAATGTCGCGAAACTCGACGCGTTGAGGCATGCGATTGACGGTCTGACCAAAGAGGGGATCGAGTTTACAGTCTATGACAAGTGCCGAGTTGAGCCTAAGGACAGCTCGATCAAGGATGCCATTGCATTCGCAAAGCCCTACCAACCCGACGCGTTCTTGGCCGTGGGAGGAGGGTCGGTGATTGACACGGCCAAACTGATGAATCTCTACACCTGTTACCCCGATGCGGATTTCTTGGACTTCGTCAATGCTCCGCTCGGCAAGGGCCTGCCCGTCGAAAAGCGTCTCAAGCCTCTCGTGGCGGTCCCGACCACCGCAGGAACCGGGTCAGAAACCACGGGGACGGCCATCTTCGACCTGGTCGAGAAGCGGGCAAAGACGGGCATCGCGCACCGCAATCTGAAACCCACGCTGGGAATCTGTGACCCGCTCAACACCCGCACCATGCCGTCGGCCGTTCACGCCTCGTCGGGCTTGGACGTCTTGTGCCATTCCCTCGAGTCCTGGACCGCCATCCCGTATTACGAGAGAACACCGCGGCCGACCAACCCAATCAACCGTCCGGCGTACCAGGGCGCCAACCCCATCTCGGACATCTTCTCCCTCCAGGCTCTGAGATCGACCGTGAAGTATCTGCCTCGGGCGGCCAAGGACCCTGAGGACTTTGAGGCGCAGAGTGAGATGCTTTTGGCCGCCACTTTGGCCGGTGTGGGGTTTGGAAACGCTGGCGTCCACCTGTGCCACGGTATGAGTTATCCCATCAGTGGCCAGAACCCGGGATACAAACATGCGGGCTATCAGGTCGAGACGCCCATCATACCTCACGGAGTCAGTGTGGCGGTCACCGCCCCGGCCGTGTTCAAATTTACGGGCTCCAGCAATCCAGACCGTCATCTGGCGGCGGCAGAGTGCTTTGGCATAGATATCTCAAATGTCAAAAGAGAAAGTGCCGGCGAAGTCCTCAGTGAAGCGTTGGCCGAATTCCTCATCAAACTGGGCGATCAGCCTCGAGGCTTGAAGCCGCTAGGATTCTCACGGGATAGCATTGACGACTTGGTGGAGGGCACCTTGCCGCAGAAGAGAGTGCTGATGCTTGCCCCGCGGCTGAGCGAAGAGTTGAATGAGGAGCGGCAGCAGCTCCGAGCACTGTTTGAGGAGGCTCTGGAGTACTGAAGAGATGCGGGATGTCTGAATGATGGGATGCATGGCTCTGCAATGCTATCTGCTATTGCTATCTGCTGCCTGCTGTCTGCTGCAATTGCTCCTGTTTGCAGGGGTTGCCTCTTTTTTTTCGGAGCTCAGGCCGGCTGACCGCTTGTTCAGCTTCCCCGGAAATCGCAACAAATCGCGGGGGCTCAGGCTCGTCCGCCTCCACCTTTTCTCCTCCTCCTCCCACCTCCCACCATCTGCCATCTGCCATCTGCTGCGCCTCCCACATCACATCCTTTCAGTTGCGACTTCGGCCTCTCTCATCCCCCCATGCTTGCATCTGGGGTTCTCCCACGGACCCTCTCCTACCTAACGTCTCATTTGCTCGATTGGATGGCTGACGCACCGAATTGACAAACCACGAATGGATTCTGAAGGTGCCTGGCGCCATACCGCCGACCACAGAAGAAAGCTAGTGTCTCCAACACCTCATTCGCACAACGTGGTTCGATTTGTTGGATACGTGGGTGGAAAATTAAAATGAAAAAGTCGTGCAACAATAACATGAAGAAATAAAGTCTGCAATCTAAACATCTGCAAACGCAACATTTTTCTGGCCCTATCCTCTCGTTGATCCTCAGCTCCCGTTCTCTTCCTCGAGTAGTGATTCGGCCAGGCGGTGTCCATCTTGTGCTCTGTAGGGCCAATCCCCCGTTCCTCTTCATTGTGGCACCGCTCGTTCATGCTCTTAGGAAAAACCCCCCTCGCATTATTAGAGATAGCCAACCATGGCTTCGTCCAACCTTGTTGGCCACACGGCTCGACCTCGAGTCCTATGTCCCGAAAACCTCTCGGCCGATGGATTGACGCTGCTTCGCAAGACGCTCGACGTGGATGAGAAGCAGGGCCTGACCCCCGAGCAACTCATTGACATGATCCCCGAGTACGACGCACTGTTGGTGCGGTCCGAGACCAAAGTCACCGCGGCCCTGTTGAATGCGGCGCGCAAGCTCAAAGTCGTGGCTCGTGCCGGCGTGGGTGTCGATAACGTCGACGTCCCTGCCGCCACGAGACTGGGCATCGTCGTGGTCAACTCGCCCAGTGGCAACATCCAGGCGGCCGCCGAACATACCATCGCTTTACTCATGAGCTTGGCGAGGAATGTCCCGGATGCCGATGCGAGTCTGAAAGCTGGCAAGTGGGAGAGAAGCCGTCTGGTCGGTGTCGAGGTCAAAGGCAAGACTCTGGGGATTGTGGGACTCGGGAAAGGTATGCCGTCGTCGATATCTCCTCTCTCCTCACTCCTACCCCGGCATGGCATCTCGAAGCGTTTTTTGCTCCATGTCTCTGTTCTGCTGCTGCCGTTGCGTTGGCCTTGGTTCTTCCCCTCCCACCTTGGGCGGCCCAGTTGATCTGACGCACCCCCGTTGCTGCAGTCGGTCTTATAGTCGCTCGTATGGCTCGTGGCCTGGGGATGAACGTGGTCGCCGCAGACCCGTATGCGTCTCAATCGGTCGCGGCGGCGGCCAATGTCATTCTCGTCGAATCCCTCGCGGAACTCCTACCTCGGGCCGACTTCCTCACCATCCACACGCCCATGCTGGCGTCGACCCGCGGCATGCTCTCTAGCACCGAACTCAACCAGATGAAGCGTGGAGCACGCATCCTCAACGTTGCCCGGGGCGGGATTGTCGACGAGAAGGCTCTCCTGTCCGCGCTCGACTCGGGGCACATCGCCGGGGTGGCCGTCGACGTGTTCACGAGCGAGCCTCCGACCAAGGACCCGGACTCGGCTGCCGCGAGGCTCGTGCAGCATCCCAAATGCATTGCGACCCCGCATCTCGGGGCCTCGACGGTCGAGGCACAGGAAAACGTGTCCATGGACGTGTGCGAACAGGTGCTGCAAATCCTGGCGGGCGACTTGCCGCGCAGCGCGGTCAACGCTCCGATCATCCTGCCGGCCGAATACAAGACGCTGCAGCCGTTTGTTCGCTTGGTCGAGAAAATGGGCTCCTTGTACACGCAGCACTTTACGTCGCCGAGGCAGCCCGCGCAGAGAAACATCAACACGTTCGATCTCATCTACGAAGGCGAGATCACGCACATGTCAAGCACCAAGCCCCTGTTCGCAGCCTTGATCAAGGGGCTCACGTCGCCCATCTCGGACGCGGAGGGGTTCAACGTCAACATTGTCAACGCCGAGACGGTGGCCAAAGAAAGGGGCATCTTCGTCAACGAGCAGAAATCCCGCGACCCCAGTACCCAGGCTCAGGCTTACAGCAGCCTGGTCACTCTGGTCGCTCGGGCCGGGGCCGGAGCTGGAGCCGGATCGGAAGGGCTGGTCAGCACGACGGGCACAGGCCAACAGCGGGAGAGTAGCAGTAGCACGCAACATATCATCTCTGGATACTGCAGTGACAACTCGCCCTTCATCTCACGACTCGGTCGGTTCTCGACCTCGTTCGTGCCGGAAGGGAAGCTGCTCATCTGTCACAACTACGACTCCCCGGGCAAGATCGGCGTCGTGGGCAGCGTCTTGGGCCGGCAGGGGGTCAACATCAACTTTATGAGCGTCGCCCCGGCCACCTTTTCTGGTTCTGGTTCTGGTTCTGGTTCTGGTTCTGCCTCTGCGGCTTCCCCGACCGGCATCAATGGGAGTGGAAGTGGGATTGGCAGTGGTGGTGGCGGTGGAGACGGCGCCGAGCCGGTTTCCTCCAAAGAGACCACCGAGGCTCTCATGATACTGGGTGTTGACAAGGAAGTAGGAGACGACGTCAAGACGGAGCTGGTGGGTGCGAGGGGGGTTTTGAACGTGAGTAGTGTTACGCTGTGATATATGACAAGTGACATGCATGCAGGTGGCATGCGATGCACAGCTGTAGACTACATACACAAAGCAGTGCTGGATGGTAGGATGGAACGGTGCCGTAGCTGGTCTCTGCCACTGCCGCTGCCGCTGCCGCTGTCGCTGCCGCTTTGGTGTTCGTATCGACAGTGTCGCCCTGCTGGAGACGGAGAAGTGAGAAGTTCCGTATACCTTATACCTATTAAGTACGCTGCCAACTTGATTGCACCTGTATTTGCACCGTTTGCACCGTTTGCACCGTTTGCACCGCTCGTACTCGTATGGTTTGCACCGTTTGTACTGGTGGTAGGTAGGTGGTGCCTGGCCATACATATTATGTAAGCGGGCATCGGTCTCTGTGTCTCTAGACGTCGGACGACAAGTCTGCAAAGACCTCGTTGCAAATGCCCGAAATGAATTGAAGGCATCCGGGAATCCCAGAGTCTTCCTTCTCTCGACCCATCATATAATCTGCAGAGGGCGGCATCGAGACTTGTTTGGACTGAGCGAGCACTCACATCTCCCTCCTCCCTCCTCCCTCCTCCGTCCACCAAACCCACCGCCGCTGACTTGCCTTTCTTTACCTACTGCAAGTTCAGCACCACACCACACCACACCACACCACACCACATCTTCCAGTGGTTTGTTCAAATAGACATCGAGACCATGACACATCCACCAGCGCCAGTGTCGGCGTCGGCGTCGGCGTCAGCACCGCCGGCGTCTCCGTCGTCCCCGTCGTCCAGCCCTTCCCCAGTCCTACCGGCCAACACGTCCCTGTACGCACGGCAGCTCCTCAGCAACCCGCCGGCGTCACACAGCGCGGCCATCGAAAGCGCCATCTCGAAGCTTCAGCTCCTGGCGCACATTGAAGGCGGCTACTTTGCCGAGACGGACCGGGACGCGCTGCTGGTGCCCAACCCGTTCCAGCACCTGCCGGCGCTGGCGAACCCGACCGCGACCGACGACTCGCCGACCCGCCACGCCAGCACGACCATCTTCTACCTGCTGGCGCCGCGCAGCCCCGTGGGCTACTTCCACCGCAACCGCGGCCGGACCGTGCACACGCTGCACCGCGGGCGCGGCGTCTACGTTCTGCTGCACATGGACCGCCGCGACGCGCGCACGGGCAAGGTGCCGGTCGAGACGTTCGTCGTCGGCCACGATCTCGACAAGGGCGAGAAGCTGCAGTGGATCGTCGAGGGGGGCAAATTCAAGGCGAGTTTTTTGATCCCCGACTCCGACTCCGACACAAACACCCCCGCCACTGATACGGATGTGGACGGTCAACCTGGCAGTGCAGCCGGCTTGCTCATCAGCGAAACCGTCGTGCCGGGCTTCGAGTATGCCGATCACGATTTCTTGACCGCCGAAACCATGCGTGATGCTTTGGACCCGGCCCAGCTCCACGAGCTGAAGTGGTTGTTGAAGAGGGACGAGCAGAAACGCTTGGATGCGCTGTGACACCTCGCTGCACTGCACTGCCAGTGGTAGTGGTAGTGGTAGTTGTCCATGGTATAGTGCGGTGCCCTCCTGGCCAGCGGCACTCGTGCATGGCTGTGTGGCTGTATGGCTGTTTGCCGGCGCATGGACAGATACGCAACGCACGCAGCTGATCTCTCTGTAACATCGACCATTGAGTATCCGAGTTGACCCATATCAAAAGCAATGCAGGGTGTCATGTGCCATACCATACTCTTGTTGAAGGTTAGAGAGGCCGTAGTATTTAATGTATCCTTCTCGCCAACGCCGCAATCTACGCCCGCAACTGCAACTCAAACCTGCCTTCCAACTTGCCGTCCAAAGACGCCGGCGAGATCGTAACCCCAGGCCTGCTCCAAGCTCACTCTCAATCTCATAGCGCCCATGTATCGCAGCCATCCGACTCATAGCTCCATCCAAAACCACAGCATACCGAATTCTCCCTTGGACTTGATAAAAGCCGGGCACCATCGCTCCATGATACCCCCGGCCAGTGCAAGGAAATCCGCAGCCTTTTTGACCTGCAGCAGGTTCTGAACCTGCCGACCCTATGTTAGCTATCAATAGTGAGCTGCAAGGGATAATGAGGAATCTCACTTGGATAGTAGTATTTGCATCTTTGGGTGTGATGCCAGTACTGTCAGTACCGGCATCGACTGGGACGATGAAACCGGCATCTTGTTTGGTGATTCGAGGAGCGAACGTCGAGTGAGAGTGTCCGGTTAGTATGCTGGGGATACCTTCTGCAATAATGCCCAAACAATTCCCACCGCACCGCTCGCAGTCATTCGCGGTCGAGGCTTCATCATAACAACTCGAGCTCGCCCCTCTCGACGCCGCCCCTGACATCCCGCCACCTGACCAGCCAGACCTCTCCGTGCCTCATCCTCAACTCGACGGTGGCGGGCTCCCGCTCCCACTCTCCGGTTTCAGACCCGGCGGTCGGGGCGAGGTCGACGTCGCGTTCATTGCTCCACACGCCGTCAACCAGACACCGCACGACCACGGCGATGGCCGCATCCGGCGGCTCGAGCATGGGAACACCGCCCGTCGCGTCGTCCAGCCGCCTCAACGCCGGCGGGAACGCACTGAGGAAGCTGGAGCTGTAGAAGTCGGACAGCAGGGCCTGGTGGGCGCGCAGAAACTGTGTCTCGGCAGCGCTCAGGTAGTGCGTCGACATCGATCCTGCCGCGCCGGCGTCCTGCCGTTGTGCTTGTAGTCGTAGTTGCGCGAGATACCAGCCGGCGTGCTTGGTGAGCTTGGCCAGGCGCTGGCGCAGGAAACTCCGCACCAAGAACTGCGTGCGTGACAAGTCGGTCTGGAGGATCGAGAGGATCAGGTTGGTGTTCTGCGTGCCGCTCGGTGCTTTGTGGCTGTGAGGGCGAGGATGAGGGTGCCCGTAGCCGTTGTTCAGGGCGTGGGACGCCGGTGCCCCAGTACCACTGTCGCCGCCGCCGCTCGAAGCCAGGTCTTCGATCCTTGATACCTGGCTCTGTACGCGCGCCATCACCCGGTTCATCAGGTCGCACGGGTACGGCAGTAGATCAGGCGCGCATCGCTCACACGTCCACGCGCGCGTCAGAAGTTGGTGGTCAGTGAAGGCATCCGTGTCGGAGAAAGCGTCGGCCTGGCCCCTGGACCCCGCGTCAGGAGGCCGCGACACCTCGGCGAGGATGTCTGCGATGTCCATGTCCATGTCCATGTTTGGTCGCGGTCACGGTCACGGTCTTGGTCCCCAACCGGACAGTCAGAACAAGATGGGTGGACGCCCAATGACCCGGCTCGACCTGAAGCCGAAGGGAGGCGCCCAGTGAAGAGGGAGTGAGGCCGGCGGCGGGAGAAGATGTGTGGCCAATATACGGAGTATGCCTTCGCCGGTCGAGACTGGAGGATGATGCACTGATGCACTGATGCACGGATGGGCCGAGAAGAGACAACAACGTAGGCTCGTCCCCAACGTCTTCCGCCTACTCGTGAACGTCCTCAATTAGTGTAGGCGAGGAAGTCTAGACCGTCGTGTGCAGTTGCAGGAACTCGACTCGGGCACGCGAGGTGCAGCGGAAAGGGGCGCCGCACTCTTGGCATCACCATTACCAGGTATTGTCGTGTGTGAATGTCTCAGCCTCGCCGATATGTGTACGGAGAATCATCCCCCGTCCGAATCTTACGACGACGGCCACGACGGCCACGACCAGACTACAACTACGACTACATTCCCCGATGTGAGCAATGACCAAGGACCAGAGGAATGACCAAGGACCATAAACGTAGATAGTGGACCCTAGACAGAGACCGTAGACAGCAGCTACATGTAGGCAACTCGGATCTGGTTTCCCTACGGCTCGTGCTGAATCAAGTATCCGGTCCATCTCAGAGCGGCTTGCTCGACCGTCCTGGTATCAGGTCGCCTCCATGTACATTCACCCAAATGCCTGCTATACCCTCCCAGTACGCCATGCTAGTGCGTCCATGACCTGGTTCGTGACCTGGCCGTGACCGGTCCCCAAGCGCTAAATCCATGTGTCGTCGAAACCGGTTCTTCATCATGATGTCGTCCCATCGCAGCATGCCCCCATCAAGCTAGGTACTGGTAGGAAGGCTTAGCTGGATCAGGTCCTCTCTCCAGATACTCCCGATCAATCAACGCCTCAATCTTCTTCTTGATCATGTTCACGTCGGGGAGGAATCGGGCGGACAACTGTTGCAAGGTCTCGCTCATCAACTGCGAGTGCGACAGTGTCTTGCGTGATTTCATGATGCGTACAATGGCCGCTTCAATGACATGGCCACGCTCGTCGTCCGTCCGTTTCTGGGTGGCCCGACGTTCTTCGCTGTTTTCGATCCGGTTGGCCCCCCCAGCCACCACACTGACCTTGATCTTGAGGAACTGACTGGAAAAGTCTTCGTTGAAGTGGAATTTGTCCGAGAGCTTGATGTCCTTGCTCATCGGGTCCTTCTTCAGCATCTTCCATTTCGAAACCAGCGACAGCGATTGCAGATTTCGGACCAGATCGCTTCGGGGGATGTTGGTTTCGGCGGCAATTTGATCGAACGTGAGACTCTCCCCCGGCGCCAGATCGTTGAAAAGCATGAGAATCACCATTCCATACGTAGACACGTTGATTTCATAGCGTCGGGTTTTCCCATTCACCGTGAACGTCGCTCTCAAGTCGGCATCCCCGAGGCTGGGCATCCACGTCAACTTGCGGCCGGTGTGCTTGTCCAAGTAGAATTTCTGGAATCTCTGTCGAATGCGCTCCACCGGTGCCGGGAACTTGCATTCTCGTCTGGACTCGTCGTCTTGGTCGGTTCGGAACAAGGTTTCGAACGGCCAGACCGTCGTGGTCAAGACTCGGCAATCCAAGTCGATCCGCTTGGGATCGGGGTCGCCGAGGCGGTCGACATATTCCTTGTACTGAGTGCTCAGATTGTCCGACAGCTCGGTGTCTCGGATGAGACCTTCCAATTTCTGGGTGAACTGACTGCCGATCTTCATCTTCATCTTGGAGAGCATCTGTCGTTCCATTTCGCGGCTGACCGACTTCTTCATCAGTAGCCGCTTGGCCATATGCTTCTTGTAATATGTCTCAAAGAGATCTTTGTTCGCCAGGTATTGGAGCAAGAGGATGCCGTGGTCGAGGAGAGCATCCACTTCCGCGTCGGTCTTATCCCTGCCGCCACGCTTGAGATATTCATCCAAGAAGAGCGACAGATACTCCGGGCTTCGGTCGTTGGCGTTGATGAAATCCTGAAAAGAGATCTCCAGGGCCTTTTCCATCACCGCATCCCTCTGGAAGGCCTCGACCCAAACCCGGTCGAACTTGCCTTTCAACGCCAGGATTTGCTCCACCCATGTGATGGCAGCCTGAGTCTGCTGGCTCAGGGTCTTCTCCGGCGCGGCCTTTCCGTCGGCGGCGGGCCGGGGCGCCGTTCTCGGCGGCGGTGGAGCGTCGCTGATGACACTGGCGGCTTTGTTGATCTCCGCGCCCAGCTCAATAACCCGTTTCTGGACGGCTTGTTTGAGTGCCACTTTGGTGTGGTCGACCCGAGCCAGGAGGTCAAAGACATTGGCGAGATCGGAGATTTTGTCGTTGTCCAGCATGGACTTGACCCCCGTCCCTTCCATGTCGATCACGTCGCGGATGTGGGTTGCTATCAACTCCTTTTCCACCACGTGCTTGATCTTGACGTCCGTGATCGAAGATATGGTTTGTTGGCATCTCTCACCTTCCTCGACCAGTCTTCTCCTCGCATGGGTGCAAAATGTACTCGCGTCCGCCGCGGCCAGAAGTGCCCGACCTTCATCCGCGTAGAACCTGCGGCTCATGTCGAGGAATTGGGGTTCGAAGGAAGTCAAGTACAGCTTGGTCGATTCGTCTTCCGTGAAGTTTTCGTACAGGCCCTCCAGCATGTAGCAACAGGCCCGAACCAGGGGACGGTCGATGACTTCACCATTCCGCTCCATCTTGATCATGTCAAGAATGACGCTTTCGAGGAGCGACAGGACATCAAATCTAGGGTCATCGGTGAGCGGAGTTCGGAGGACCTGTGCTCGGAATAACGCCATGGCGGTCGCGAATATGGAAGGCCGCCTTTGATCTTGGCTGTTGACGCGGTCCTGGGCCTATAAGCATCGCATCAGAGGGCCGCGATTTGGAAGGGGGGACGTACCATATACATGAGTACATCGGTGATCATGCCCATGGACAGTTGGTGGTCGGCAAAAGCATCTGTGATCGCTCTGATGAATCGTTCGCCGGCGATCCTCCGCTCGTTCGATTGCGCCCCGGGGGTTTGTTCCAGACTGCCCACGGTCATGGTGGGTGTGATCAGCGACAGTATCCTTGGCCGGACATGGTCCCGCAGCCACGACTCCTCCAGTTGCACGACTCGATCGTACAGCAGGTCTTGCTTCTTCTTTAGCACCAGCTTGTATGCACCCCGGAAGAGCTCTTCAAACGATAACTTCGAGGCATTCTTGCCGTGGATTTCCAGAAACGCCGTGGACAGCGTGGTCCATATGGAGTCGAAGTCGACGTCGTCTTTGGTGAGTCCCTGTGGCAAGGGCCGTCAGCGAGGCCGTGAGGTGCAGGTACACGAGGCGGCAAGGCTGTTTGGGTGCTCGGGATCTGTGCTTGGAACGACTTACCCTTCTAGGGGCCCTTATCTTTCCTCCCCTCCCCTTTGCCAACATCGTGGGCACAGCGGGCTGCTCGTGGCGGACACGCTTTCAGAATCACTCGATGAGTCGTGGAGAAGGCGGGGTCCTGAGACGGCGGCTGGAGATGGTAGAACTCGGCGCAAAGAAAAAAGACTCGACCATGGGGCATGAGACAAGACCGCGTCGGTGGCCTCGGTCAAGAAACTGCCCAGAAGCAACGCCCAAAGAAGTCGTTCAACACCGTCTTCGCTGCCTCACTGCATCTTGTGGGTGCGGTTCACATTCGGCAAAGCTGCCTCCTGCAAGACTGGGGATACGGGAGTAACTGGCGACTGTTACAGTTGGCGGTTAAGTACTAGGTAGTTAATTAGTGGCCGAAGCCCAGACAAAATCAGTTTAGTACCCAGCTAGGAGTACCAGTCACGTGCATCGGCTGCCCGAGGCGGCGAGTTGTGACCGCGAGAGAATGATTAGACATCGAAAGGACTCGGTCGGTGTTGTTGTTCGCATACACACCCTTCTCACACCTGACAGCCGCTGGAATCATGCAGTCACTATCGCCCAGGCTCATTTCGCATCGGTCTTTGACGGCAACGTTGCGGAGGCAGGTCCGCCTGCACTCTTCGCTGTCAAGGACACCCTTCGCGGCTCGATGCCATCACTCCCCACGACCCTCTTTCACCCCCTTCAGACGGTACGAGTCTTCTCTGACGGTGCCGGAAACCACTCCTCGAAAGCCGGTATCGGAAGACCAGCCTTCCTACCAGTTGAGCTTCACGTGCAAACCTTGCCTGTACCGCTCTTCGCACAGAGTTACCAAGCACGGCTATCACCACGGCACGGTGCTGATCACCTGTCCTTCCTGCAAAGCTCGTCACGTCATCGCCGACCACCTCAAGGTATTTCTGGACTCGCGGCAGACACTAGAGGACATCTTGAGGGAAAAGGCCGAGAAGGGCGAGGATTTCACCAAGTTGCTGAAAAAAGGACAACTGGGTATCCGACCAGGCTCTGTGGTCGGAAATGAGGGGGAAGAAGATATCGAATTTTGGGAAGACGGCACTGAGACTGTCCACACACCTCTGGATGGAGGAAAAGCCAGTCCGCAAGGATCTGATGCCAGTTGAACGATGAGCGACGATGCAGTTCGCAAGGAATCAACGCCGGAGCTCTCCATACCACAACACTGCCGACCGGTTGCAGCAAATGTCGTACCGGATGTTAGTCGAGTGGAAGCTACAGTGCTCCTCCGTCCAGCAGAGCACAGGCACTCGCGATCTTCAGCCGATGTTCTCGAGCACATTACGCGGCGCCGGTCGTCGTCGACAGTCGAATCTCCACTCAGCCTACGAATACCGCTCCGGCAAAGTCAAGCAAAGTCATGCAAAATCTAGGATCTCACTGGAATGCTGGTCGTCGGCCTGATGAAGGCTGGTGTGCTACCCCTGAAGATGTGAGTGGGGCCGCCTGTATAGCCTTACCCTTGGGCCCGAGTCGTGTTTGCGGCTTGTAACTTCTGTTGGACACCAACGGGGACCGGCCTTGTACAAGAGTCCCGAACGGATCCTTAAGGAACGTGCATTCATTGAAATATCTGCCCGACAGTGAAAGTGCACCCCTGTATATTATGTATAGATATCACGCAGCGAAGAAGTCAATTTATCGGTACTGCAAACCATTTTCGCGGTCCCTCCTGACGGGATAGTCAGTCTTGGCCGCATTATACGCTTGCAGGCTCCAAAGTCATTCGGACTTGGTCACGGGTCTGGTTTTTGGTTGTATCACACATGACTGGGGCCGAGAAGAGTCGTCTTCCTCAGTTTTAATGTCCATTTGGGACACTCTCCTTGATTAAATAGACCCTTGCTTCCCATGGACTTAGGTATCTTCCCGGCTCGTCGACGTTGCTGACCATCAACTCCTTGTACGCGTGGTCTAGACCAGTAGGATAGTGCAGAGGTTGCACCTCGTCGGAGAAGCTCAGGAAGACGAGGATCTTCAGCCCGCCGTCGGGATGCGTCTTGGTGAAGGTGAACACATCCTGGTCGAAGTAATCCCAGACAGTAAAGTCCTGTCCGAAGACCATGAGGTCGGCATGGTCGCGGCGCAAGCGGATCATCTTCTTCCAGAAGTTCAGCGGCGAACGGGGGTCCAGGAGCTGGGCGGCAGCGTTGACATGCTTAAAATCATCGTGAACCCGGATCCAGGGGGTGCCCGTGGTGAAGCCGGCGTTGGGCGACGAGTCCCATTGCACGGGCAAGCGGGCGTTATCGCGGCCGACCAGCTGGAGGCCTTGCATGGCCTTCTTCAACCACAGCGGATCGCCGTTGTGGCGGGCCGCGACGTCGCCGTACGCGTTCAGCGAGTCGACGTCGCGCAGCTCCTCGACGCCCCAGTGCGTCGGGTGGTTGTACATGCCGATCTCCTGGCCCTGGTAGAGGAACAGGGTGCCGGTCAGGCAGCACATCAGGACGGCAAGCATCTTGGCCGCCTGCTCGCGGAACTCAGCCTTGTCCGTCGCGAACCGTGACAGGCTGCGGGCCTGGTCGTGGTTCTCGAGAAACACCGTCGTCCAGGCGTCCGTGCCGCGAATCAAGTCCTGCACCTTGCGAATGGCCTCCTTAAACTCCGGCAGGGTGTGCCGCGTGGTGTGGTGTTTCTTCCCGCCTGCCTGCTTGTGGGTGCCCAGGTCCACGATGTCAAAGTCGAACACGCAACTGAGCTCCCGCGCCTCGGCAGACACGTACCGCAACACTTCGGCTGCTTCAGTATCCGGCAGCTCCCCGACCATCAGCACATCACCGTACTTGTCAAGCACTTGCTGGCGTTGCTCCTTCAGCCATTCGTGCACGCGCGGCCCGTTGGTGAAGTACTGGAACGCAGGCTGAAACTCTTCCCCAGGAAGGCGAACAGGTGCATCGGGAAACGAAATGTCCTTGGAATACATATTCGCCGTATCCACCCGGAACCCGTCGATCCCTTTATCAAGCCAGAATTCAATGGCTGACTTGTAGATCCCGCGTCGAGTTTCTTCGTTCTCCCAGTTGAGGTCCGGTTGTTCTCGGGCGAACAGGTGAAGGTAATACTGGTCACGCTCCCGACAATATTCCCAGGCGCTTCCCCCGAAGATGGAACTCCAATTGTTGGGTGGACGGCGCTGTCCATCAACCACCCGGGGGTCTCGCCAGACATACCAATCGGCGTACTTGTTGGCTGTGCCCTTGCGGGATTCGGAAAACCAGGCATGCTGGTCGCTCGTATGGTTCACCACCAAGTCCAGAATAAGCTTCATTCCTCGCCCATGGCATTCCTTGATCAGGCGGTCCATATCGTCAAGAGTACCATAGGGAGGGTAAACAGCTTCATAGTTGGATATGTCATAGCCCATGTCCCTCTGAGGCGAGTCATACATTGGGGACAGCCATATCGTTTCGATTCCGAGATCCTTCAGATATGGTATGGTGCTGATGATGCCAGGTATGTCGCCAATGCCGTCGCCGTCGCTATCTTTGTACGAAGCGGGCCATATCTGGTAGCATGCGCTGGCTTTCCACCAGTCCGGCTGCGGAGCGGACATTGACGTTTGGAGGGCCCAACAGAGTGCAACTCAATAACTGGCGAAAGGAGGGAAGGGGCTGCGTGAGGTACGGACGAGACTTGGAGGGGGGGAAAGATGCAGCACAAAGGAAACAGAGACGACCACAGAGTCAATCCATGGGTCGGAGGGGGTCATGCTTGATTACCTACCTGACCTGAGCTGGTACATAGCCATACAGAGTTTGCCGTTCTGTTCTCGGTGGCTTCGTCGATGAGAACCAAGGTGTGGTGGTGAGTGGTGAAGGATACAGTGAAGTAAATAGTTTCGGCGAGAATTTGTCCGCAGTCGCCGGATCAAAGATAATCCTTCCCGAGACGCCGACAGGCGGTCTGAGGTTGTCACATCAATTGCCGCACTGCCGTACTGCCGCACTGCCTGCCGCACGGTAGTTGGCGATTACAAGACGACTTTGTTGATTAGTAGGTCGGCAGAGAGCGCTGCTCGTGGCTACATCTCTCACAACCAAGTCTTGCGGCGACAGCGGCCTTGGTAGCGCAGTATCGCAAGCATCTCATGATGGACATCTATTCTTATTATCTATGCGGAAGCGATGTAGAGGTTGATTTGCTCACGATGACCAGGAAATCCACTCCGATGAGTAAAATTCAAGACGGTGTTCGTTACTAATGAAAATGGGTTGATCCGTGGTCCCGACGCTTATATCAATGGTGTCTGAGGCAGTGCGGAGTTGCAGGGTTTAGCGAGCTCCCCATGGGCCCCATGTTCAATTTGGTGCTGCCCGGCATCCTAGAGCGTATGGCGCACCTAACCAAGCAAGGAAGGACAGAGAGCATCGTGCTATCTAGTAGTAGTGGTGGTGAGCGGTGCTCAACTTGCCAAGTAGCCTGGCACCTTGCCCGGAAACCATGGATGGCATGCATGTACTCTGTAGACTGTCCCAGTGTCCGCCGACTGCAACCACTATCTTGACATGCCTAAGCCTTTCTCTTTTTGAGGAATACGTCAAGTACATCTGCAGATCGATGGCCTGTGAGAGGAGAAGCTTGGGGTTGCCGTCCTACTGTTGTAGGTTATCCGTAGACCTGGAAGGATGCCACGATATCGAGTCAGTCTCTGTATGGGTTTGGTACTTCTTGTTCCTGGACGATCGGAGCTAGAGAGCACAGCCCCACGGGTTGCTAAAGAGTCAGGGCCCTGGCCACCTCAGTCCTGGACACTCAAGCTTGAGCGGACGCGGGAAGCGAAGAACAATACTCATCAATCGAGCATTATCAATTCGTTTCAGCACCAAGAAGTTTACCAGCAGAAGAATCCGCGAATCACCATCTGGCGCAAAAGGACGGTGTGCCGTTGCGGATGGCTCTAAGCAGTGAGTTCAACCAGGCACCTACCAGGCAGGACCCCTGAAATGTTGATCAATACCTGTTTAAGAGCACGTTAACACTAGCTCGGGCTCAGGTCATTTGATTGCACATGCCGAGTTGTGGCAAACAGTGGCTGCCACAGCAGCGAGCAAGCGCACACGATTGACGATAGATAGTAGATACCATGCACCAGTTTTGGACGAATTTCACTCCAGATAGCCAACGGAACCAGCGGCAGCCGATCAGTGCCTCTTTTGAATTGGGCCGACATCGTCAAGATTTGGCCTTGCTTCAAGAACAGAATCAAACCGAGAGTTGACCGTTCCTCCGAAGATTTCTTCACATGTGCCGCTCTTGGAAGGCGACTTTGATACTCGTTCTTTCAGCTGGATGCCGGGAGTAGCGATCGACGGTAGAGGTTGTGTGATTCACTGAAAATGGCGGTACCCTAGGCGCGGTCCCGACCTTCACCAACGGCGGGCCGCAAAGACAAAAAGGCAACCTCGGGGAATACCAAGTAAATACATAGGTATCAAAGGGTTTGTGCACTGGTCAGCCCTTTGAGCCTTGCCATGCCGTGTACGAAGTACATTGACGCGGTGAGCAGGGGTGCTGCTCGACTATTGAAACGGCATCCTGCAATTGTCCCTTGCTGTGATATGCATAAGTCTCAAACGGGCAACAGCACGGCGCGGGGTTTTGAGCGCGCATCTTTACGGATTCCACGGAAGAGATGAGGGCCACTGTACGTACTGCATGGCTGGGAGGGGTGGAACGCAGGCTGGTGAAAGGCTCAGAGCTGGTGTCAGCTGTGCATTAGTTTATTGCGCGATTCCTAGTGCTCTGGAGTCTGGCGGCGCTCTCGAGTATCTGCTCGGGACGCCGTATGTGTACTATCTTGCCGACTGTCCGAGGCAGCATCCTGGTCGTGCTGAACTCGAACCGCGTATCGAAGCCTAAGAAGCCCGCCCAGAGCTGGTGTGGGGATTATGCAGGACTGGACGCCATGCCCGAAGCGGCCTGGCGCAGGTGCGGAAGCTGTCAAATCAAGCCGCCCGAAGGGCTGCGGCGCCCCCACATAGACGAACTCTATTTTGTCTTCACCCTCATCTAAAATCCTTCACTAGCGATGAACCGCTCCACCTCTTCCGCGAGACAGGTGGCTTGCCGAGCACTTTGGCAGTCAAGTGCTCGAGGACTGGGCGACGTCCCAGTTCGAGCTTGAGTCGAAGATAACGAATTCTCGTCGCTTTCCGCACCCAAGAGACGGCGGATGCGGGTGGTATTTCTTGTAACTGCCATCCTCTTTCCCCGCCTTTGTCCTCGACCGACGACCAGAGAGGTGTCCGACTCCACCAACGACAGCTGCGACGCCACCGTGTAAAGGGTGCGAGCAGTGTGACACACCGAGGCGGCATCACTTGAGCGCAGGCGCGCTCGGCAGGCACTGTACGCATCATCGAACCCAAGCCTCGCCAGGGAAACATCCGTGAGGTGATGGAGGCTCGAGGCCAGCATCTACCTCAAGACAAAAGCCACAAACTGCAGGGAAATCTCGGTTGGGAGTCGTCTCCGCCCTGGGCGTCAATACATGCGTGATGTTGTTAGGTTTGTGATTTGTCCTTGGATCTTGGATACGGCGTCCCTTGCAGGGGTTGTCCTCTCGAACTATCTCGATCCAAGATCTTTGGTCTCGAAGAGTTTAGGCTCCCCACATAGAGTTACCTGACGGCGGGACAGACCTTGACTACCAGCCAACTCAGCGCTCTCTCTAGAAATCTTCGGATGCTATCCGAACTTTTTGTCCCGCCAACCCCTCGCTTTCCACCCAACAACGCCCTGTGCTCTGCACCTCAGAGATTTTGCCGCACACATTACGTTTACACTTGCCCAACATACGATTTGAACATCAGTGGCGTGTGGCAGCGCACACCCTATGTCCATGCATTGGCCGGACACGCCACCCGGTCGCGACTGAGAGCACTAGAAAGTAAAGATAATACGACTACAACGAAAACATTGTGTCCTAGCACGAGATTCTCTGGACCGCCTAAAGCAAGATCGGCGTGGGAAAAGTGCAGGTATAGACTACGTACTCACACACCTGAGTGCATATGGCTGCACCATCCGCTCTAGGTTTTTGCCAGGCGACGCCGACTCAGGTCCCATGACTCTACTATCATTGCACACACTGGATCCGTAATCCTGGTTGAGGCTCATCTCTGGGGTGCAGAATCATACCTTGCTGGGACTTGTTCGGCAAGCAGGGATGGTAAACGCCAACAGGGTATCAGATCGAGCGAGTGATCTCGGCGTCTGCGAACATGCGACTTCCGCCTTCCTTTTCTGGGACATTTTCATTCATGTCGCGCAAACCTGACCAAAGTGGTCTTGCGGTGGTGCACTACTGCAAAACCAACTCGAGTAGTTTGGCGCCTTGCAGGCAAGGCCGAGTGACGTGAACGCGCAGCTGCAATGGAAGAAAGGCGCTGTAGCATGCATGTTGAAAACTCCGCTAACTCATGGCAAACAGCAGGCGAAGCATGGCTGCGCGCCCCAGTACAATCGTCCATGTCCGCATGCGCGTGTTGCATTGCATTGTTCTGATCCAGGTTAACTCCAAGCTGGGTCAACGGATGTGGCGCGCAAAGGCTAGTCGCGGCCCAGGCCTGGTCGCCGCATAACGCCATCAGACGACTGTGGGTTGGAGGCGGCCCAGAGCAGTAACATACTCCTGCACCCTGTACATACTGTGACCCGATTCTGTACTGTCCGGTCCAGTCTTGGGTGGACTTCGGCCACTTCGAGTTCTCGACCGACTCCCACGACTCAACGCGTTAGACTGTACCCATCCCAATCAGACTTCGATGCGAGCAGGCTGGGTCGAGACTGCAAGTTCAGCCACCGACCTTGAGGTCTGGACATGATGTCGGATAGGGTCTCTATCAATTTGGAAGGAGTCCGAAGCCTAAAGTGGTTGTCGCCCTCGTGCAAGGATTCGACTGGTTTTACAGAAACGGTACGGCCACAGCCTTCCGTGTTGGCAAAGGCCAAATGATCCACCAGCCACATCCGAAGAAATCCAGGGATTGAACTGATCAGCCATATTGCTTCCCCAATACAGCTACGGTTACGCGTCGGCTAGCGAGGGGACCCTGCCGTTGAGGCCGCGATCGTCACTGACAATGGTTGTCCTTGCCTGCGCGCTGAAGATTCTCGCTGTCTCCCTCTGAAGATTGCGCCCCTATTCGCCGTCCGTGCCAGTTGGCAATTTACCCGCGACGGCCTACCCTTCAGCAAAGACCAGAAGGTGCTCCTTGAAACTGGCAGGTGCTGTCGGCCGTCGAACTTTGCCAAATTCATGTGGCAGGGGGTCGAAAACGGGCACCTGGCCTTGCAGACGCAGGCACAAACACTTTGGCCTCCACTCCTCCCAATGGCCCCAGATTGACCAACCAGGGGCCCACCACACGTACCTAGTATGCAGCCACCAGCTCGAGCGGTCTCTGGCCCTAAACCCATATTAGGGCGTTCCCTGTATCCAATGCGGTTGGTAGGAGAGCCTGGACAGTAGTGGATGCCTACGCCACCGCAGTATCTTCGAGCCGACTCAGCTTACTCGAATATCCAGCTGGGTTTTGTGTGAGGGTAGGCCGGACAACACACTTTCTCGCCATTTCTCTACGTGTTACGGCCACCCCGCCTCCAGCGATTAGCGATTCCCTTTTCAAGTCGGAGGGCTGGAGGGGAACATTGAATGAGGCATGGTTGCCGATATCGATGCTGTCATGTGGACATCGCCTGGCGTCTCGATCGGTTTACGTCCTGACCGAGACGATATGGGAGGCTCCATAAGGTGCTTGGACATCTTTCATGTCTCTGTTTTGTCTTTGCGATGCCACTTGCTACTGTCACCGCTCTGTCAACTTTGTCCAACACTCCCTGTGCCTGCAGTAGTAGTACTCCTGCAGTTGGACAAAGCGTTCCTCCACAGGACATTTGGTGATTGGCAGACAGCCGTCTCTCTCACCGAAGGACAGACGTGAGTCGCGCGGGTCCGCCACTATCTCAAGTGAATATCTATCCCAGAGTCTGCCCTTCTTGCCATCGAGTCCCCATTCTTCATCTCAATCACCTGCATCTCATTTGCACAAGACGATCGTTCATCAGACATGGAGCATTACAACCAAGCTGCCGCCAGGCCTTATGCCACTCACAACACCCCTGTCCCTTCTCAGACGAGGCTGGATGTCACACAGCAGGAGCAACAGCTTCCGTCTATCCGCGAGGTAATGCTGGACTCACGGTGTAACGAGACTCCTCGAACTGACTTGGTATGCAAGGTCATCCCCCCACCGCGCCACGACACCATGGAGTCACAGGTTCACGAGATGCCGTCCAACGCCAGACCCATGATGGTGCCGTATCTCAGCTCGCAGCACACGACGAGCATGAACGTGGCATCTATCCCGGCTCCTGTGCAGCCGCAGTCCAGCCCTATGACCTTTCCTGCAGATGGGACAAACCCAATGCAGATGAATGGGCTTGCGCCGCCGCAACCATTGCAGACCCCAGCAAGGACCCCAGCTGAATACAGTTCTCCTTGGTCCTCGTCGTCTACCTACACTGAGGCTGGTGTCCCCATGGCGACGCAACCGGCGCTCTCCACCCAGCCTCAACCTTTCACCGCCATGAGCCAGCCCATGATTCCGTCCGACACGCAAGATAGCGTTTACTCTTCAACATACTCGATGCGAGCAGCAAATGACAGTCCGGATTCATACTCCCGGTGGAGGACCCCTCAAGTCAGCTCCGCCCCGAGATACAACCCGTATCTCATGTCGGAGCGCTCTTACAACCAACCGCTTGACTATGGACGATATGGCCAGTCATTTGATCAATACCGTGCTCCCCTCGGATACGATGGCGGCTACCGGTCCTTGGATACGTCTCCTTATCACATGAAATACAGCCAATTGCTGTCGTATCCCATCATGGGCTATCCTTCGCACGCTAACGGCCGACGACGTCGAGGCAACCTGCCCAAACCCATTACGGACATTCTTCGACGTTGGCTGCAAGAGCACCTGGACCACCCATACCCAAGTGATGAGCAGAAGCAAATTTTTATTCAACGCACCGGGTTGACCATAAGCCAGGTGAGTAGGCGGAATAGTCGCTCCCGGGCAAATTTCGTACTGACCACGTGTGTCTAGATCAGCAACTGGTTCATCAATGCTCGTCGTCGACAGCTTCCAGCGCTCAAGCTGAAACGGGCCAAGT
This sequence comes from Capronia epimyces CBS 606.96, assembly GCF_000585565.1. Lineage (NCBI taxonomy): Eukaryota > Fungi > Ascomycota > Eurotiomycetes > Chaetothyriales > Herpotrichiellaceae > Capronia > Capronia epimyces. The sequence goes on from NW_006912908.1 coordinate 1,475,183, forward strand.
CCATTCAAAGTCGGGCTTGATCCGCCTTCCTCTTTCTTTGTGTCTTACATGGCGTCTAAACAGTGGACGCCCTTATATGCTTCGGGGAATGCTGTGCAATGCAACGACCAGGGATGTTATGATGGAATGGGTTTATGATGGGCGCGAATCTTCTTTCTCCGCGGTGCCTGGCCAGGCAATGTACAGGAAAAATCCCCACGGAAACGGTGTTGGACCAACCAGTGTATATGCCAAACTTCCGCCAATGGTCTACAGGGAGGTCGACGATGATTGATGGATTTTTTATTTACCGAGTCTTCGATTTTATTTCGCGGGACGATGTATCTGTGACATCCTCCGTCCAGAGAGATGGGAGCAACAGTACAGTTACAGGAAACACCGATATGAGGAAAGAACGATGGATGCAAACGGGCTATCTTGAAGGGATGAACGGAAACAACACTTGTACAAATATGATCAGCTTGAGAAGCGCTTGAGAATTGGTAGATAGCCAGAACTATGATGAATTCTACCATACAACGAGATCCGGCCGTGCAGTATGCTCTCGCTGCGGTTGGGGACATGGACACATTCCATTCTTCACACCCAGGTCCACGTAGCGGTACTCTGTATCCGGACTCTGGCATACTCCGTACACTGGTCCAGTTTAAATGATCGAGTGCCCCTGTAAGGGCCCCGCACGCTTACCACTCGCTTATCGCCCTCGTCAAAGATCAACGACGGACAGGGGGCACGAATTGAGAGCAACTCCTCATGCTGTGCGTCGTGGTTGCGCAATCCGCCCCTGGAGTTTCATGTGCGCCTTACGGAGTGCGGTTCCCGCGACTGGGATAATCATCACCACCACCGGGTTGGTGACCGGGGCACTGCGCCGGGATGCTGCACTGGGATGCTGCACTGGGATGCTGCCCTGGGAGCGCGGCGGATTGTCGTTCCGCACTGCCCGTTTCGCCATCCCGATCGGCGTCACCGGTCCCTCGACTCGAGACGACAGTTTGGAGCTTCCGTCCTGGTCCTGGTCTTGGCCCTGATCCTTGTTCAGCTCGAGCACATCTCAGAGTGGACGCTTGATGGAGGCACGATGAAGCACGATGATGTCGACGTGCACGAACCGAAGCCGACCCCTCAGCCTTTCTCCAGTCCAGCGCATCTTATTTCTCTAGACCAAGCTGGACACCGCGTCAGGCTTGTCCTCTTCTGCTATCCGACGTCTGCCCCGTCTCACCAGGGTCCCCGTTTCCAGCCTAGCGTATCTGGCACGAACAGCAGACGAAGGGAAAAAAACTGGATCGCACTAATATACGTAAGACACATGCCCTATACCGCAGTCTATACCTAAACAGCACGGTGGCGGGGTGGCGGCTACTGCTATTCAGCAGACCCTCTAGGTGCCTCGGAGTGGAGGAGGCTGAGGTGCAGAGGCAGCTGTCAACCACTGCGGCTCCAGTACTGTACAACACACACACACACTATACACGGTACAGCCATGGCTGCGACAGCTCATGTGCCATCCGGCCCTGCCGCCAGGGGCACAAGCCTCCCTCCCAACTTGCCTGTGGTTCGTCCTTCGGCGCAGCAAAAGCCAAAATCTGTCGAGACTGCCCCCGTACTGGGCGAGAACAGCTGTCAAGACGCGGGGCTTTGGATCTGGCTACAATACCTACCTGATCCTGATCCTGTTCGGTGGTGTGGGTGGACATTTCTCTGAAGAACTGGCCGCCTTTCCTGCACGTCAAGCTGCCTCTTTGAGGACCACGAACGGAATTTTGAGGATTGTCATCAGCCGGGCTGGTTTAATGTGGGATATTCGGAACCGTACGCTGCTATGCATGGAAAAAGGTAATAGTGGACTGATTGTTCATTGTACGTGAAGACAAGAACGTCGGATGCAGCGAGGCCCAGGCGTTTGGGCAATGTGAGGGAGGGGCTTTGCACCTAAGTTTCTGGCCTTTTTTGATGGGCTTGATGGACGGGAACGGAATGTGCTCGACCATTTGATGTGTGCTTTCTTCAGGGGTCTTTTGAGGCTTTACCAGTTCCTATCGCTGAAGGAGGGACGTGACGGGCCCGGGTCTTTTCTCTCGAGGTCAAACGAGTCAGCTTTCAAGTCAAGGCGGCAGTCAAACAGTCAACCGGTCACGGCAGTCAAATCCACCGCTCACTTCCAACGCAGTTTCACACACCATCGTCTGCTCTGTGAGTCCATGCTTCTGACCTGCCCACCCATCCACCCACACCAAGCAGCACACCACTATTCATCATTATTCTCCATCAACACTAAACAGACAGACAGGAGAAGCGTGTCCTGTCTCTGTCTCTGTCTGATGCCGGCTGTCTTCTGTCTGTCTCGGCCGTCTGAAGACGGGAAATTGCACCCACGAGCGCACTGATCAGCAGTGGTCCTTGCCTCCCAACAGAAACGCGCTTCAAGGGGCTCGGTCCATCGCGTTTGTTGCTTCGTGCACACGGGAGGGAAACGGCCTCAGCCCTGAGCCCTCAGATCTCTCCTGAGGAGCCAAGACGAGGAGGTCATAGCTTTCCAGCTTGAGCTTGTAGCGCAGAGTCACTGCGGCCGTGCTTCCCGTATCCATACTCGTATAGGACTGATACGCAGACCCAGTGGGTGGCGGAGTCTTGTCGACGCGTTGTTTTGGATCTTTTCTCCTGATGAGCATGATTCCTACCACCCGATGGGCTCGCTCTTTTACCTTTCTTGTTCTCGCCACAGGATCCAAATGGGTCGTCCTGGACAGGTCTCGTTCGCTCTGTCGAGATTGCTCGAGTCAACAGGCGAGATTGCAGTTGTGGCGGTCCCTTCTTGTTTGGAGACTTGAATTTGCCAGGCCTTGATCTGCTGCGATGGATGCGATCACAGCATTTCGACCTTTTCCTCAGAGCTCGTGCGCTCAGGCTTGGCTAAAGGTGGGTGCCGATGGGTGGACGTTGGACAGCCGTTGGTGAGTGACTTTGACTTGACCACATTGTTGAGAGAAGAGTCCTGTCTATCGCCCACTCTGACTGCTAACGGCAACTGTCTGCACAGTGAACGGACAGACACTGGAGACGGGACACCTGATCGAAAGACTGTCCGTTCCCAGTGCTGTCTGTCTGTCTGTCTGTCTATCTTTCCCTGTCTGGGTGTCCCAATGTCAAGGCCACGGGTCCCATCACGGGTCGATGATCACAGGTCCCAACTCGCAGTCAAGGCAGATCGTGACTTCACATCAATCAGGCCTTTCAAGATCGTGATCCGTGATGCTCATCATTCTCCATCCTTCAAAATGCAGATCTTGATACCTCTATCAGTATCCATCCTTGACCGTCATTGCACACCTCTGTCCACACCAGCTCGATGACACTTGACTTGATTATTCCCCAGTTGTAATCGTTCTCGCAGGCTCGTTCCCACTTACGTCAACCCACAGTTGAGTGATTTGAGCAGGAGAGAGGATGCACGTCTCTGGATTTTCGGGCCCGGGACTTTATACAGCAGCAGGAGCGACGACAGCAATGGACAACAGTCGGTTGTATATGTGCTTCAACCTCGTGCTTGATTGACCAGGCTATCCGGCGAGTTTCTTGCTTGGAGCCTGAGTCATAGAATGCCGGGCTGATCAACAGCAGCGCTTCGGCCCCCAGCTTGCCTCATGGTTGATTGACTGACCAACTAATGGTTGCACGCTGTTGTTTATGCTGTGCTTTGTGGCCATGACTCATGGTCCGGTCTGATCAGAGATCGTCCTGGCCCATCCAGAATGAAGCTCCATCCTGTATCCTACGCCCACGCTTTTGCCCTCGCTGGAGACTGCGCATTCCGATCGACTGTCGACCAACGGTCAGACCCTGTGCGAGTCAACCGCTAAATGTTGATCCCAACTTGCGTGCTTCCCTATAGCTGCTTTGTGTTTCGGAGATCCGCAGTCTTCAGTGACGGAAAAGTCAAAGTCCTGCCAAAGTCACGGCTCACGTCAAAGTCCAAGGTAAGATGGTCAGACTTGTCAGCTTGGATGCTGTGAAAAGAATGCATGCTGTGGCGGACCTAATCCAAGCCATAGTCGACTTGAAAAGAATGACTCCATGCTCGACTGATCCGCTTAAGCGTGGCTTAATACGGTTCCTAGAGTAAACTGGCAGCCAATTTAATTTGAAGAAACGACCGTCCTGGGCTGGGTTCGGGCATGAACCTTGGACAGGTCGGTCCGACTTCATCTATGAGGCTCTTGCTGTCCGTCAATCAGATACTTGATGGATCTTCTCTGCACATGTCTTGCCAGCCCTTTGTTCGTCTTCCAGCGCATCCATACTGCACAGAACAGGAAGAGCAAGGCGTCACGACGGAACCCAGATGCCACAAATGAAGCCAATGCGGCTGTGGGTGTCGAAAAGGATGCTCTGACTTCCATTGACGACACGATCCAGAGGTCAGGCGCAGCCAAACCTGAAAAATGCCGGCGAGAGCGGGACAGCGTAGAAAGATGTCGACCGGACCAGTTCTCAGCACAGCGCAGCGGAGTGAAAGGACGCCGAGGATGCAGCTGAACAAGATTTAGGACGGTGAAGTCCCTTTGATCTCTTCATGCCAACAGACATGTTCCATGCACGGGGAGCCATGCACGGACTTGGTAAAGAGCTCCTTGCAGAGTAGAGGATTGATTCAGAGATCCTCCCCGGAACGGGCACCCCAACCCCAGCCTTGAATGCTCTGATTGGCTGTGTCATTGGGCAAGGCTGAACCTCGGCTTGGCCCGCAACAACTCGTAGACATCAAACTTCAGACATAAACTGCTCTGCATCTCCCCCAAGTTCAATTGTTCTGCATCAGACGAATGCAACATAGCTTATGGATAGGTCGCTCGCGGCTCTGTTGAGGTCTTTGAAGACCTCACAATACCCTGAAGATGCTGCAAGGTTGGGAGCTTCTGTCTGTGGGCGACGACGTTCTAATCACTCGACAGGTTATTACCCACCGCCACGAACCTTTTGTCGCGACTGTCGAATCCTTTGAATGTTTCCTTGCTGTCTTCGCATCTGCTGTCAACTGATGTCCTGTATCCGAGACCGACCGATCTGGCTCGATGTCGAGCGATCTTCAGCGTTTTCTACACCGCAGTTCTCCGACGGATCGAGGACAAACAGACTGCAAGCCACGAATATTCTCACAGTCATCTGGCCAAAAAAGAATGGATAAGAGCCGTGGTGCAGGGGGCAGACGAAAAGTCCCCCAGATGGAGACATACCTTGCTTCTAGGGGCACTTCTTCTCGCCTGTCAGTCGAGGGATTCCGAAGAGCTGCCGTCCGACCTCCGCAACAAGCTGGAGGCTGCGTTGGTCACCGCATCCAACCTCGCTTTACAACAAAAGGACTCTGAACCCAACTGTGAGCTGGCCGTCGTGTTCGCCCTGAACTATACCTTTCCTACCCTGTCGGACTATCATCGGGCGCAGGTCCATTACGACCTCCTGCTGCCCGTCCTCATAGACGCGGCGTTCTTCTCTCGCGAAGGTCTCGAACAAGGTTATTGGCTGGGGGTTATCGACTACGACGTGCGCCAATCTTCTGAGCAAAAATTCAAATGGCCATCAGACTGTACGTCGTTCCGAAAAGTCACTGAAATCAAATCAAGAAGTCTAGTGTCTGCGCTCGGCGCGCTGTCACGCTTGATTGCCCATTCTGTCGACAATGTACATGATCGGCTGTTGGTGGTCCACAGTACGAACAGGATTGCCGGGTTCGCGAGGAATGTCGCAACATCATGGAGGCAGAACAAATTGTCTGAAATTGATCCAAGGGAGGAGTCTCAGTTTCTGGACCAAGAGACCATCAACAAGACACTGCCGGTCCTTCTCCAGCTTCTCAGAGACACAATGTTTGCCGCTGTCATCGCCCTTCGATCTGTTCTCGGCAGGCTCCTCTGCGATGGGGTGCTTGCGTCCGATGTCAATGCTCCAGGGTTGGCCATGCAAAGCTTACACATATTACGCGACACTTACTTCATAGCCCACCGTTTTGGGTTGACCTCTTCGTCGCAGTACATCTTCGTCAACTTTACAGCCATCGATGTCCTAAGTCGATATCAGGCACAGTCGGAGAATTTTCTGGAGTCGATACGACCTATAGAGCCGGGCCGGATTCCCCAGCATCCTCTCGACAGAATGCATGATTTATTCTTCCTCAACTCCGCCGAACACTTCACACTGACGGTCTCGCCACGTCTGAATCAGGATTTACTCTTCAACGCTGCAGCACCGTACATTGACCCGCAAGGAGATCCACGACTCGCTGAAATTTACGAGGCTGCCCACAGTCTTATCTTGGCCATCCTTGCCGCGCCACAAAACGCGGAGGTGGCAACGAGGAATGTTCCGTTCTACGTCGAAACTTTGCTGCAAAGTTTCCCCAAACCCCTAGCAGCTCGACAATTCAGATTGGCCATCAAGTCAGTCGTCCGCATCGCAGCTCCGCCCTCCCCTATTGCAGTATGTGTGCCTCTCATGCAAGCCATTGTCATGGACTTGCTCAGAGAACGCATGAGTCATGCCTCAGAAGATGTGCTCCCTCCTAGTCCAGACTTCGCAAAGGACAGCCAGCCTCCTTTGTCGGAAAAGACAGTCTTTCTGCTCTCAATCATAGACTGTTTGAGCTTCTTGCCAATTCCATTACTGGAAGAATGGCTTCCACTGACTGCTGAGTTGCTCCACAAAATTCAAGATCCCGGCCAAAGGCAACAATCCCAACAACGACTGTGGGATACCCTTAGTAACGGTGAAATGGACGTGGAGCGGGCCGCTGCTTGTGTTGCTTGGTGGACCTCCAGAGGAGGCCGGGAGCATGTCATGTTTGGAGAGCACCCAGAAGACCAAGAATACACCATGAGTGGTGCCCTTCAGTACGACAGCAAGCTTTGATCCACCAATATCTGCCCAAGACCCTTGGCTTTGTGCTCTTCTTTGACAATGTTCGCTGGGTGTTGCGTGGTCTTTCAGCCCCCGCAAAAGGCTGCATATAAAGCCTTGCGTCGATTTTGCATCACCAACAAAGAATCGCGGCTGCGTGCCGAACAACGTCTGGTGGAGCTGAGTTTCTCACAATGCAGAACGGATTGATGAGGCTAAGAAGATATTAGGTTCTATCACCACTTCGCACAGTTCATCACCAGCCTTCTTCCTTCACAACTCTTCATCCTCCAGTTGGCATTCCCACTGCACCTCCAAAAACATCCTCAGCAGCTCCCCACGCCAACACTGGCCTTCATCTCATCATGGCTTCCCTGCGACGCACCAAGAACTTCGCCAACGATGGCCAAACTCCCATTTTCTTGTACACCATCCTCAAGCAGTTGGATCTCAGATCGATCGACTGGAACCTGGTTGCAAGCAGTCTTGATATCTCCAACGGCCATGCAGCGCGGATGCGATACAGCCGGATGAGAGGGCAATTTGAGGGTCTCTCCAATCAGCCTAAGGCCCCCAAGGCCAGAAAGGAGAAAGATGGCGAAAGCAAAGCCTCCAAGGAGAAAGCGAAGGGCAAACGACTGCTTTTGGAAGAGGAGAATGAACGGCTTGCCAAACAGCGGACCGCGGAGCACAATGGCTCCAAAAAGGCCAGGCTCGAACCATCTCCATATATCGACACCTCTGCAGCCCGTTCCATGATGAACACAGGCCAGCAGTATGTGAGTCCAATGTGGAGTCAGCCAATTGTCAAGCTGGAACCATCGTCTGGATACCCGAGTCTTGCCAACAACAACCCGTCTTGTTCCACTGTCATCAAGAAAGAACCCGACACATCAGCAACGAGTCTCCACAATCCCCGTTCCACCTCGCCTGTGGTCAAGCAAGAGCCAGCGACAATCCCTATGGCCAACCAGGAGGTTTCCGCGGCGGCTCCTAGTGTCGTCAAGAAGGAATCAGATGCGGTCGTGTCACATGGCGCCTTTGCTGCGTTGAATGCGTACAATTCCCCTTCTCCAGCCACAAGCTATCGTTTGTCCAACCTCGCAGGTCCTTATATGAACAGCCTGGACCCATCGCATTACATGAATTCACTTCCACTCGCAATGGTTTCGAACACGACGTCCTCTGCATATCCGATGCCACAGACCACGCCAGGTTACACATATCATCCATTTCTGTATCACAATGCAGGTCCATGGGCACAGTCGATTGCCGACCACAATGTGCCAACCAACCCTATCGCGCCTACAGCCGACAATATGACCCTCAATCCCCTTGCCAATTCATACGAAGAATTGTTGAATCTCCCGTTGTATGTTCGTCAAGCAGGCCCTACTGATGTTCAGCCCCCGGCTTTCCATGACGGTAGCCATGCCCTTGCACAATCGACGGACAACAAGTCGGACTACGCCCTGCATGGCAGCCGCTCTGTCGGAGTGACTGGCCTAGGAACGAACGATCACACTGTCGAAGCGGTCGAAGTCAACCCGGTGGTCAACTCGAATGCCGCAGAATCATTGCCAGATGGGGCCCTTTCCAATCTCTATGATGCATCATCGGCAGCTACCATTGAAATCGAATCTGACGCTGAATGCGAGGTTGAGACGGACGATGTTGGTATGGGGGACGGAGATGGCAGGGACGAGGAGACGGAGCCTGTGGAAGCTTGGTGATGCGTGGAGATGAGATAGAAGATGTTCCGAGATGCATTGACAGACATATCGGCAGGCGGTCAGCATGGATACGAGATTGGTGCGATGGAAAGAGGGTGTGATTTCAGTCAAGGGGGTCTGACGACCAAGGTCGATCTCAGAACACCAGATCACTGGCAGTGGATGTGGTCAGATTTATCGAGCAGCGAGGAAACGTTGTGCCAGGCTTTAGTTTCATGGTCCTACTGTATCAATGAATCACTTTGTCAAAAAGCTCTCTCTCTCTTTGAGGCAGAGGTACCGAGTACGGAGTACTCCGCCGTACGATGCAGCTGCAGCTGCAGCGGCCTTGATCCGCCGGACACAATCATTACTACCTACTATACTGAGTCCTACGCCCCAACGTAATAGGTATACCTATTAGGTAGGCGGGGGCGGGGAACCACCGGAACAGTCATGACGCTCCGGGCTTCCCCTCCTTGTCCTTGTCCCCGTGACCCTCTCAACATCGAGACACACACCTATACAGAGTTACAGGATATGGGCCTCTTGCAGGATTCCAAATCCCTCCTCCTCTCCATTGTTCCGTCGGGTTCGTGGCTGGTCCACAGCATACAGCATACAGCATATAGCATTTAATTGCCCAGCGTTCCGTCTCTCTTCGTTCCGCATCAGATCCTACCTTCTCCTCCGCCTGACTGTCCCACGTCCGCCCATTGACATCCGCGATTCCCGGCGGTCTGTGCTAGACACACTACTACTCTGTCATACTACCAGGCATAAACGACACCGACGACCTACGACCTGCCACCAACCTTGTGAGTTCAGTGATTTGCATCTTTCTCTCGACCCGTCTGGACGCATCGTCGCGCCCCATCCTATCCTTCGACCGCGGATCGAAATGTCCTTTCTTCGCAAGACCTCCGATGCCTATACCCTTTCCGCGGTCTTTCCGACGTACCTAATCCCCTCGGTGCCTTTCCGCCGCAAGTCTCGCCAGTCGAGCACCGATAGCAACAGCTCTGACGATTCCACGACTTCGACTCTCTCCGTTTCCGGTTCGGTGCCCTCATCCTCCTCCAACCCGTTCGTGAGATACCCGACCCCGACACCAATACCTGCTTTATCGGCCTCGTCGGCGATTCTTCCTCCCGACGACAAATTGCTCCACGGGCACAGCTCTCACATCCAATGCGCAAAATGTTCCACGGATTTGTGTCTTACGTCGCAGATCATCAGCAAAGGCTTCACCGGAAGACACGGCAGGGCCTACCTGGTCCAGGGCACCACTAGCCATATACGCACCACAACTTCAGCCCTCCCCAATACCTTCTTGAACAAACCCATACCCCGCAACTTGGTGACGGGCCAGCACATTGTCAGCGACATCAGCTGTGCCATCTGCGGGAGTAACCTGGGCTGGAAATACGTGCAGGCCAGCGAGGAGAGCCAAAAGTACAAAGTGGGCAAATTCATCCTCGAGACTAAGAGGATCCGCACAAACGTCTCTTGGGAGAACGAGGCCGACGACGGGGATCCTGGGCTACAGACATATGATGAAGTTCTGGCCCTCCCACCCCGAGAATTGAAGACGCTTGGTGGAGGAGGAGGCCCGTCGAACATCACCGGCGACGATGATCTGGAATTCGATTCGCAGGACGAAGATGAGTGCGAGGATCTGTTCGCCGGCGTGTGGACCCCCGAACTCGCCGCGACGAGGAGACAGAGGAAGAAACAGCGCCTGTTCGGAAAGCGGCCTGTGGCTGCCTTGATGAACCTAGGCGCCACGAGCAGCGTCGACACCTTGTCGTGACCGGTCACGACCCTCAATTACATTGTCGAGCATCGATCCAGCATGGCGGCCGCCTGGAAACCAAGGCAAGACAAGCCCACCATGACATCCGAGACAGAACGTTGTCAGCGACAAGAACAAGGCCCCCGCGCGACCATCAGACTTGGTCACACACCACCGGTATTGGACCAGTCTTGCACGACTGGCGACCGACACCGACACTAGTAAACCAGCCACACGACTTTTGTTACAGACCCGAATTCGATTCGGGGTTTACGCCCCCATCACGCATTCAACGACGATCCCTTTTTCCCTGGTTTGGTTCCCCTTGATTTGGTTTTTTGGAATACCCACGACCTTGATACCCACATGACTACCGCGGAGGATCGATCCAGCATCCAACATCGACACGGTAGTGGCGACCAATTCAGGCGCCGATCGCATTCTTTTTTCCTTCTGGGCATGTTTGGGCATTTGACACTACAGCATTCAATTGATACCCCCAAGTCATACGATGGACGTTTGAGGGCGCATGGGACTTTGGTCTTGATTCAGCACTTTGTTTTGGTCTTTCACACGACTTTTTGCGCGTGCCGTACTCCGTAATTAGTTTCTGGATCTTGGGGTTTGGACGAGGCTAATGCAACGCACGATGATGGTGGGTGATGGCAGTGACTGGGATCGGGGCTTGGACAGTCTATTAGTCGAGTTGAACCGCCTCCTCACAGAATGCAGAGGAGCATATCAGGGCTGTTACTGTTTCGATGTGCCTTTGGACTATTTTCTTCTCGACAGTGAGGGCGAGAGAAAGGTCCTGCCTAGAGTCAACGACCTCGACGTAGAACATTACATTCTCTTGATGTTTCTCCGGGCTGCTTGCTACCCTGCTGTTCGGGTTCGGGTCATGACTGGTGGCTAGACTTCGACTCCTCGAAGTGGCTGTGGCTCGAGCCTTTGTATTTTGTTTTTTCCTTGTTTTTCAGATACTACTACTACTTGAAAGTGTCCCTCCGGTATCTGCATTTGATTCTGCATCTGCTTCTGCTTCTGCATCTGCATCTGCATCTGCATCTGATTCTGATTCTGATTCTGCCCTCTATCTTGTTCAGTTGAAAAACCAAACCCTCCCCGTGCCCTTATGAGGCTGACGAGTTTCCATGTCCCGTTCTTGAAAATCGAGCTCTAACTCCTCACTCACGTCAAAATGTCCGGCTCTCTTCTCTCTTCTCTCTTCTGGGAAGGGTAAAGCTTCAATGGAATGGGAAAGAAGCCTCCTGCTCAATACAGATGTAGCTATAACTATATAGCTTAGCTTGTTAGGCCTAAGCCCCAAGCGCCGCCTCCGCCTCCGCCCGCAATCATGCCATGGCGGTGTCGTTGGAGTTCTGGAGATGATGGTGATGGTGATGGCCATGCTTGCGCTCGCCAACGGCGGTGGCATTCCCATGGACGTGGACCAGGCCGGCCTTCTTGCCAAACTTGCAACAGGCTTCGTGCCTCCTGAGATTGTCGAGCCGAGGAAACCTCTTCTTACAGCCGAGTCCGTGGAACTTGCATATCATATGCTGATGTTTGGGCCGGTGGGTGGCCATGTGTCTTTTGAAATTCGACCCTTCGCCGTTCAAGTACTGGCCGCAGATGTGGCAGTGCATTTTGTTGCCGTTGTGGCAGCTGGCGACATGCTCGTCGCGCACTTGCTTGTACATGAACGACTTGGTACATCCCGGGTAGGTACACTTGAACGGCCCACCCTGGTCATGGTGCGGGTCACCGGCATGGCTGTTGGTGTTCGACGAAGATGACAACGACGCCGCCGCCGCTGCAGCAGAGGCCAATAGCGGTGCAAGGTGTTTCTTAGAGATGTGGCCCGTCAAAGCTGCTTCCGAGGTGAAATCAGCCGAGTCGCAGCCTTGCCAGCTACATTTGGTCACGCCTTTCATCAAGTGGACTGCTTTCAGATGTTTCTTGAGATCCGTCCCAGTTGCGAAGGATGCGCCGCATACCGTGCCACATGGCATCAGCCATCGGCATGCCAGAGAAGTGCTGGGAGCTAAGACGGCCGATAATAGATCTTTCGTGTCGGCCAAAGCACTGCTCTCGGGCCGGGATGGAGCTGGGGATGCTTGAATCGGTGTAGGCGTAGGTGTGAAATTCAGCGAGCTTGCTGTGGTCGCTGGGAATGTTGAGAACGGATCTTGCTGGTGCGCGGTGGCCGGATGACACCCATACTCGAGTCCAAATGGAGGAAGGGGATACTGCCGGGTTTGCGGCGCCAGCTGTGGGATTCCTGTGCAAATTTGAGCCTGCACAAAGTCGTTCCAGTAGGGAATGGCACTGGGGAAACACTGGTGATGCATTGGCACATCAAGAGGAGGTGCCATCACGTCCGACGACGTGTTGGACAACTCCGAGGCCCGGAAGTTCAGCAGATCGCTCTCGTCGAGTTGCGGGTCGGCCTCGATGAACCCATTCTCGACCCCATTGAATCCACTGTCGCCGAGCAAAGGGACCGAAAAGGACAACCCTAGAGACTTGTCGCGCTCGAACTCGCTCCAATCAATGCAATCAAAGCAAGAAAAATCACATTCATCGCAAGTGTCTTTGCACGGCTGGCCTTCGTCGCACTGCTCGTCCTTGCACTCGTCACAATGGTCGACATGATTCGTAGGTCGCGGATTGAACTTCAGATGCTCCTCTACACAGTCGTCACAGTCATCGACGCAGTCCTCACAGTCCATTAGGCTCGGGGAAGTGTGGAGGGGGGCAAGTTCATCGCAGCAATTCGGGACGGCGTTGTACGATTGCGGGAAATCCAGGCTATCGGTGGCGGCCCCATCATACTTGATGCAACAATTCAGGGCAGCGGCCGGGCGGTGAGAAGGACCTCCTTCCTCCCCGCAACAAACGAATTTGTGAGGTTGAGGGTCGTTGGGGAAGCGGGATGGACTTCGAGAGGCCGTCTGGGTACTTATCGGAGACTTGTATCCATGAGTCCGGTTGACCAGCCTCAACCGGCCAGGAAAGATGTCGACAGGATTGACATAAGGCTGGTGATGGAAGTCGCTGGCAGTCAGGCCCTGAGAAGATGATCGGCCCATGACGATAGCAGTCGGCCTTGTACAGCCACAGCCCTCAGAGGGAAAGAGGAAGATACGACCCTTGCTTTGAACATACGGAAGAGAAACGAGGATCGCTCGAGGCGGGACAAAACAAACCAGTTGGTGACACTACTGGCGGTGGGTGGGAGTCCCGGCTGATGGAAGAATTGACACCCGCACTGCCATGACAGTCCGTGCCAAGCCCGCAGATATGCACCAAACGATATGGGATTAGTGGCGCCGCTTCGGGAAAAGCTCAGTGTTGCCTCTCCGCCTGGCTTATCTTATCTATCCGACTGCCTGGTGCTTGATGCCTGGCAGTGCCTGGTAATTTCATGCGGTCAAGATATATCAATGCCACGGTGTGTGAAACGCGTTGTTATCATTGATATTGATGGGAATGCCTGTGGCCACGTCTTCACCCGGCATGTACCGCAAGCTTAGGCTTTCTTCTTAGTCCCCTGCACCATATCTTCATCATCCAACTCAATGTGCTTCCTCTTCTTTTCATCCATCTCCTCACTCTTCATGCCTTCGTCATATTTGACCAGGACATTCTCGTCATCGTCCAGCAGATCACTCATATTGTCCAGGCCTCTCCATTTAACAATACCGTCCCCGCGAAATTCTGCCACTCGCTGAGTATAAAACATGTGACAGGAGGGTTTAAAGGCTTCTCTGCCTTTTTTGGTGTTGATGTTTTTGATCAAGGGTGGGAAAAGGAGGATCATGTTGCGACCTTCATCCATAATGGGTGACCGACAGAAGGCGCAGGACACTTTGCAGGGCAGGTGGTGGGAGGTGTCTTTGTTCGTCGGATCATACCAGCCTAGATCGTGATGGCCCTTGATGAAGTTGATGTCGGATTTGTGGAAGATGGCTGCCCATTGAAACGGGGCCTGTTCGACCACCCATGTCAGCGCGAGTGGGAGGAGCAGAATTCGCAGCGCAGTGCTGCACTGAGTTACGTACCCCGTGTAATCTCTGGCAGGTAGTGCAATGACAATACTTTGCAGCCAAAGGCTTGTCTCGGCTTAGTTGATACTTGACTTTCCCGCAGTGGCACTCTCCTTCCCATTTCACGGAGAAGTTGTCATCGTTCTCATGGATCTGGTACGGTTCTCGATGTTTCCATTCGTCCTCTTTTTTATTTGTGGTCGCCCCGGCCTGGTACTGGTGAGCTTCCTGCTTGTCTGGCATTGCAACAAAATGTCTCAAGAATGGGTGGAGAGACTGCGAAGGAATGAAGGGTCGAGGCGAAGGTCTGCAGATGGTGTGGACGGTACTGGTAGAATAAGCCCGCGGAGCCAGGTACGCGGTCTGCCGCTCAACTTGTCGTCCAAATTGTATGAGTCGGCAAACGACCAATTGGCTGGTCATGTGAAGGGTGCTGGGGATGATGAGAATCCAAGATATTCAAAGTACAAAAAAACACGTCTAAGGAAGCTGGCTTTTCTCAGGCGCCCCCTCCACTCATTATGAATATGTAATGTCTATCCCAAGAGAGTCACCCGACGTCACGTCACTGTTACGACGGAACCACTCCACGGCCGCGGGCGTCAGAGGCGGAGTTGAGAGGGCAGCGGGCAGCGTTCAATGCCTCGACAACACGCTCGACAATATCCAGCCGCCGAAACAGCAGATGGATGATGCTTTGATTCAGTCCAGTCTGACTGGCAATGACACAATGACAGCATCAGCTTCAAGTGAGCGGTTGTCATGTCCTTTTGCTTGCGGGTGGATGGAATCATTGGAATGCACAAGTCATGTACCTGTCGACTACGTCATTCCTGGGGTTTGGTTCCCGGCCAATCATCATCATCATCACCTCACTCAGCCGCTGCTATGTAGGTGCTATGTAGTATGTATTATGTGGCCTGTCAAATTACAAGGCCCCCGCGACGACAGCAATGAGCTACCAGGTGGATAGAAGGAGGAGTCGTTATCAGATACACTGTGTCTGCTTCAAGTATCCCTCGTTAATGCGATGGACCCAGTGACCCCATGGGGATGGTGCTATTCGATGTTCGCAAATGCGCCCTCGAGCCCCGGAACAGACTCTGCCAAATGAAAGCCTCGCTCAATAGTAGTTCAATGTCCTTCTCGGTCCAGCCCCGCGTAGGCAGCGCTTGTAGAAACATCAGGATTTCTTGAAAGTTCATCTTCATCAATTGCTCCGACCACTTGACCAGAAACGCCGCGCACACGTACAGGTGGAACTGGGAAAACCCGTTCTCCTCTGCCTGTGAATAGCATAATTAGGACCGGGC
This sequence comes from Capronia epimyces CBS 606.96, assembly GCF_000585565.1. Lineage (NCBI taxonomy): Eukaryota > Fungi > Ascomycota > Eurotiomycetes > Chaetothyriales > Herpotrichiellaceae > Capronia > Capronia epimyces. The sequence continues at coordinate 1,490,949 of NW_006912908.1, forward strand.
CGGACATATACAGGAAGGACACTGCTCACCATATATGTGTCCCACATCCGTATCACGTTTTTGATACTCAACTCCCGCATCAGCAGGCAGTTCATCCAGCGAAAGCTGAATTGCATATATTCCACATGTTCATTCTCGAAGTGTTTGGCCAGTCCCGAATCGATCCGTGTAGTGAGGTCTCGCAGCGCTGCAACTTGTCGGTGAATGCCCGGTTGGGCCACAATGTAGTTGTCCTGAATCCCATCCAGAAGCTTCGTTAAACACCAGAAGGTGTCCGCTTCCACAGCATCAAGCACCGCCTTCGGGAGTTGCCCCGGGTCCATGCCGCTCTCTATATCCAGGTCCGTGATGTATGTCCCCAGAAAGACTTGCCAGAAAGGGGTGGCAAGATCGTTGATTCCTTGCACATACCCACTAGCAGGGTGTCGAATCGCCCATACGTACAAAATGCGTTCCAGCGACCGCTGTGTACCTTCGTATGCGTACAACGGGATGTGGGGATTTGTCCGGGGCACGTCGATGCTGATCTGATGCCAAACTGCCTCGTCCAACCCCCGACCCCGGCCTGCACTGCCCGGTGGCTGCGACGTAGGCCCGGCTGGACCAGTGTTGGACCCATTACGGTTCGCCATATTGCCGGTGTTGAAGGCTTGACGAACGGCATCCAGGTATTCCTTCCGCTTGCGCTCGAGAGTTACAACTCGGCGCTCACTGTTGGTGGGCAAGTGTCCTAACAGGAGTTGCCAGGTGATCGCGCGTACCTCCTCAGGTACTCCAGACCATGCTGCAGCTCGCAAGTCTGGCAACGAGACTGATGTTGCTTGCAAGATCCGCTTGAATTTGTTGATTCGAGATATCCTCGTGTTGTGAGCTTCGACTTCCTTTGGCGTCGCGTTCGGTGGTAGGGGGGGATGGTTGATGAGGTGCAGAGAGTTTGCTGGATCCTTTAGGATCTCCTTATATTGAGGTCTTAGAATCTTCCCGTCTCCCTTCTTTGTGCTCGGATATGACAGCGGATTTCGTTCTTCGGCAATATCGAAACTACCTGATCTGGCGCGATCCAGTGAGACAGGCGGTGCAAGTGCAGGAGCGGACGGGGTTTGTGAGAGCTTGGGATATGTGACGGCCTGAGATTTGAGTGTTCGGTTCTTGATACTCCGTTTCCGACGCATGCTTGCAATGCTGGGGAGGCCGAACTCGTCCTCGTCTTCTTCGTAGACCAAGTCATCATCGTCCCCATCAATGTCCTCACCGCCTAGCGCATCCCAACTTTCACCCAAAACTGAAGACGTATAGCTAGGGTATGGCTTTCTTTCTGGCGAATGGAAGGATTTCTTTTCGTAGGGAGGGGTCTGCGATGGTCGGTTGGAGGAGCTTGGAGGAGTCCGTGGTCGAGATCCAGACCCCAAAGATCTGCAAAGTCCGTTAGTCAGAGCCTCGCGGTCAATTAGCATCCTACAGTGATTCGAACTTGAGTAGATCAGCATGCGAATAGGATGCACCGATCACTTTGGTCGACTTTCCGGGGACCTGGTGGGAGCTAGAAGAGCGGCTTCGCCAGAATGGTGACGAGGGTCGCCTTCACATAATCAGCATGTTCTTCACCACTGTTTCAACTCGGGCGGCGGTCGTACTCGGAGCCATCTTTAGCGCACTTGGATGTCAGCCAGGCTTCCTGTCGTTCGTAGGGGGATCCGAGGGCGAAAGAGGTACGAACCGACCTGCACCATCTCCTAGAATAGGTAAGCCATTGAGTCCAGATTCCGTGGGCTCGAAGCATTCACCTGCGGCTGAGACCTTTTCCCGCTCATAGTGGCCGAATTCCTGCAGCCAGGGTGGCCAAATGGATCTGCTACTGTGCCTTTCTCCTGATTGCCTTTGCATGGAATGGCGAGAACATGCTTAGGGCGTGCTCGAGACGTGGCGTGAGAGGGTTAGCCCCTTGTTGATTCTCATCCTGAGTGCGGAGGAGAAGTGGCGGGCAGAGTGACATGTACGGAGTATCCGTACGGCCTCCTGTAGCCTTGTCATCTGATGTCACGTGATTAGGGCGTTTACTACTACACATTCATATACACTTCAGAGCATGGAGTACGGAGTACAGAATACGGAGTACTGTTAGCCATCCATGTACATGATGTTCAATATCGCGGCCAGGAAGTGGTTTGGTATTCACAGCCCAATTGATTATGTTCACTTTGCTGGCTTGTTGTAAAAAGCCGGTCTGCAGACCGATATGACATTGTGTTCAAATCCCTCGAGAACCGCCCGTCCCTGAGCGTCTTCGAGGACGACTTAGGAGACCTTTCGCTCATGCAGACAATGGCCCAACGCCACATACGGTCTCTGCTATGTCGTTGCCGTGCCGTTGATGTTCCCTTCACCTTATCATGGGTATCGTCAATCGATGAAAAGGTCCGGAATCCCCAATACCAATCCTTCGGTCACTCCTTTCCGCTTACAGACCAAGCCCAAATGCAGCCTTGAATCTAGTAGCGTATGGTATGCATGCCTCTTCACCGTGCAATAAAGTATGATGCGTGCGGCAGGGCAGTCGGTGCAAAAGTACCCGCCGTTTTGCCGCCACCCTCACCACACTCGTCATCCATCATAGTTCTCTATACTCGGCCTGCCTGACTCTCCGGTTGCGATTTAAATGGCGGTGGGGGTTCACCGGCTGTCTCATGTATGCATTATCCTCCTCGTTGCCAACATGCCGTTGCTGATTCGAGAACTTGCCTCCCGCGGGTCCCGTTGGAGGATAGAAGTTTTGTTGATTCTGCTGCTGTGTGAGAGCCTTGGGCCCGGTGGGAACACCCGTGAAGCCCGCCGGCTGTTGTGGCGGTTTGGGTTGTTGGAAGGGCGGATTTCGGTTCGGTCGACTGTGGTTGCTATTGAAGCCGTTGGGGCCCATGTTGCTACGAGTTTGGTTCGTATTCATGTTCATGTTCATATTGAAGTTGGGCACTTGAGTCTGATTTCCGAAGCCTGTGTTTCCATTGGCCTGGGGGAACATGTTCATGCCGTTCATGCCAGGCATCATATTGTTGAAGTTCGGGTTCATAAAATTCATCCCGTTCATCCCGTTCATCCCATTCATCCCATTCATCCCCATCCCCATCCCCATGGCCACTGGATTCGCCAGCGGGTTCATCATGAATGGGTTGAAGTTAGGCATCATAGGGAAGTTCATGGCATTGCCTGGTAACATCTGAGAGAGATCAGGTGGCATCATGTTGATAGGCAGCACATTGTTACTTTCGGGAGACTTCGTATCCTCTTTCGCCGTGCTCTTTTTGTCCTCGGTCTCGGGATTAGGCGTCGACGACGAGTTAGCCTCGCCTGACTTTTGACGCTTCATAGCAGGAGCAGCTAGCTGATCTGGCCCAGAACCATCCACTTCACTTGCACTCCGTTTTCTGGTCTGTCCGTCAGTCGACTTTGGCGAACCTGTACCTTCCCGCGAGGTTGGTCTGGATTCAGAGGTTGCAGCGTTGGCTTTGGGTGAGCCTGCGGCGGCGGTAGGACTTCTAGATCGTTGTTTCTCATTTGCCTTTTCTGCTTCATACTCCTTGATCTTCTTCTTCGCGTCTTCGTCGGGTTCCAAACGCTCAAGACTGACATTCTCCGTCTCACAGCCGGGGCATGTGAGATCATTCTCGAGTAAGGCGTTTTCAATACAATCGTGGCAGTATGTCTTCCCACAACAAGGTGTCTTCATTGGATCTACAAACAAGCGCTTGTCGATCGGGCATTCCAGGCCCCAATCTTGCAGCTCCTTGTCACCAATCTGTACTTTCTTCTGAGCCGCCTCGGCAGCTTTGACTTGCTCAAGATGTTTTCTCCATGCCTTCTCATCTGCTTGGGCAAAGACATACTCTCCTTCTGCGTTCACCATCAGATGTTGTCTTTGAGTATCGTCAAGTTTATCGATGTCTGCTTGATCGATCTTTTTCAACATTGAGCGAGGAATACCAGTCGTTCGCTTGATGCGATTCTTGTTATCGTAGTTGGCATCGTCGTTGGTAGGACATGCCTGAATCCAGTGACCTGCACAGTGTTAATCGCGAGAAACTCGGCGCTGTAATCGGCATAGCGTCTTACCTTTCTTGCCACAACGATAACAGATATACCCGTGGGGTGGCTCGCCTTCTGGGACGTTCGCCTTCTTGAAGGGCTTGCCCCCTTGCATTGGGACCCGTGTCTCGTGCGACATCTCTTCTTGTTTTTGTTGCCATTGTGCGTCGGTGAATTGGAGCATAGCCTTTAACTTTTCTTGCTCCGTCATGGCCTTGTCCATGTCTACCGCCTTGGCCATTTTATTCGCCGCGGTTCCCGTGGTGGGTTTGGCACTGATGGGTGGCTTTCCTGAGACATAGCGAGCGGCCCGGCCTTTGCCTGGTGCTGATGCGGGTAATCTCCGTGCGAGGACAGTCGAGTCTTTGGGGATGATTTCGGTGTCGTCGGTATACTCTGTCAGATTGTCAGAGGTGATCGTTCGGCAAGCATTGAGACTATCCTTACCTTCATTGCTGTTCTCCTTGTAGATTTTGAGATCAAAATCTGTACCGTCGCCTAGGCGAGAAATGTTGATGATTTCACGTTTGAGATTCCAGACATCCGTGTGAGGGCCATCGATGGTTACACGTTGAGGTTCTTTCTGTGACTTGAACTTGAAATATACATAAGACGCCATGGCGGCGAGGCCAACGGTAGCAGACGTTTAGAGGCGACAGCAGTCGATCTTGAACTTGTCAAGAGGTGAGCTGGACGTAAGATTGATGTCGGAAGTTGTGATGAGTCTTGATTTGGTTATGTTCCAAGGGGCAGACAAGTCAGAGGTATAACCAGCGTAATAAGGGAGATGTTATTGAAAGTAGACAAGTAATGATTCAGCTTGGAGAGCCTGACTCGACTCTGTCTTATTCACCAGCCGTGCTTGCACCAAAACCAGTGTGATTCTGCCGCGCACCCAAAAGAATGATGAATAACAGGCCACCCCTTTCCCAGTATTTATTCAAGTCTTGACCCGGCAGATCCTCTTTTCCTGCTAGCAACCACGGAAATGCGAGCAAACAACTCAATTCACCGATGGAATCGGAATACCGAGTCTCAATTGAGATGAAATCTCTTCAATACAGCGTCACGTGCAGGCTCTGCCGTTTGCAGATTAGGGAGACGCTGTAGATACAAAGCAATCCCACACCTGATCGACTATCACAAAGAATCAGAGTCGAGAAAAGTCGTGATGGAATGGAGAGACAGAAGAGACCATGAACAGCCGTGGCGATGATGGGCGATGGTGAGGAGATGGAGAGGAAGATGGTGGAAGAGAAGAGGAGGTGCAGGTTGGCTGCGCCACCTTTTAATCAGGCATCTGTGCCCAGGCGCAGCTGCGGCACTAGTGAAAAGATCCACCGTACTATTGAGTCTCGTGAGGTAATCTGTTCAACACATCGCACGTGATCGGACGTGATATAAATCTCCCCTTGGGGGCGTTCATGTGGTATCCTGTCAGCAAAGGTCCAGGAGCCTAGGGGGAGCGCCCCAAGAAAAGGACGAGAGAGGACGAGAGAATCCTGCTACTTGTTACCAGGACCTTGGACTTTGATAGGTATATGTCGGGCGGACACCGCCCTAACATATCGGTAGGTATACAGATTACAACACAGACAGTCAGGTTGCAATTGTGATGATGTGATACATCCCTCCTGATCTTCAGCCTTCCACGCGGCTCACTGTGCAATCCGGGCTGCCGGATGTCAGGGACTGGGAGCCCCTCATCGCAACCTGGCCGCTTAACTGATGACTTCTTTAGCCTCAAGCTGATTCATAACCTCCAGCAAGACTTCTTTAGTACTGAGGTACGCATTCTTGGGATCCTTTCTGACTCTCTGCCAAACCTCGCCATGCTTGGGCTCGCTGGTCACGCACTTTGAAATAACGTCCTCTCGTTTTTCCTGTGCAAATATAACGTTAGCAAAACCGGCAGAAACCTTCGGGTGGCACAAGAACCAAGGGGAGAGACTTACATCGGTACCATGCTGCATCAAGAATTTCAGATACCAGGCCCAAGTGTCTCCCAGATCACTGTCGAGCACAATGGCCTTCTCAAACCAATTCATGGCCTTGTCCAATTTTCGTTCACTCCAGAAAATCCGGGCCACGGTGACAAATAGGCTCGGATCGTTGTCGACATTCTTGATGGCTTCCAAACTCAACGGCTTCCGCTGAGTCCTTGGTTGGAGCTTCCAGATGTTTTCTGTCCACAGTAGCCCAGACTTGGGACATTCTTGTAGCGCTTTGGACATCAGGATCTTGGCTTGTTGGATGTTGGGTGGTTTTGCCTGGAGCTCAACTCTGACACTCTCCACCCACAATTCGGGGTTCTTGGGGTTTTGTAATCGAGCTCTGTCAAGCACAGACCTTGCTTTGATCGTCACGCCAGCCTTCTCTTCCAGTCGGGCCGCAAGAAGCCAAAGTGGCACTGACTTGGGACATGCCCTCGTGCCTTGAGAGTAGGCCTCCCGGGCCTGAGGCATCATGCCTTTGTCCTCGTATATTTGACCTTTCATCATCCATAACTTTGCACTTCGCGGGAATCGCGTTTCTTTCTTATCCACCACAGCCGACGTCAGGCCCTGGAGGACCAAATCAAGGGCAACGTCGGTATTACCCAGCTGTCTCTCGTACGCCGCGCTTTTGTACCATACTCGTTCAGTCGGAGCCTCCTGTCTTGCGGTTGCAAGAAGCTCTCGTGCTTGGTCGACTTGTTTTGCGTCCGCCTCCAGCTTGACTGCCGCCAGCCAGATCTCTTCGTTGTTCGGATTTTGATTGAAAGCCTTGCCGAGCACACGGCGGGCATCGTCGACTTCGCCGGCAGCCCATTTCTCTCGCGCAAGTTGGAGCCACAGCACTTCCGACTGGGGACAAGCCTCGACAGCCTTCTCCAAGACTTGCCAAAGAGCTTCTTTGGTGCCGTAATTCCTTTCGAGATCTGCAGCGGCAAACCAGAGTGATTTGCTGGTGGGAAAGATTCGTAGGGCATAGGCATAAATGGCCCTCGCAGTTTCGTACCGACCCCTCGCTATGCTTGCCTTTGCGTCATCCTTGAAGATTTCTTTCCGGTCATCGTCTTCATCCAGTGACCAGCCAAGTGTTTCCCGAATGATGGCACCGCACGTCAAGACGGCGCCTTCCTCTTCGCATTTCTCAGCCTCGGCAATCCATTCTTCACGCTTCAGCATCGCGCCTTCTTTGACCAGCGCTTTGATGGCCCGATTCATGATGTTGACTTTATTGGCATTGCCTATTTGTTCTTGCAAGCGAGCGGCGGCGATCCAGACCTCGTAACTGGTAGGTACAGCTTTCCTCGCCTTGTTGAGGACAGCCTGAGCATTTTCGGGCGATTCGAGTCGAGCAAGGGCGAGCCACAACTCGACGGACAAGGGGATGATTTCGGTGGCCTTTGCAAGCAACAGTTTCGCATCCTCCGGATCTTCTTCCAGATTGACAGCCTCCTTCCAGATCAGCACAGACTGTGGAATGTGATCTAGAGCTTGTCGCAAGACTCGTTTCTTCGCGCGAGTATCTGTCTCCAGTTTCATAGCCTCGATCCATAGCCTCGTTGAACGATCGTTGTGCTTGATGGCGTTAGCAGCGATGATCTTGGCATTGTGGTTGTCGTTGAGTCGAATGTTTTCTAGCCAGACATCTTCACTTTTCGGACACTGTTCGCATCCTTGTGCAATCACTTTCCTGGCTGACACGATCTTGCCGGCCAATTCCTCGAGCCGTGCAATTGCAATCCAGCCTGGCGCATGTTTCGGATTTGTCTTGCAGACCGACTCCAGCAGTACCCTTACCCGATTGATATCGCCAACATCGGCGGCCAAAGAGGTCAATTCTGTTTGCGCAAGACTCGTGAGGTATCCTTTGGGGTCGATGGTTGATGCCGACCCGGTACCGGCGTCCATCTGCGCTGCTCGATCCAACCTGGCTTTGAGGACTTTATCTCTGGCAGCACCAATGTCGGCAAAGTTGGTCATCGTTCCGTCCTTGTTATCCGCGCTCGCCTGGCCTCCATCGTCTTGGACGCTAGTTTGGAATTCTGTCGAGTCTCTGGCGCCGGCCAACACGGTGTCGGGGACTGGGTAAAAGCGTTGCCTAAGATTTTGTTTGGATCTTCGATTCTTGCCTGTCAAATCACCAGGTTCCGGCAGATTGGCCCAATCTTCGTCCGACACCGTCGCAAGATTTCTTTTTAATGCGGCAAACTCTTCTGATATCTTGGGATTCTTTCGATTATATTCTTCGAGTTCTTCCTTCTCTCGTGCTTCCCTATAAAACGGCGAAAGGATTCATGTCGGTAATCTGTTCATAGCGGAGTGGAAAAGATAAACCACAACTTTCTTTGGAAACAAGAAGGAAGGGCCTGGGGAGGAGGGAGTTCACAAACCTTGGTCTTTTCCGCCGTCTCTCAATCTTTTCGTCCACCGCTTGGTATATCCGGTCGGCCTCGTCGTCGGCCTGGTCATACTGTCCATAGGCAAACAATCCCACCTCGTTTTCTGGATCCTGGAATCGTTCATCGTCTTCTTCGTCTTGTTCTGGTTTCTTCTTGTCGACTGCACCGTACGCGGTTGGGGGCGCTGCGCCTAACTGCGCGGCTCGCTTCGCGAGTGCTTCTTGAATCTGTTCCGTGCTAGGCCCGTCTCGAGCAGGTCCTAGATCCGACCGTGTCGTGAAGCCCGTTGCGCCTCTACCGAGACCGGCGACGTAGTTCTCGGGTGCTTTCTGGCTGAGGAAGTCTCGCCGCGAAGCCATGTTGATCCCAATCTCAACTATGACGAAGGATAGATTGGATAACGGTCAGATCGCAAGAGATTTACCCGCAAACGAAAAGCAAGGGTGCCTGCGGTGCATCCGTACACATGAGCTGGGACGCCGCTACTATTTAGTATTTACTGGCTAGTGGTTCTCCACGCCGCAAAAATTCTGCCACTGTTCACCGCCCAAAAAGTTCCCAGAGGTTCAGCAGCGGCTCCCCAAAACTTCAACAACGACACACCGTTAAGTTCACTCCATCTACCGTGGTCATATGGGCGGTCACACACTTAGGCTATCTTCATGCACCCCCAGATGATAGGAGAAGCAGGATAACCCTCCTTAACCATGCCAAAGGTCCATCCGAAAAGTCGCGGCGGCGGCGGCGCTGCGGCACCCTCGCCGTACTCCAAACACTCGAGTAGCGGTGCGACGTCGAACGCGATCTTCAAGATGAACACGGACATCGGCCAACACGTGCTCAAGAATCCCGGGGTGGCGCAGGCGATCGTGGACAAGGCGGACCTGAAACAATCCGACATTGTGTTAGAAGTCGGCCCCGGCAGCGGGAACCTGACGGTCAAGATTCTGGAGAAGGCGAAGAAATGCATCGCGGTAGAACTCGACCCGCGCATGGCGGCCGAGGTGACGAAGCGTGTCCAGGGGACGCCGCAAGGCAAACGGCTCGAGGTGGTGTTGGGCGACGTGATCAAGACCGACCTACCCTACTTCGACGTCTGCATCAGCAACACCCCCTACCAGATCTCGAGTCCGCTGACCTTCAAATTGCTCGCGACGAGCCCCGCCCCGAGGGTGTGCATCCTCATGTTCCAGCGCGAATTTGCCATGCGGCTGTTCGCCAAACCGGGAGACAAGCTGTACAGCCGGCTCAGCGTGAACGCGCAGATGTGGGCCAAGATCGACCATATCATGAAGGTCGGCAAGAACAACTTCAAACCCCCACCGGCGGTCGAGAGCAGTGTCGTGCGCCTGGTGCCCAAATCGCCGCGGCCCAATATCTCCTATGAAGAGTGGGATGGTCTGCTCCGCATATGCTTTGTCCGGAAAAACAAGACCATGCGCGCCAACTTCCTCGGGACCACCAGTATCATGAACATTCTCGAGGCCAACTACCGCACCTGGTGTGCCCAGAATGACGTCGCCCTCGAAGAAGGCCCAGCGGAAGACGACTCGAGTCTGATGGAGGTCGAGAACTCGCAGAGTATGGCTGCCGACGCCGACGCCGACGCCGACGACTGGGACGGGTTCATGGACGTCGACGCTGACGACGACGATCTCCCGGCCTTCTTCAAGGATCAGCAGTCTTCCCTCTTGAAATCGGCAAAGGGCTCGAATCGCAAGAGGAAAGGCAAGGTCGCTGAACTGGTCCGTGAGAAGGTCCGCTCCGTGCTGGAGGACAAAACACAGCTTGCGGACAAGCGCGCCCGAACGTGCGACGAGGCCGACTTTCTGAAGCTATTATGGAGTTTCAACAAGGAAGGTATCCATTTTCGATCACACTGAACATCTGTTAGGAGGCCGTAGGGAGGCTGTGGGAAGCCAGGGGGAAGATGTCGCGCTCGGTTACGGGTCTAATCTGACGATTTGCGTGACTTTACTGAACTATGTACGAGATACCCCCGGCAATACAATCCAAGTGTGCATCTAATGCACACCGTATACAACATGGAATGAATAGTAGAGAGAAATAGGGAGCATGTATAATTATGGAGGCCCCTTAGCCTCGGACGACATCTCCAGCGAGGAGAGATTTGCTCAACAAGTCATCGACCCCTTAAGGTTGAGACTCAAGTCCTAGCGAGACGGGCAGGAGGAGCATATTCCGGCTTATGACTGCCAGAGTCCTGATCGCACCGAAGCCCTTTCGTCTCGCCCGCAAAGGGCCTCACCATCCGTCCGCTCGTCGTAATTCATGCAAGCATATCAAGTATACCTTGGTATCGCGTCATGTGTATTCGTAACACCATCGCCGTACCGTCCAAAAGACCCAAGGGCTTCCGCGGTAGAAGAAGCTCGCATCGAAAAGGATTGCATCTCTGACATCCTCACCTCCCATCTAAGTGAAGCTCAGACTGGCCTGTCCTGCAGGGTCGTTCTTTTGTGTCATGCCATCGTGCATCCAACATTCAAAGGTCTCCCCAATAAAATCGAGTAAAATCACACAAACAACCCGCTGTAAAAATTTGAGAAGACATATTCGCCGAAGAAGGTGCCGCTCGTTGCCGCCCATTGATATCATCGTTACTTTCTTCCTACCAGACAATCCGAAAAGCCAACAAATTCTGCCTGCCCTTTTTTCCGCGTTCAGGACGCGCAGATTGAAGTTTAGCAAAAGGTGGGCCATTGCCTGACCGCGGAAATCCTCAACTTTTGTCGCTGAGCTTTTGAGATCTGCTTTTGCTTTGTAGAGGAGGAACTGCGCAAGACATAGCGGCCCGAAACGCAGCAGTGGCATAAACATCGGCACACTCGCTCAAATGAGCGGTGATCTCGAAGAAGAGAAACACAAAGCCATAGTTCGGAGATACCCAACCGGATGGAACCGAAAATGAAAGGACAAGCACCAGTATGGCACATGTGCCACAAAAGGATGAGCCGGCGTCGCTCAGGATGCCTCGATGAGGCCAAGATATGTGCGTAAGAATGTATGGTCCAAGTTCGCCTCAAGCTCCATAAATAACTTCTTCAAAGGACCTCCCATAGTCAACACTCTGACGTCGGCTATGTTCGTAGCTACCTTCACCGGTACTTGGAGCTTGACTGGGTTGTCGACTGGATCGCACGCTGGGGCCCCGATCGTCAACTTGAGATGGGCGCCGAGCTGATTGAGCCACACCATCTCGACCGCGTTCCTTGTCGCGATTGGAGATACTGCTAGAGGCGCTTCTCTTCGAGGCGCGACTTGCAACACTTGGCGCACGCTCAATCCTCCTCTGTTCTCGAATCCGTTCGACAGAATCCTTTTCGTCAGCACCCACCAACACAATAAGCCCGCCAACGTTGATGCTCAGAGGTCGACCATCTGGCGTTATGTAGTCTGAAGGAATGCTCATATTCAGCCCTCCAGGGAGGGTGATACTGGTCTTCGTAGCATTCGTGGTCTGACTCTTGCCGGGCCCAGACGACTCCTTAGACGAGGACTGTCGGCTTTTATGGCTGTAGCTGCTAGCTGTCTCAGACCTGGAACTTGAATTTCCATGGTTGAGATTGCGAAGAGCCTCGGCGGTTAGCTCGTTCGATGTTTTGCTGCTTCTCTTGATGTACTCTTCAACCGCCGTTTCTTTATCTTCGAGGGGCATATGTAGCAGTGTAGGCTTACGAGCAGTCACATGGGCTCTGGATGATGCAACCTTAGTCGTTGTTGTAGGCGTAGCGTTATAGGAAACCGACTTCTTTGGCAAAGAAGGGCGATCCCGAGCTTCAATGACGGCAGGCGCTCGATAAGACGTAGGCGGTCGGGAAGGAGACGCTCGGCGCTCGCGTACTGTAGATAAGGATGTGCGATGCTCTCGGTAGCCGTTGCTTTCGTCTTCCTGGTTATACTGTTCCGGTTCGTAGGACACATGTTGACGCGAAGGGACTTCTTGGGAGTGGTAAGTCTTCGACCTCCTAGCACTAGGTCTACGAGTAAGATCCATTTCGGCTTGCTGCGGTCTTGGTGGGGGTGCCATGACTGCCCTATCGTTGACAGTGCTGCGACTGGACCTGTGAGACGGGAGTATCGGCCGGCTTTCCTTTGATGGGACCCTTTCTAGACCCGCCATCGGAGGCTCGTGATGGCCTTGCCGAATGACTGGATCGCCATAGACACTTGATCGTCGTACGGGGCTCGACCGCCGACTTGCTTTCGCAGAACGAGGTTCCGGGGGAGGAGTAGGGTCGAAATAGGAGGGCAATTGCTGGAAAGATGCGTATGAAGGGCCTGTCATCGGGGCTGGACCGTAGGAGTAGGGAATTGGACTATATGGTATGGACGGTGTTACAGGGGTCGGCCAGGCTGTGGTGGCAACGGCTGGGGGTCCATAAAGCGTCTGATTGAAGTAATGAGACGGCAATGTTTGGTCAGACACCATGCTGATGGGTCTGGGCGGCTGAGAAGGTCGTCTGGCCTTCATAGGCAAAGTAGCATCATCCTTGACGCTCTTCAGTCCAGTCTGTCGGGTTACTATGGGAGAAGATGGCGGAGGGGCCACACTCGAAGGCCTGGACATCTCTTTTGGATTATCGATGTGCTTCCCATAGTGATCACAGCTCCAGCAGAGGCCAGGTTCGTGCACGAAAGGCTTGCTTCTAGAGACTCGGGGCTCAACTACGAAGTCGTTCCCGTGCGATGAGGACTGGCGGCGAGCGGGTGGCTTCGATGGACCGGCCTGCGCCAAAGAATAAGGCTGTCGCTCTCTCTCTGGAACCGCGGTAGTGTCCACTCTCAGATCAGGCATCTTTCGTCGGCCAGTGCTTGTCGACCCGTTGCTTACGGTGTCCGCTCGACTAGCGTATCCTGAGTCGGCGCCATCGACTCGAAACCTTTGTTGTTCGCGTTGTCTGGAAATCAATTCCTGTTGAGACCTTTTAACAGCGACATTGGCAGTGGTCCTTGAACCGGGCAGAGTTGTTTCAGCATCTTCATCCCAGTCCTCACATGTGGCTGCCCGTGGAACGCGACGCTCAATCTGGGGCATGGAAGCGGTTGTGGCGAGACCCGGGCTACAAGAGGAGAGGTCGCAGCTATTTGAGGTCGATGAACGGTGGACGGCGGTGCGGGATGGTCGTCGGGGTGTGGAGTGACCAGGGACAGGAGTGGTGGACCACCTAAACTTAGTAGGCGGTAGAGTACTTTTGGTACTGGACAATGGACGGCGGACGCTGAGAAGGGCTCAGGTGCCGCGGATCGTGGCTGGAGGCTCGTCCCGGCGACGGGGTCGCTGTCTGCCAGAGAGTGCTTGAGGCAGCGAGTAGCGGTGTTGAGTCGGGGCTTCTGCCTGCCCCGTTGAACCTGAAGGATTTTTGCTGGACACACCCGCTATTCTCTTTTTTTTGGTGCTTGAGTATCTCAGTCTCCGTCTTCTTGGTGGGGTGCCATCTCGACTGATATTTCTCTTGATCAGCCTACACTCACTCCACTTGTTCTGGAGATCCCTTCGCTCGCTATCACTTGGTGTTGCCGAAGGATGTTCTACATTCAATGTTGTGTACAGAGTTTTGGTCGATAGGCTGCACAGTTCCGGTCGCACAAGACACTGTTTCCCATTCAGGGTAATCTTTCTAGCTGCGGATGACCGACGAGACGGGTTTGCAGGTGATGAATGATGATGTGATATATGCTGTAGTCGTGTGCATTCTTGATTTGGTCGTTGGCGTGTCAGAACGAAAGGTAACCACCACGAGTTGTGGAGGTTAGGTAGGAGCACCCGAAGTTCTTGTCCCGATTGTTATAGGCAAGGGATGATAGGAGGGAAAAGAGGAGAGTTGAAATCCCTATGGTTGGTTTTGCGTCGCTCAGTGTCATTCTCGCCCACACAGGGAAGTACTCATACTTCTAGGGCGGCGTCGCGTAGAAGGGTGGGAGCGAGAGGAACGAGGGGGGACGGGTCTCATCAATCAAGAAGAGGCTGTTTCAGTCTGCCAGATGACGACGAGGAGTGGGATGGCACGGTGGTTTACAGGCCAGAGGAGCCTAAGGAGCCCTCTTTACCACATCGCAGTAGGCGGCCAGTGGACCAGAGTCGAAAATGGCGCGGCCAAAGAACAGACTTGACCGTGAAGAGCAACATCCAGGGCCGACCGGTGTCATCGAGACATGCAGATGCTGCCCTGCCGGTTGGCTGAGTTGCGTGATGTGCGGGCTGGTCGATGGTGTTGCGATGTGAATGGACGATTAAGTCCAATGAGATGCCCAACCTGCGCACCTCGCGGAATCGTCGCAGGCGGCGGTTCGCAGGCTGTTGCAGGCACCACAGACAAACGAAGCTCGACGAATAGTGCCGGCCACTTGATCGCCTCCTTTTTTGGCTTTCTCCGGCCTCCCTCAGTGAGCGAGTTGGCAAACAGGGTCATCGAGACACGAAGGAGTGGCTAATCAGCGAGTTCAAAAGGCTTCACCTACCAGCAAAACCCCCGTCCGCATCCTGTCCCTTCCCCTGCTCGAACCTCCCAGCGTGCTCCAGGTGTCACAAAACCTGGAGTCAGTCATCTTCGAATGGGGGATGGTAGGGTGATACCACAGGATGGCGCCGCGTGGCTAGAGAACGCAGAACGCGGGGGGCCTACATACAGGACAGCGGACCACCCACGAACGATGCTATTGTTCTCGCCGATGCCTTCTTCAAACGCAGAATCAGTCCCTCCCATCCTGTCATCCACCTTGCTGCAGCCGTCTGCTCGCAGATGGAGCAGGTGTCCTGCTTGCGTCCAAATTGCCACCATATCTGACATCGGCCTACGAACCTCAGGTGTTCGCTATGCGCACAAGATTGCCGCCTGCTATCTCTACAAGACACCTTCTCTCTTGCCCTCACTGTTCCTATTGCTGTTCCTGTTCCTGCTATCCCATTCATGAGAGGCAAGAAAATCTACCCATCCAGAGGCCAGACGGACAAGGTGGTGACTACGAGGGGTCAATTGGATGGCTGCCCGACGTGTGACGGCGCTGGAAGCAGGTCTGCCCTGACCAAACGGTCTCATCCCCCAAGGATTCCCCCATTCACGCACCCCTGCACACTTGGATTACATGTCAGCCTTGAAGAGGGAAAGGCAGTCTATCTTCGGTCCAGGAGCGAATCCTTGTTGCATTGGCCTGAACAAGCCTTGGGCACCGTAGCCTGGCTAAGTGCTGCAGCTGGCAGCTAGGTCACTTCTCTCAGTTCCATGTTTGATGACGACCCTCCCCTTGTCGCTTCCGTCGGCAGAAGAAGAAGAAGAAGCAAACAACATGGGGTGAAGTCGAACAACGGCCATCGGACGGCCATTTCCCCGCAAAGCCGTCCCGAAATAACCCGCCCAACTACTCAGAGACCCCTGTTTGAACACCCCAAACCTTCGCCATCGACCCTCTAAGCGACTCCATTTTACATCCTCTGCACCGGAGTTAGACCCAGCAAGGTCATGCCGTTCCAGAGAACTTGTCGGGCAGCCTCATACAGCGCCAAGCGAGCCTTCTGTAGTTCAGGCTCGCTTCCCACAACTTGCAAATGGTCGTAGCTTGAGCTCAACGCATGAGCCATCTTGAAGAGATACGTAAGCACGGTGGACGGCTCGCGAGTCTTCAGGGTGTTCACAACCACGTCAGGATACTGCGCCAGTGCCCGAACCAAGTAGATAGCATGGGGTTCTTTAAGCAATGACAGGTCGGCGGAGTCCAGTGTGCTCAGGTCTGCATTTGCCTTTCGTTTGATCGAACATAGTCGTGCATGGGCATACTGCAAGTACGGACCGGTATCACCCTCGAAAGCCGTCATTTGGTTGATGTTGAATTCGTAACCATTGCGCACCTTGCCGGTCAGATCCTGCACCATGATCGCAGTAATAGCCAGGATATCGGCCACGGCATCCGGATCCTCAAGCTGTTCATACTTCTTTGCATTCTTCATCATCACCTCAAGCATCACATCTTTGACTGATTGGATCACGTCATCTAGAAACTTGACCGTGCCTTTTCGGGTACTCATCCCCTTAACCATACCGAAGGAGACGTGATCGCATCTGTCTGAGATGTCCTTATGCCCGCTGATCTCGGTCGTCTTGAACAGCTGCGCAACATGTTCATTTTGTTGGTCAGCGATAACGTAGATCATCTTGTCAAAATGATACTTCTCGAATCGCTCAAGAATTGCCGCCAGATCTCGTGTCAGGTACAGCGGAGTGCCATCTCTTCGCACGATGATCGCCTTGTTGAGTTTCTTCGCGCCATGCTTTGCGAAATCAATCAGGATGGCGCCTTCCGACTCTTCTGCAATTTTCTTGGCCAAAAGATCATCGAGTACTTTCTTGATGGTCTCTTGCTTGACCTGAGATTCGCCGGAGTAGACGTCGAATTCGATGTTCAATCGGGCATAGGTCTTTTTGTATTTCTCAATGCTCATGTCTCGAAACTTCTGCCACAAGGTGAGGGCTTCGGGATCACCGTCTTCCATGCTCTTAAAGTATTTCCGCGCCTTCTCGTCCTCGCTAGCCTCTACTAAGGGGGCAAGTTTCTCTTCAAGCGCGGTGACGTCTTCTCCTTTAGTCTTTTTCTCTTTGATCTCCTTCTTCAATTCATTGATGGGCTCGTCTTGCTGGGACTTGATTTGATTGATCTTGACATAGACTTGGAATAGATGTGCAATAGAGTTCTTGTCCAGCTCTTCTTGGCTACCGAATTGTTTGAAGCCATTGGCCAGGAGCCCATACTGCTTGCCCCAATCACCCAGATAATTCATCTTGATGACATCCCAGCCAGTCCTAGCGTAGAGCTTTGCTAGAAAACCGCCGATGATCGTACTTCGTAGATGGCCGGCATGAAATTCTTTGGCGATGTTCGGTGATGAGAATTCTACGACGATCTTTTTCTGGCCCTTGGATGGGTCGGATGGGTCTTGCAGGCCTGGAGTGGGATCATAGCCGTACGCCTTGGTGCTCCTCAGAATCTCCGTTATCACATGCTTGGTGAGGTGATCGGGCTTGAAGAAGAATTGCACAAAAGGACCCGCCTGCGTCGCTGTCGCGAGTGTGTCCTCTGTAGTTGGAAATTGCTCGACTATCTCCTTGGCTAGATCTTGAGGTGGTTTGCCCTTGATTCGGAGAGCAGGAACAGGCAGCATCAGGTCTCCTTTTTCCAGAGTCGTCGCCCATTGTACCAGTGGAAGGACTTCGTCGACTTTCCGGTTGACGATTGGAGCCAGCCTCTCCGCAATGTTTTGTCGGTAGAGACTCACAGGGTTCTTGGCCTTTGCCAGCTCTACTAAGCTCAGTGATGAGAATTTCTCACCGACATCCCCCGCCATGTTGAAAATTGCCGCCGGGGTGCTGCAGAACTGGCGGCACGGATGAAAGCCCAGTTGATCAACCCGCCTCAGTGCGAGAAGAGCCTTGTATGAGAACGACTTGTTTTTCCGAAAGGGCGAACCAGCGAAACGGCTTCCACCTGCTTGACAGGCGAATGAGATACGAGTGAATGCTGTCCAAGAGCTAGAAGGAGACCGAGGGCGAGAAGAACAGGAGCATAAGGACATTCTCGTTGAAGAGTCAGATCTCTCCATCGACCAATCTTCTGCTCAAAAAAGTTGATATCTTGGCATCCGGTACCGGATCAATAATTCTCCGCGATAGCCTCGTCTCCATGCAGACGGGACTCCTTCACCACTTAACTCACAGTCTCGCGCCCCGCCCAGAGCGACGATGATAGTCTGCCACTCCGTTAAACAATGGCAGAGAAGTCAGATGATGCCAGAGATCCCACCGGGGCTGGGGTAGGGCAACAGCAGGACCGCCGATCAAAGCGCTTCCGCTTCAAGTCCAAGAACAACGATCAGGATCGGACGGACACGGAGTCGAAGCGCAAACGGCGAAAGGACGAAGACACATCAAACAGACACACGAAGCGACGGAGGTCCTCCCGCCAGCGGCAGAGTGAGGAACGTTTTCGCCCCGACCGTCTTTCTCCCGACCGAGCGTTTCGAGAATCTCTCTTTGATGCACTTGGAGATGACGAAGGGGCAACCTTCTGGGAAGGCATCTACGGGCAGCCAATACACAATTATCCAAACACCTACGAAGATCCGGAAACCGGCGAACTGGAGCGTATGACAGACGAAGAATATGCGCAGTTTGTCCGGCGGAAGATGTGGGAGAAAAGCTGGGAGGGTCTAGAAGCTGCAAAGGAAGAGAAGAGGAGAGAGCGAGAAAAGGAAAGGCAGAGAATACGTGACGAGGAGAAAATCCGGGCAGCAAACAGCCAGGCGCAACACGATAGCTATACCTTTGATGCGCAAATCGACGCCAGCCTCCGACGTGGGGAGAACAGAAAGGACCGCAAACGATGGCAGAGCTTATGGCAAGATTATTTGCGCCGATGGCAAGAACTACGAGACCTGGCTGAGACCCGGCAGAGATCCACGGAGGATGCAGAACAGGTCTTCCTGCGGAACAAAATCGCATGGCCTGTTGAGTCGGGTAAGCGTAAAGATGTGGTCCGCGACAACATTGAGCGGTTCATCAAAAAGGGCACGGCAGCCTTTAGAGACGATGAGCAGATGGGGGATCCATTTTCAACCGCTGTTAAGGCGGAGCGTGTCAGATGGCACCCTGACAAAATTCAACAGCGGTACGGGTTTCTGGAGATTGACGAGAATACTTTGAAGGGAGTCACCGCCGTCTTCCAGAGTTTGGATGCGATATGGAATGATATACGGAACAAGGCAGGCTGAAGCCAACGATGCGGGACGTCGATAATGGCCAGCTTAATGCTACACGGGACAGACCCAAGGCTAGTTGTAGATGCATAGCCTCTCTACTACATATACAGCTCCACTACTCTTCCTAATTCAGAGGTCGAACTCCGTTGGTCCATTCCCGAATGATGTCTTCGGGAACGTCCCGAACAAGAACATGAAGATGCTCCATGCCTGGGACAGATTGTAAGGCCTTCCAGTTTTTGAACCACATGACCTTTTCCTTTTCACCAGGCAGGTCTTTGACTCGATCTACAAATGTGTTCTGGACAAATTCTTCGACCTGTTCCCGGGACTTTGGCGTCATGTCGCCTTTCGTTGGCTCGGACTCCAACCTGGTTTTCAACCAGACAATGAGATGTCTGATGCCAGGGGCAAGTCCATAGGGCCAGTCATTAGGCAAGATCTTGTAGTCGTCCGGATGTGCGAATGGTACAGGATCCTTGACAGCGAACTCGGGGCCAGTCTCGGGAGTTGAGGACGGTAAGGGCGTCCATTTCAGCCTTTCTGCCATGACGAAATTTGGAACACTCCCATATGTCGTCCTGGTCTCAGTCGACCATGTCATATAGCGTCTTAAGTCGGAGGGCCATCTCTTCAGGACGCTGAGATTATGCTCGGCTGTTCTGAAGTTAGAGGGTAGTGTTGGGGATGCGTGTAGAGCAGTCTCGCCACCAGCAATACACACCAATGATCTGTTTGAGTTCTTCCCATGTATGTGGATGGAATTGGGCATCGGACATGGCTAGGACCGATCGATCCAGGTCTGTCAATGGGAATGGAGACGGGGTATCGTCAGGATCCGGGGCCATAGCAATTGCGGACTATCTTCCGTTGTATGGCGTGCAGTGGCCCAGAGATTGGAGGTGGAATTAGTGGGGGAGGTGCTGGTGTGGTGGTGTGGTGGTGGAGGGAAAGAATTGGACGGCGGGCAGTTTTCTGCGAGAACTGTGAGGAGCAATTCGCGCCGGATCAGTTCACCCACCTAGGCAGTCAGTACTCCGTACGGATACACATACATAATGACAGGGCCAGCGTTCCGACAAGGCCTCCTTAGCCCTAAAGCCCACAAATGAGATAAGAGACAGGGGACCGGTATTGTAACACACTCCCACTTCGGGCTCTGTGATCTGGACAAGCTCTTTCCGCTGTTCGGAACGGATCCGGTACACAATACGGCCCGTTGTAAATAGTGGTTGGACAGAGTGGTCGAAGGGCAGCAGGACAGCAGGGCAGCAGGATAGCAGCGACCTCAGCAAGCAGACTGCGAGCATCCCAGGACAACAGCCCCACCAGCGTCAAGTTTGTCTTCCAAACCGAAGTCACTGCGTCCTGCGCCCGCCGCCGCCGCCGCCTTCCCCCGACCAACCCCGACCCCGTCCCGAGCCCCCGACAGATATATCTTTTTGCCCTCGAGCCACGACACCTTTGCACCTCTACTCGCCCGTCTGCTGCCGAGTGGCTCTTGTGGGCGTTGAGGTTCAAAGGAGCCGTAAGACACGAAGGAGAAGTCGAGTTCGAGACACCAGAACGACCGCAACCATGGGGTAAGTTTTCCACTCTCACTGCAGGCCGCACTTTGTAGCATCCCGCTCACAAACACGGTTGAACCACACAGCAACCCAGCATTATCGTCCTCCAACGTCAACGGGGTCTACATTCCCTCTGTTCTACTTCTGGTCGGAGTCGCAATCGTTAAGAAAGAATGGGTGCCTTACGCTGCGGTATTCGCTGCTGTTGTGGGAGGTTACAAGATTTTTGCTTCGGGACGTGAGTAACACCGCTCAAGTACCTCACGCAGTGGCGTGACAGCATACAAATGACTGACCATTGATCTTGTGCCTTATTACAGCGTCAACCAGAAAGGTCCTGAAACCGACTGAGTTCCAGGAGTTCACCCTGACGGACATCAAAAAAACCTCGCACAATGTCGCCATCTACCGCTTCGGCTTGCCCAACCCCACCGATATCCTGGGCCTGCCCATCGGCCAGCACATCTCTCTCGCGGCCACCCCCAAGGGCGCTGATAAAGAAGTGGTACGATCATACACGCCGATCTCCTCGGACGAAGACAAGGGTTTCTTCGAAGTCTTGATCAAGTCATACCCTCAGGGCAACATCAGCGCGCATATGACCACCTTGAAGGTTGGGGATACCATGAAGGTGCGTGGGCCGAAAGGAGCTATGGTCTACACGCCCAACCTCTCCAGACATATCGGCATGATAGCCGGCGGAACAGGGATCACTCCTATGCTTCAGATCATCCGCGCCATTAATCGCGGCCGGCCCCAGAATGGAGGAAACGACACCACCAAGGTGGATTTAATCTTCGCCAACGTCAACCCCGAAGACATTCTGTTGAAGGAAGAGATCGACGCTCTGGCCAGAGATGATCCGCATTTCAACGTCCACTACGTCCTCAACAACCCGCCCGAAAAGTGGGATGGCGGAGTCGGATTCGTGACTGCAGACATGATCAAGGAAAAGCTTCCCGCTCCGGGCCCCGACGTGAAGATTCTCGTCTGTGGGCCTCCTCCCATGGTGAGCGCGATAAAGAAGGCCACCGAAGGTCTGGGATACCAAAAGGCTCGTCCCGTCAGTAAATTGGAGGATCAAGTTTTCTGTTTCTAGAAAGAAGGAGTGGTAGACTAAACGCAGGGCT
This sequence comes from Capronia epimyces CBS 606.96, assembly GCF_000585565.1. NCBI lineage: Eukaryota > Fungi > Ascomycota > Eurotiomycetes > Chaetothyriales > Herpotrichiellaceae > Capronia > Capronia epimyces. The sequence continues at coordinate 1,512,882 of NW_006912908.1, forward strand.
GGACGATGCAAAGAGAGGCAAAAAAGATGTGGCTTTTTCCAATTTTTACTTAGCACGGATCGGGAACGACAATGCTTCCATCATAGAGAACATGAACCTATCTTCCTACTAGTACTGAGATGAATGGTGAATAGATGGAGCAAGGCCCAGTGGTCTCACTGGAAGCAATCGTTCGGTGAAATCGACCAACTATTACTACCTAACTAGTACTACTATCCCATCGATGCGTTGCGTTCCCTTCCCCCTGCACTTGGAGGAATTGCAAATCGAGAAACCCACCAAGTATACAGAACAGAGCACACTGTTGTACATGAACATGCCATCCCTAGCTGTGGCCGTGAATCACACAAGTGACGAATTATATATAGTCCATTAAAAGTCATGAGATCGGAGATCAGACCACTCACACTATGCAACCAGGATTATCTATTCCCCTTACCCTCCCTTACCAGTAGCCTGAGGTAGGGTACGTATGTATGTATACTCCGGAGTCAAATGCCCACCATCATTTCCAATGTCGATTCGGTTTGATCAATCCGTATCGTGCACCCAACCCCCGCCACGCCATGCTTGAACCGCACAAAGATATCAGGTGAAAAATGCCAATCCTGCCTTGTCCTCCATGGAGGTATGGCTATTGCCTGCTAGACTCAAATAAAAAAAGGTTCAGACGCTTGCTGCCGCAAAACAAACCGCCGTGGCTCACCACCCGTAGCAGCCTTGCTATTTGTGGCGATATTGCTCAAATCCAAGATCAGGCAACCGCGGTTCACGCATAAGAGGAGGTGGACTACCATCCGCCTCACTCCTATCTTGACTCACGCTCCGGTAGCCCGAATGACCCATGCCTGCGGCCCCCTTGACCAAGATTTCTTCCTGGCTGTCGTTGTGGAATCGGGGACCAGACCGTGCTAGAGCTTGAGCTCGAACGGGTTCGTAACTAGGCGCAGAATCGGACCTTAGCCGACCGCGCCGAGGGGGGGAGGTTTTGTAAGGAGTTGGTTGCATCAGAAACGCATCGCCTTCCAAGTCCCTGGACAGGTTCTTCTCCGCAGCCTTACGGCGCTTGCGATGAGGATTCTCCTTGCAGCAGGTGATGATGCTGTTGATGACAATCAGCAAAGCAAGGATGGCGGTCAACCCCGATTGAACCGCGATCAAGACGACGCCGGTGATTGTCTTGGTTGTTTGGGCGATGCCGAGCTCCTCCACAAAAACCAAGATGCAGATCACCGACAAGACGCGGACGACCTGGATGATAATGTTGATCCAGTTGCCAGATTTTCGGTTGTATGGTCGGCTCCACAGAAGAAGAATCAGCATCAAAGCCTCGATGATCAACTGGCCAATGGTCTGAACCAGTCCGTGCCCAGTACCAGCGGCCAGAACACAACCCTTCGCAAACATGTAAACGATAGCAGGGATAAAGAGCCACCAATATTGGCGCTTGTAGTTTTCGTAGAAGATCTTGTACTTTTTCCAAGTCTCCTTGTTCTCGTACAGAGCACTGGCGTCGCCTTCCAACTTCTTCAATTTTCGCACCACACTCCAAATCCTCCAGGTATAAAAGAGCAAGATGGCAGTGAATGAGCCTAGTGTGACCCCGGCGAGTACCTTGGCTGCCCATGAATCTCCGTGGGTGAATTGAAAGACGCAATATAGTGTCCAGACACCGTAGAGCAACATGATAAGAGATGTGATTGTCTGTGCCATGATACGCCAGTATTCCTTGCGGAAGGTGGTCAAGGATTTGGGGAACTGGCCGAAAAGCGACCATGCCTCGAGGATGACTTTGAACAAGAGGATGCCGACCACGATCGCGGCAACGACTATGGCGAAAATCAGGAGGACCGTCATGAACGTATTTGTTTCTGGAATGGTCAGCTGCTCGACATAAGCCTGGATGCCTTGCACCAAGTGAGATTCCTGGGAGTTGTCATCGCTGGAGTCGGAGCTTGTCCCATTAATTGAGGTGTCGATATCACGTAGTAATAACGAAGCTGCGCGTTTAGCGATTCCGGTCGTGGTCTGAGCCGTCGAGCCGTCAGAGAAGACCAAGGTGGAGTTCCGGAGGTATTCGTAGCTGGCGTCCGTCAAGTTTCCTCCAGTGTGCGATCGGAAGCTGTCGATGGACTTTTGCAGTCCAGCCCAGGAGACAAGACCGGTGCTGAATCCGAAATTCTTGGAGAAACTCCGGTAGATGGCAGGATATGGTACCGAGTGCATGCCGTTCATTGCCATGCCTTGAAACCACCATATGACTTCAGAAAAGCCGGGGCTTGATGAGCTTGATCCAGGATGAGCCCCGGTAGCAGCGGCACCAATCAAGGATACGGCTAGAGCAGCAGCAGCGACAGCAGCAGCTACGTATGAAACAGCGGGCACCTCGACAGTCTTGCCATTAGTAACCCCAGAACGGATACACGCCAACTCTTGTCCATCTTTCGCCTTGAGAATCATTTGAGCGGAACCGTCGAGATCGGGAAGCGAGTATGCAATCGACGGAATGAGGGATGTATATTCTGAAGGGATTTCCTGGGTCCCATTGGCACCGAATGTCCCTGCGGGGACTAAAGCAAAGTCAGCGTGTTGCCTACCCAGGCCTATCCAATCCAGAACGTACCAGGACATAGCTGGTCGACTTTGGTAGAGTCATCACAAGGATCAAAGTCCTTTTTATATATTTGGACACCATAAGCCGTCACAACTAGTTCCGCGGTGACATTCTGAGACTTTGTGCTGGTGCCTGAAACATCGAATTGGATTTCATTCGTCGCTCGGTCGAAGGAAATGTCAACGTTGTTGACTTTGATGGTGGATGTTCCGTTGTTGCAGTTCGAGAACCCGCTGGTCTTCAAGATATCTGCTGCCAACGTAGAGGGAAGAAGAACCAGCGAGACGAGGACTACCACCGACGTCCTCCACATGGCGGTAGTATATCTGACGCTGCTCCAATGACGCAGGGCCGTCAAGCGGTAGCTGAATAATTCTCAGTTGCAGCCCTCTTCAATTTATGCGTTTATGAGCCTCTTGTCTCCAAATCTCCAGAACCAGGACTATTGTACAGAGGGATCCGAATGGGGGTCTTTGCGTATTCGTCGGGATCGAAGGGTTAGGTTCCCTGGAAGATAAACGGCGGAAATGCGTTGAGCGAGTGACTGGCAACACGGAGAATGATTGAGAACGAGTGTGAGGAAAGAGAGCGACTAGGCGTTAGGAAGAGTTTCATGTGCAAGAAGAAAAGAAGTCTTGATTTTCAGCTGGGTCTCGACGCAGACAATACGAGTAAGATATCCTCCAGTCAAGATTCCCATTTTGGAAAAGGCCTGTTTCACAGCGTACGGGGACGTTGGCCAAGCGGTCGCATGTGAAAGGCCCATCCGAGCCCTGGACGGGGGATGGTGTTTCTGGTGGGTCGATTCTGGACATGGCAGCTGGGCTGAGCCTGTTAGTAGACTCGTGGCGTAGCCTAGGGCGGGCTTGGGAAGAAGTTGCTCTCATTTTTGACAGGCTTTCGAAGCAAATGCCCTGTCAGGGAGGCGCCGACAAGCCCACTCATTGCGTCTCGCTGGGTCTTCAGTACGGAGTAGTGTGGAGGATCCGCCTGAAGGATCGGGTTCTGGCTTTTGCGGTACGCTTGAAGCCTCCGAAGCCCCTGTCAGACTCCCGATGGCACCTTGCTGAGATGTTCCTATTAATACTCTGTATGATACGGTGCCCTCGGTAAAGACCACATTTCAAGCACTGGAGCAGTGCAGTGGCCCGCCTCGAGCGTACGTATCTGGAGGAATTGTAGGTGGGTAGAGGACGGCAGGTCGTTCTGTTCAGAACTACAGAGTAGTATCTCATCGCTTTGGCCTCAGCATATTCGACGGACGGGAGCTATGTATCTTGCGACGATGGAGACTCTGCATCCATAATAATATGTGTAATGGCCAAGCACGAAACATCCTTGGGTCATGGCTACAGCAAGTGCTGAAGGGCGATAGGTGGACGATTTGTTGACGCGTCGAGGCGCAGTCAAGGGGAAAAGGAACCTAAGCCTGCGAGACATTCGCGTACGTACAGGTGTACTATGTACGGAGTACCCCACCCAAATCCAGCGCAGGCTCAAGACCTTACTACACAGCCGATTACTGGGCTTGATGTTACCGGAGCACTCTGTTCATACTACGTCCTTTGTTGCCAGCTTCCACTTGGCTGCGCCTCGTCCGTGCTGGTGTTGTCCAAGCGAACTCAATTTCATAGTACTCCGTATTGGGTCTATGATGGGTTGGACCTGCATTCGTCAGCGTACGCACGCCCTATGCCCTATGCCCTGTGCCATATGCCCCTACACCCTCTACGGCCACTTGAAGACACAGGGCACAACACTCCTCCACCTGAACAGAGAGGGAGAGAGAGGGAGAGAGAGGGAGAGAGGGGGGAACCTCCAAAAGAGCAAAGCATGGGCTACTGTGATAGTACATAACGTCCATCTACGCACGAAAGAGGACTGCTGGTATCGTGTCTCTTGAAGCCCTGCCCTCCTAGTGCTTTTGCTGTATGGTACATCCCTCACACGACGGGCCTGCGAAAGAAAATCCATTGCCGTGCCCCGTGATGCATCATCTCGTCCTGGGCGCCTTGATCCATTATTTTCGACTTTAGCCTCGACTGTAGCCTCGAATGTGCCCTCCTGACAACCACTCTCCTGCGGATCATCGTGTCCAAGCAGGATGGCCTCCATGCCGCGCCACCCACCCTCCCACAGCCGTGACAACGCCTCAAGCTATGGGGGAAGACCACTTCCAAACCTGTACTGACACCAGGCCCAAATCACCTTCCGTATGTTCCCAGAGCGATGACAAGCCTTCACCTCCCATATGGGTGGTAGCGGCCGCCTCTGCCTCCTCGAAAGTTGGCTCCTGGTCTCCCGGCGTTTTTCGGACCGGTTGGTGCATTCGCTGGAGCTGCACTGGGTTGAGCTGTGCCACTGGGGCCCTTTGGGGGTTTTGGTGTTATGTTGCGAACCGGTCCAGCAGAACCTCGTCCACTCAGACTGCCTTCGGGCTGAGGCACGTCGTCGTACATGCCTTCCCACGACTGAGGTCCGCCGCCTGGACTCTGACTCTGAAAGCCTTGCCCTCGAGGGCCCTGCGGAAAACTGCCCGGCCGGCGAGACTGCTGTTCATACTTTGACTGTTCAAAGGCAAGCTGCTCTTGTGCTGAAAATCCGGCTCGTGCTCCTGCTCCAGCACTCGCTGGGCCCATGGGAGCCCGGCCACCACCCATGTTCATACCGCCCATCCCGCCCTGTTGCATTTGCATCATTTGCTGCATCATCTGAGGGGTCATGCCTCCCATCCCGCCCATACCCCCAGGGTTCTGTGGGTTTGGGCTGTTGCCTCCCTGCATCTTCTGCATCTGCATCATTTGCTGCATCATCTGGGGGTTCATTTGGCCCATGCCCATGCCGCCCATTCCACCCATGCCCCCCATCATTTGAGAGGCCATTTGCTGCTGCATGAGGGCAAAGTATTGTTGCATCCGCTGCCAGTACTGTGCCATCATTTGAGGCGTCATACCACTACCTCCCATCATGTTTGCTGCCTGGCTCGATCCATTCTGGGTTGCTTGACTGTTGTCGCCACCAAAGCGATCGTCTCCTCCGAACTTGCCTCTGCCTCGACCACCTCGGGAGAAACCGTCGTCAGCCGCCTCGCCCATCTTGCCTCTTGGTTGAGCACGTTTGACCTCAATCGGCTTGCCCAAGATCTCCAACGGGTGGTACTCGAGGCACCTCTCGACCGCGGTGTCACTGTCGAAAGTCACGAAGCCAAATCCTCTCGGTCGGCCAGTATCCTTGTCCATCATAAGGGTGGCGTCAATGACCCGTCCGAATTGGGCGAAAAAGCTCTCAAAATCTTCTTCCGTGGCGTCTTGACTGACACCTCCAACGAAAATCTTGGCTGTCTTCTCCTGTTCATCGCGCGGGATTGCACGTTTTGGGTCGATCTGGGAACCACTCAGTAAGTCTGTGTACTTTCGTCCTGGGCCAGGCATTTGATCAAGGGAACGAGAGAGGGAACCGAGTTTTTCTTGTCCAACCGGGGTTCTTTCAAAATGGGTAGGTCTTACAATTTTGCCATCTAGGAAATGCTCCTTGACCATCACGGTGTTCACAGTCTTTGGGTCCTTGAAGGTAAGAAATCCGAATCCTCGCGAACGACCGGTGGCGCTGTCTCGCATGACGGTGCATTCTTGGACTTCTCCAAACTGTGAAAAGTAGTCATGGAGGGACTCTGCTCATTGGTTAGCATTCGGTCCAGGTGAGGTAGACCGCCTGATTGGGATGGAGGACTCACGATCGGTTGTTTCCCAGTTGAGTCCTCCAATGAACATTTTTCTGTACACGCGCCAATATGTCAGCCACAGAACGAGGAGCAAGCATGAAAATGATGTGACTAGAAGGGGCATATGCGAGCAGTAAACCACGGTAACAAAAGAACAGAGGTGCAGCAAGACAATCGGCTATGTCCCTGGTATGAGTCCCTGAAGCAGCCAGGTTGTCGCACGCTGTGCGGTAGCTTTGGGTCAACGGGGCCTGTATCAACAACGGCCGGCAAGGCTGCATGCAAGAATTGGCAAACATAAAGAGGCAGTTTCTAGTGGCATGCTCATCAGGGCACCAAGGTCATTTGTTGTTGAGGCATGGACGATCATTGTTGTCTGGTGGTGCTTGTTGCAGTCAATGGTGGGACACGCGGCCAAAAACTAGTAAAGATGATATGAACTTCCCAGTTGAAGTTCGGGCCCCCCAAAATGGAGTTCACATCCATCATCAATCGTCGCTCTTCCTAGATTTATGTGCAATCTCGAAAAACTGCCAGTAGCAGTTCCGGTTGTTGTTCGCTGACTGAATGGCTTTCTGGTACGCAAGGCAACGGCGTGTTTGTCCGCCGTGATCTCTTGGTTCGCCCCAGTTGTGCATCGAGTCGACATGTTCTAGCGATAGAGGACATTTCTTTGTTGGCTTTGTCTGAGATTCAACAGATACTCATAGCATCTATCTCCTGCCTGATTGTTTTTGGACCTGTTACTTTGGTCTTGTATGGTAAAGTATCTTGTTGTATGGTAGCAGTCCCAGCAACTATTTCGGCCTCGCTGAATGACTTCCTCGATCTGATTATCGACTCGGGCTAGACTTGATGCATAGAGTAACTAGCGCTTGCAGCCAGGCGTGGCTGATGGTGGCTCTCATTATCTTGACCCAGCTTCACAGACTGATACGCCTCGAGCGACAATCCAGGTCTTGCCCCATGCAGGACGTGAAGTTCACCACTCGTGCCGATTTATGACTAGCACACCTCATCATATTCCATGTGGACCTGGTCAGTCATGCCCCAGGTGTCATTGCATCGGTGGCCTTTGGCAGACTCAAGTATGTCGATCACAGAGAATCCGACCAGATATTCATCGCTGTTTCAGGAGGCCTTCAAGTTGCCTTCAACCCTAGACGGCAGGGGAGTTCCACTGCCCAAAAGCCTGGAATAGACCGCGTTGTTGAACACCCCGCTCTCATGGCTAGTAGCGCAAGGATCGTGTGCTTCCACAACATGATGCTCTTCCAGCGCCCTCGCTTTCCACTCTCGCAGCAGTTGCTCGATTCACGATGGGTTGGGAGACAGGGATACCGAACGAAGGTTCACGGGTTTGGGATCGGGGATGGTGTGACGCAAGCAGGAACACAAACAGCATACTCACCCGTCTTCCTTCATGTTGATGCCACCGTAGTCGGGTTGCGGCCTGTCTGGCTCTTTGTTTTCGTTTTGGGTGCCATCAAAGCCGCTTATAGGATGGTCTTGACCAGAGGGTTCTGTCTCAAATGATGTGGGGTCATAGGCGATCTCTGGCTCTTCACCATATCCTGGGGCATCACTGGATCTCGCGGCTGCGTCATTCGGAGCAGACTGGGTTGCCACAGGAGCGGCAGTATTACCAGACCCCGTATTCTCGTCGCCCTCATACCTGGAGAGCACAAGGCGTTATTAGTACGGCTAGGCGCAAGAGAGCTACCGCGAACGCGGTGAAGCGAGGGCAATGAGAGAGTCAACTCACAGATCGGCGAAAAGATCTTCTTCGACTTCATCGGGTTCCGCCATCTTACACGAGGGGTTGGAAGAACCGAGATGGTAAGACTGTCGTTCCTGTTACGCCCTCGACCGCAAGCAGCTCCTCAAAGGAAACAGTCTGCGACAAGTCGGAGCAAGTCAGGCGGCTAGAGGGAAGACAGACGTCGAAAGACAGATGCTACAGATGTCAGAAGTGTGATCTGGTGAGGAGTGTCTGTCCAAGAGACAAATGAAAACGAAGGTAAGATAAGGTGAGTGATGAGTGTCTGTTCAGAAGTGCTGGACTCGAAGGCTGCCGCCCTGCAATTCAAGTGACAAAGAAGCTGAGTTGCGTGAAGTTCGGCGCAGGCTTGGCATTAGTGTCACGTGCTGGTTATAAGGCACCACTATGACTAATTACTAGTACTACTACATCCCAGTTGTGCCAGTACCTAATCGTTAGATACCCCGCTAGGTGCCCCGTACTCCGTGTTGTGTACGGAGTTATGTAGTACCTAGAGTATTTGAAGACCCCCCTAGGGGTTTACCCTGGAACCTCCCCAGGTATCCTCCAAGTCCTCTCTGCCAGAGTCACGCAAGTGTTATTTGGTGCAATGTTCGTTGCTTGTGCACACAGTAACAAAGCGCAGAGCCACGTGTCACTCAAGCTGGAGGACTGAGGCTGTTTACAAAGGGACCAGCAAGATGGCAGCCAAGCGGTCGCTCTCTCTCCTCGTCCCTCTCATCGGGTTGGCGATTTACAGCCAAGCGAGTTATTTGTGGAAGCTGATCGGTCGAGTCGACATTGATCAACCAAGACTCGTCCGCTGGGAGAACAGCACCGCCCTGAACAATCACGACTGTGAGGTGATACGTGCAGCCAACGCATGCGAAGATGTAAAGATACACTTCCCGTCGCAGACTGCTTTTCTGGCATGTGGAGATCCTCTGGAACGAACTCACTGGTACCCCTGTGCTGGTGTGCGCACAGTCAAACTCCGAGCGGAGTCTTCCTTTCGTGAGCAGCTGTTCAAATACGATGCGAAAACAGGTCAGACCACGGCCTTGGAGTTACATGGGCTCCAAGGAGATTTTGTCACACATGGCCTCGACATTCTGCCTCTGCCCGAGGATCCTTCGAAGGTCTTGCTCCGTTCATGGGAGTGCCAGGCCTACGCAAGCTGACTCCCGTTCAGATTCATATCTTCGCCGTCAATCACGCCCGGGATGGCGATTCGATTGCCATTTTTGTTCATGAGCTCGGTTCTTCTGCCGCCCAGCTGGTTAAGAATGTCAAGCATCCGGCCATAAAGACGGCAAATGGGGTTGCTGCTACAGGTCCACTGTAAGGCAGTCACGATTGCTACAGATTCGGGCAGCTATACTCACGTGCACAGGAGCTTTTTTGTTACCAACGACCACTATGCCGCAAGCGGTCCTTTGCGCGTGCTGGAGGAGCAGTACGGCCCCTTTACGTGGTCCAGCGATGTCCAACATTGCGATGCACACTCTGAGGTACGTGTACGATTGGAGCTCCTTGGTAGCCCCGCGCCGGCTCACTGAGGAAAGGATGTCTCTTGCAAGCAAGTCGGGGGTGGAACCTTCCCCAATGCGAATGGCATCAATCTGTGGCAGGACAGGCTCTTTGTCGGCGACGCCAGGAACGGGACTGTCACGGTATTTGAGATCCATCCGGATAAGACGCTCACAAAACTCCGAGTCGTGGTAAGTATTGACTTCTCACCCGCGCAGAGGACAGCAAATATACTCAACCATATATGCTAGGACGTAGGGGCAGGGGCAGATAACATCAATATTCTTCCAACAACAGGAGATCCCATCATTGCAGGTCAGCATGAATTCGGCGACGTACTCAGTACGGCCGCAGATGCTAATCTCAGCAGTGTTTCCTACGCTCGAGGATCTTCCGACGTATCTCGACAATGTCAAATCCCTTGGAAAGGAGTTCTTGGTGCCGGCGGCCGCGCTTCGACTGGATCACACAAACGATTATGCACCTGAGCTGATCTATTTCGACGATGGTTCCGTCGTCAGCTTCATGACCGCGGTTGCAGTAGATCCGGTGGACGGCTTCCTCATCGTGTCGGGCATCCTACAATACGGGGGCTTTGCGGTATGCAAAGTGCCGCCAGATGCATTCGCGCGAATCTCGCCCCAACCCTGAGCTTCAAGCATTCAATACCCACCGACCACTCTGGCAATAACTCAATCAGGACGGCTACGGGAGGGTTGAGCCTTGATGTTGACGACGGTGGCAGAAGACGAAGCTATCAAGCTTCACGTGACCGTGTCTTCATAGCACGTGTTGAGTTTGAGGCGCCGGCAAATACTAGTAGTAGGTCGAACACGTGTTTCTTTGGCTTTAAAATCATAGGTACCTGCAGATTGAGGCGAGGGAACAGAGGATTGATCCTGAGAAAATTCATTGATTGTTACAATCGTGCTGAAAGACCGCTGTTGTCCTTCCAACTAGCCCTCGCCTGAGGGTTACGGGACACGCTGTTGATCCTTCGAGGGACCACAGCCTCGTGAACAGCGAAACCGTTTTCCACCCCGGTGAAACGCCATGCGCTAACAAAAGTCGTATCGACCCAGTCAACCATTCAGTTGGCCCATCCTTTGCTCATTTCCACCGCTTTCTCCCACCGGGCAAAGCGGGTGGCACTCTCCTCCTTGCTGATGCTAGGCTTAAAGATCGTGGTCCCCTCGTTGTTGACCTCCCTGAGTTCGTCGATGCTCTCCCAAACATCCACTGCGAGACCGGCCGCGATGGCTGCGCCTAGAGCGGTGGTTTCGCGCATGGCCGGCCGCCTGACCGGAATGCTGACGAGATCGGATTGGACCTGCATAGTGAGGTCGGAGTTGCACATCCCACCATCAACGGCCAACTCAGCCAGGGTGTGCCCACTGTCCTTCTCCATGGCCACCAGGATAGCCTTGGTCTGGAAGCAAGTCGCCTCCAGAGTTGCACGGGCAATGTGACCACGCTTGGTGTATGCCGTGATCCCGAAGATGGTACCTCGAGCGTCATCGATCCAGTAAGGAGCGAAAAGACCACTGAAAGCCGTCACGAACGTAACGCCACCGTTGTCTTCGACAGTTTCGGCCAGTTGGCTGACCTTGCTCGATGACTCGATGAAGCCGAAGTTGTCAACGAGGAACTTGACGCTCGATCCGGCAACCGCAATGCTACCTTCGAGAGCGTACATGGGCTTGTTCTTGCCACCGAAGTCAAATGCCACCGTGGTCAAGAGACCGTGCGTGGAAATGACCGGCTTGTCTCCCACATTGTAAAGAATGAAGCTGCCCGTTCCATATGTATTCTTTGCAAGGCCAGGGGAAAAGCCCTTCTGACCCACCAGAGCGGCCGACTGATCACCCAAGCAGCCCGTGATGGGGACTCCTTTCAAGACGGTCGAATTAAGTGAGCCGTATGCAGAAGGGTCGGACGAATGGACAATCTTTGGCAAATGGACTTTCTCGGTGTCGACCCTGAAGAAGTCGAGAAGTGAATCGTCGTAGCTGAGTGTGTGGATGTTCATGAACATTGTTCGGGATGCGTTGGAGGGGTCTGTGACGAAGATGTTCCTCTTTATGCCTTCCCACACGTTAGCAGAGAACATTCCGAGCCACGGGAGAGGTATCTCTCACCTCCATTGAGCTTGAAGACCAGCCAGGTATCAATGGTTCCGAAAGCCAAAACTCCCTTTTCATATGCAGCCTTGACCTTTGGCACATTCTCAAGCAGCCATAACAGCTTCCCCACCGAGGGATAGGTGGACAGAGGCAGGCCACAGATCTCGGTGAGTTTGTCGGAGCCCAGACGATGCTTCAGCTTCCGCACCAATGCTTGCGTGCGTGTATCAGTCCAGACGATGGCATTGTACAAGGGCTCGCCAGTCTCCTTATCCCAGAGTACAGTCGTCTCGCGCTGGTTGGTGATGCCGATGGCCTTGATACTGTCCAGGTTGTGGCCTTGGTTTTCAAACTGGTTGCACGCCTCGTCGATACATCGTTCGACCGAAGTCACAATCTCTAGCGGATCATGCTCGTGCCAGCTGCAGCGGCCAGTCAGTAGACAGCTTCACTTGAATTGCAAGGCGGAAACGAACCCAGATTGCGGATAGATCTGCTTAAACTCGAGTTGATGCGAAGCAACTGGCTCGCCCTGCTTGTTGAAGATCAAAAACCGGGAGCTGGTTGTTCCCTGATCAATGGAGCCGACAAAGACCTCTGGCACGGAGCCCATCTTTAACACTTGGTTATCACGTTGCGGAAAGCGCTAATAAAACTGGTCTGAGTGCAACAGACTGGGAATAGGGTTGGAGACAGATGGGGGGCTGACAGAACCTGGGGAGAGGGAAGACAGGCGATATATAGACATCGCGGGGGACGATCGAAGCATGTGGCCCTGTGCTCAGTACCACGCGAGAAATGACATGCGGTCGTATGACCTTGGTCCAAATTACAGTGCCATCATAAGCGGGTCAAGACCGTCCAGCGGGAGAGGCTCCTCGGTATCCAGCATGATCTTTTCCCCGAGCCTGGAGAGCGACAGAACCCCGAACTCCACAAAGCAACAACTCCAGAGTCCGCACTGGCGGCCAACCCGGCCGAGGCGAAGGGAGGAGGGAGGAGGGCGGAGGGGGCAAAAATGCCAATCCCCGAGAGATTAGGCAGGGGTCAGCTGTATCGGCGGGGGGATCAGGCGACGGAGATGCAGAGATCCAGGGCCAAAGACCACTTGCAGCAGGTTAGGAAGTAGCTACCGGAGGTGGGATACGCCAACAGCTGATTGCGGGGTGGTGGGCAACGGAGGAATGGGGGACAGGGAGCAGGGAGCGGGCACGAGGTCGGGGTGCATACCCCGAGATGCAGCGCCCGGGCCGGACGATGGAGAAGGGCGGGGTCACGTGCGGGGTCACGTGCGGGAACTCCGGCACCACCGGCAGACCCAAAACTCGTGTGCGTACCTAGTACGTACCTATCAAGAAATACGCCTGGGAAAACCAGTATCCACCAACGTCGGCCCATGGATCACGAGTCCTTTCAAAGGTTGCATCCTCGCCGCTCGGACCACACAGGCAAAAGTTGAACAGATGTTCATGGCAGATTCTGTTGCATGAGCCATGAGCCTGGGGAACAAAGAACATCGGGTGTTTGTAGGACAGACACCTTTCTTGCCTCGACAAGGTTTGTCTGGTAAGGTATAGAAACAGCTAAGTTCATATATACTTCTAGCGTCCTCGCGCTCTCTGCATCTCGGGCTCGGAATCCGATTCTCGGCACTTGGTATTGTCAAGTACACGCGAGCAAACGTGGGTTGTTTAAGTTCGGCCCACTCTGGTGGCATTGTTCTAGAATCCGCGCCAGCCGCAACAGTGATTACCGACCGACGTGCTGGGCCCTTGTGCATACTCGGCCGTGGTCACACTACCTACAGACCCTTGGTGCGCCGGAGTATCAGGGGGGAGGCAGCGGAGACATGGAGAGAGCTGACCACCTCCTACCACATATATAACATGATCTTTCCCCCATGGGCATCCATCATATCCTCATCCTTCCTCCCCACAACTCCAGATAAAATTCTCTTTAACAGCTTGCCACTCGGGCCTCTCTCCGTTCCATGTCCCAGTCACTGTCTTCCTCTTCGTCATACTTGGAAAAGCATCCCGATCCAATGGCCAAAGTTGACCACAACGAACACCTCGATGTTCCCCTAACCGACAGGAGGCAAACCACGGTGCCAGAGGTGCCGGCCTTTGCCGAGCATGGCCCTCTTGTCGACCACAAGGTGCCCCAGGCGGATGTCGTCCAACAAGAGCCCGACTTGGCTTGGAGTCGGATTCGACACACTCTCCGAGAGCCTTTATCCGAATTCTTCGGCGTCTTCATTTTGATCATGTTCGGCGACGGTGTCGTCGCTCAGGTCGTTCTCAGCAATGGCGAAAAGGGCGATTACCAATCAATCTCCTGGGGCTGGGGGTGAGTTTTCCATTTCTGGTGGTCATTCACTGTCGCCACCACCAAACATGCTAACCGTCTTTGTTACAGTCTCGGTGTCATGTTGGGCGTCTATTCATCGGGAATTTCAGGGGCCCATTTGAATCCCGCCGTGACCCTGGCGAACTGCATCTACCGCAAATTCCCGTGGCGAAAGTTCCCAATCTACATGCTTGCTCAACTGCTGGGCGCCATGGCGGCGGCGGCCGTCGTCTATGGCAACTACAAATCGGCAATTGATGTCTTTGAGGGAGGGCCAGGCATCCGCACCGTCGGGGGCGCGACCTCGACTGCGGGTATCTTCTGCACCTACCCTGCCGAGTTCATGACCAAGACAGGTCAATTTTTCTCGGAATTCATTGCCAGCACTCTCTTGATGTTCTTGATCTACGCCCTAAAGGACGATGGGAACATCGGCGCCGGTCCTTTGACCCCTCTCGGCCTGTTCTTCATCATTTTCGGCATTGGTGCATGCTTTGGCTGGGAGACTGGCTATGCCATCAACCTTGCCCGTGACTTTGGCCCTCGTCTGGTCTCTTACATGATCGGCTATGGCCATGAGGTTTGGTCCGCCGGTGGCTACTATTTTTGGGTGAGTTATCTCGGCACCTCCTCCAATAGTCTCGAGATTTTGAAGCTAATACGTACCCCCAGGTTCCCATGGTCGCTCCTTTCTGTGGCTGCGCATTTGGAGGCTGGCTCTACGATATGTTCCTCTTCACCGGTGAAAGCCCGATCAACACTCCATACCTGGGATTGCAACGCTTTTTCCAACCCAAGCGATCCGTCTGGTCAAACACATACAGCGACAGCCAGGTGTGAGTCGGCAATGAGGAAGAACCCCGGAGGGAAAACAAAGGCACTTTAAATACACACCCCTAGCTGGCACAGGTGTTGCGCTTTGAGGGAATTACTATGTAGTACAGCGATCATGGAGTGGATATCTGGGAGAAAATTCACGCGGTACGTGTCTATCACGAAACGTGGTGGTGACGAAGTCGCTGGCTGGCGTGTCAAGCGACAGGTTTGTCAACTGTACATACATATGGTCACCAAGTACATTGGGGCGAAGCATATATCTAAAATGACTCGACGACAATGACTGTTCATGTTCAATCTTGGTTGGTGGGCAAGCCACAGGACACGCTCGTGTATTTTTCTGCTCTCCACTGGGACGTGAAGTCTTGGGGACAATTTGACAACTGGAACACATGTTGGCTGGCAAGCGACCCGCTATGAGTCTGAACACGAGCAAACCCACTATCCACACTGGCAGGGAGTTTGCAGTATACTGGATAAGGTACGCACAACAGGAAGAAGACTGCGACGGATCCATGACTATTATTTTCCTTTTTATAAGTTGGCTCTCGTGTATGATCGAAGGAACGAAGCTGGTAATTCACACACTTGACGCAGCATCGAAACCTATGACCCAAGGCGCATGTGAAAATCGCCAGCCAGGCGAAATGCTCTGGAGTCTGTCTGTACAGAGTTATAAGATGCGGCGGGTCTCGCCCCAATATCGACATCCACTCCCTTCCTTTTTTTCACCTCAGACCACAATTTCCTCACAGTACGTACGAACTCATGTGCATACTAATTACCACTGGGTCCTGTGCATATTGGGCGGAAATTTCCCATGGATCTTGAATCTCGGCCCCGTGAGAGCGGTTTTGCAGACGCGCAAAAGATGTCTGCCTTACATACCTAGGTACCTTAGGTACCCGGGTGACCAAGTAAGTGCAGCATCGAGAGCTGAATCAGTCAGTATTACGATCGTTCGGGGACTCCACGGCTTCTGAGCACCGGCAGCCACGACACAATACGTATGTTCGTGAGGTTATCATGGCAACTTGGAATAATGCCACTGCTCCGTACGTACCTCGTACTGCGGAATGAAATTTTGCCAAACGTCGCCTCCCTTCAATACTGCCCTTCACCTGCCTTACAGCAGACCAACCCCTCTCCTCTCTCTCCACCGTGATCCATGCATGACGAGTGTAACGCTGCTAGTGTCTCTGATCTGGCGCTAGTGGCGGACTAGCGGAGGTCATGCACCGAGTCTGGCCTGTGGTTGGAGGAGGGTGGGAACAAAAACGCCGAACAAACCCCATCGGGCGGTATATTAAGTATGGTACGGAGTACATATATTATACGTGCCCACGTGATCTCATGCGCCTCGGGCTATCTAGTCCGAGCCCCTTCGTGCTTGGCATTTCGGTGCGCAGACCCCGAGACGCAGAGACTCCGCCCCTCCCTCTCCGCTCGCTCGGCTGCCCGGGAATCCCTCAGCCCTCATACCCTCAACCCTCAATCCTCAGCGCGTCTGTCGCCTTCTCCGCAGCTCGGCACCAGCGACCGTAGAAGTCTGTCTGGTCAGCCGTCATCACGCATCACGCGTGATCCAGCAGATCTGGGGATACCGTATGCCCCTGCCTACCTCTGACAGCCTCATGAGACCAAAGGCGATCGATCGTGGCCCAGAAGCTCGGTCCTTTATCCGTACATGCCCCGACCAATTTCGCAGTCAGTCAAGAAGGCAAATCTCTCTTTTGGTCACGTTGTCTTGGAGCTTTCGTCTCCTCTCCCTCGCTGACTCTGCATTCACCCTTGAGATAAATGCAGCTGCAGTTCCACCTTGACTTCGTCAACACATCAAAGCAGTGCATCCATCTCCTTATTCTGAAATCTTTCCTCAGGCCTCGACGGCCGTTGAGCTGACCAACTAGCTTGTACTACTCCTCCCTTCCTCTTCACCATGGCGTCACGGTTCGCTTCCCGTCGGCTTCTCAAGCCATTGGCCTACGGCACCGGAGTTGCCGTGGCTGGTACCACGGTCCTGTACATGATCTACCGCCCTCGAAACGTCCCAGGCGCAGAGACGCTTGCTCCCAAACCG
Organism: Capronia epimyces CBS 606.96; assembly: GCF_000585565.1. Lineage (NCBI taxonomy): Eukaryota > Fungi > Ascomycota > Eurotiomycetes > Chaetothyriales > Herpotrichiellaceae > Capronia > Capronia epimyces. Next base: position 1,529,898 of record NW_006912908.1, read on the forward strand.
CCAAAACGAAATGCGAACGGTGACATCATCCCTCCCAAGTTCCCGTACATAAAATCAAGAGCGGAACAGATTGCAGACTTGAAGAAATCGTCATCTGCTCCGTCTTCCGAGATATACGACCTCCTTATCATTGGCGGAGGAGCCACAGGCACAGGTATCGCGCTTGACGCAGCTACTAGAGGCTTGAAGGTTGCCATTGTGGAAAGAGACGATTTCAGCAGCGGAACAAGTAGCAAGTCCACCAAGCTTGTCCATGGTGGTGTACGATACCTGGAAAAGGCGGTTTGGAACCTGGACTACAACCAGTACCAATTGGTGAAGGAGGCCCTGAGAGAGCGGAAGAGCTTCTTGTACACTGCACCACATCTGTCGTCATGGCTCCCGATTATGCTTCCTTTACAGAAATGGTGGCAGTTACCGTACTTCTGGGCTGGAACCAAGTTCTACGACCTCCTCGCCGGGTCTGAAGGAATCGAGAGCTCTTATTTCCTACCGAGAAGTAAAGCTCTAGACGCCTTCCCCATGCTGAAAAAGGACAACCTGGTCGGAGCCTTGGTATACTACGACGGTCAACACAACGATTCTCGCATGAACGTCTCCTTGGCTATGACTGCAACTCTATATGGAGCTACCACAGTCAACCACCTGGAAGTAACTAGTCTTGAGAAGGACGCAAGCGGGAAACTCACAGGTGCCCGAGTACGCGATCTCGTTTCTGAAACGGACGGAACCCCTACAGAGGATTTCGTAGTGAAAGCCAAGGGTATCATCAACGCAACCGGGCCTTTCGCAGATGCAATTCAGCAAATGGACGAACCGAATATCAAAGAGATCGTCGCACCAAGTCTCGGTGTGCACGTCGTCCTCCCCGGTTATCTCAGTCCTCAGAATATGGGCCTGATCGATCCATCCACATCAGACGGCCGAGTCATCTTTTTCCTGCCCTGGCAAGGCAACACCATTGCTGGGACGACAGACTCGCCATGCGCAATCGAGGCGAACCCAGTTGCCGGTGAGAAAGATATCCAATGGATTCTAGACGAGATCCGGACATATTTGACTCCTGATATCAACGTCCGGCGATCCGACATCCTCGCAGCCTGGTCAGGTATGTTTTTCGTCCACACTGAACCCCAAATACATTGCAAGCTAACATGACCTGGTTCAGGTATCCGACCCCTTGTGCGCGACCCTAAATCCAAGAACACCGAATCCCTTGTTCGCAGCCATCTCATTACCGTTTCGGACTCTGGTCTGTTGACCTGCGCAGGTGGCAAATGGACCACTTACCGACAGATGGCCGAAGATGCGGTCGACAAAGCCATCGAAGCCTTTAAGCTGCAGCCTAAGCCTGTCAGCTATGTGCCAGACATCAGCGGCGTGAACGGTATCGATCCTACAGTCAATCTGTTGGACGGAAGTTGCCAGACACACCATATCCGCCTGGTCGGCGCGCACGGCTACTCGACGACCCTGTTCATCAACCTGGTCCAAGAGTTCGGTCTTGACGTTGATGTCGCCAAGCACCTGGCTAGCGACTATGGTGATCGCGCCTGGGACGTTGCAGCATTGGCTTCCCCGACCGACAATTCCGAGCACTACCCGCTGCGTGGCCATCGTCTGTCGTCCCTATACCCCTTTATTGACGGCGAAGTCCGGTACGCGGTGCGCAGCGAATACGCCCAGACCGCCGTGGACGTCCTCGGGCGCCGTACGAGACTGAGCTTCCTCGATGCGCGTGCTTCGCTGCACGCTCTCCCCAAAGTGATTGACATCATGGGCGAGGAGCTCAAGTGGAGCGATAAGAGAAAGGATGCTGAGTGGAAAAACACCGTCCACTACCTGCTGAGTATGGGCCTGCCCCAGGACTTGCTCAACATCACACGCGCCGAGGTAGAGCAGGGCCTGGCGGACTCGAGCGATCTTGCCCCAGCCCAAGGGGCATCCACGGCCGTGGCGCCTTTCAAACCGTCGTCCGAGCCGACCGGCCAAGCGCATGCGCCTCTTCCTTGAACGCGGGCCTGAGTCGAGGAAGTGGGGTTGATTGTCGTGCGTCGTTGCGTGTTGCTGATCATCATCGGTCTCACCATGTGTGTGCCTCTACTTGGGTTGGATCTAGGGCAGAGCAAAAGTCGTATTCAAAATGTTGAACACTACGGAGCAGGGCGTTTGGGGGGGGCATACTGTCAAGGTATGCGGCATCATTATATGGCTTGAGGGAAGAGATATCAAAGGCCCTAAGGAATCGTATTTATCTACTACTAGCCGGTATAGGCATCGAAAAGGAATGGCAGGCCGCACAGGAATTCACCATGCGAGCACACTGTCGGGACATGGTCTAGTTATTTAGGCTGGGTATATATATTCAGGATAAAGAAGCTCTACCCTTATGAATTTGAGACCCGGTCAACACACCTCGCAAACGAGAGCCCTATCCGAGTCGTCGTGCTCTCTGTGCCTAGAGAGCGATGCCTACGCATAATTTTTAAAAAGTTCCCGGTTAGGTTGCGATATTTTAGACAGGGTGGGTGACACTGGTCATCGATGTTTGATCTCACGTGCCACAGTGTCAACGTCAGGGCCTGCCTTCCCTCCGTCTCTGCTTCTGCACCTTGCTTCCTTGTTTGAAATGGCGGGCAAGGACAGCTGGGCAACAAGTCGACGCAGATTGAAACGCGTCAGACAGGGGGGCCTCGTATTTCAAGAGCAGTCAAGCTACTCGTATGGCGGCTTGAAAACCAGCCAATCCGACTCCGGATTCGGGATCACAAACGCCGGTGTGGCCCGGTGGGACGGGGTTTGCGACTGCGGACCTTGGGTCGGGGTAGAGGTCGGGGTCGAGGTGCTATGGTTCGCCACAGTACCGGCAGAGCCAGTTACGATGAGAGAAGGGTCGAACCCGTGGCCCGCAATGGCGTCGAGACGAGGGTAGTTGAAAAAATCGAAAACTTCAAGGATTTCGAGCTCGCTTTGCGACGAGTTGTGCGTGGCAGGCGGTTCGAGGATGGAGCGGGGCCGTTGCGCGGTCAAGAGGTTGAGTTCGTAAGCATGTCTAAACACGAAACAGATCAGTACAAGTTACTTTTCAAGATAGGATATGCGCAAGTTACTCAAGAATATACTTACCTCCTCATTGTGGTAAAGGTTCGCCGCCCAGACCCAGTCTTGCCCTCCTGCACGACGTCGTTTAGAATCCGAGCATATTCCCTGGCAACCTGCCAGTGCTGGCCCATCTGTTCCAATGTGGATATGAAGAAGGAGATTTTCGGATCCACGTCGCATTCCATAGTCGCAGCATGGACGAGGAGGAGCCTCGCCGAGACCCAGAGAGAGAATGCGAATGGATGGCCAAGCAGAGCGAGCATGCCGGTATTGAGGACATCTTGGGCAATCTCACGGAGACTCTCTACGGCGCCGAGACATCGCTGTATAGCATGGTAGGAAGGCGTGAAGACGGGCGACTTTATCGTAGGATACGCGGCCGATGAGTGAAGCCGAATGACGGACGTGACAAAGGCTGCATGGAGCATGATCCAGTTGGAGATCCGACTCCCAGGATCAGAATGACAGAGTTGCGAGATCTTGCCGTATTCGCCAGGCAGATTGTGTAGCCAGCTGTTCAGTTCGCCGTCCAGCTCTCTGTAATTCTCACGCCATTTTTGTATGTCCGAGTGACAAGTGATATCCAGAGGCTGATGGAGGAATCGGTGGATGCGACTTAGAATGCCCAGCACTTCGCAGTGGTAGGAGAAACTTCCCAAATTTTCTGGCTTGTTGACAATCATTTCGGACGGGGCGCCCCGGCGATGCCATCGTGTCTCGACAGGCTCGTTCCGTGACAACAAATCATACCGACATGGGAGACATCTGTCCATTTCTCTTTCGTCCAACATGAAAGCATCCGCAGTTGCCACTGTGGCATACCTGTCCAGCACGAATGTCATCCAGCACAAGCGCCGCCGCTCTTCGTTCTCAATCCAAGACTTGGGTTGGGAAGCTTGAAGCAGTGTGGCCGATGGATACGCACTTGACTCCAGGTACGCACCCTTCTCCACATCTAGTCCCAGCTGGACGATATTACGAGCCAGAAGAGCCAACAAGTTCCAGCCCTGCTGACCGTTCGATGTCCCAAGAACGTCGACAGCGAGGATGACCAGAGCTTGCAAGGCTCTTACGGTAGGATGATCCAGCGCGTACAGCATGATTTTCCGTCGCGATATCTCGTGAAATTGACTCCTGGACTCCGGTGTCAAGCGCGGATCCTTAGAGAACCGTAGAGTTGTCGCCACGATGGCGTGCAGCAGTATTCGATCAGATTCATCCATCGATTGAGAGCCAAAGAATGCATCGAATGTTGCTTTACGATCGAGGATAGGCGACCAGGGATTGACATGCTTGAAAAATAAATCGACCAAGGTGTAAAGGAGATCATACGGAGGAAGTTCTGAATCAGGCAGTAATGATGGCGCCGGGGTTGATGTTGGGTACCAGGCCGCTGAAGTGGCTCGGTCACTTTGGGACATCAGGTCATGGTGGTGATTGTTGTTGTTATTATCAACGACAGAACGAATGGACATGGCATCTTGAGGCCGAGGATATTGCATCCGTTCGTAGGCATTCCCCGTGGGCCATCTCGTGTCCGAGCCAGGAGTATCTTGAGAGACTATGCTGGCGTTTGACGGGCGAGGCTCATTCTGGGAGTACGGTGGATACGGCGGTGGTTGAGAGACGCTCATGTGGACGGAACCTGGGCGATGTTGAGAATAGTCGCCATGTTCAGTAATATGGTCCTCGAGTCGACGACCCATCACTTGCAGAAGAGCCTCTAGCCGGTTGATCTTTTCCTCAAGTTCGCGGCCATATCCTACCCGGAGGCCCGGTTTCTGCCTCTCCTTGTAGATGCATACTCGATTATTGCGCGCACACCAACCACAGGATGGCTCGACTCGGTCGCATTTTACTTTTCTTGCCTTGCACAGCTCACAGCTAGGGAAGACCACTTAATGCTTGGTTCTTGGGGACGGTGGCCGGTTTGTGCGAGTACTCACGAGATTTTCAAAGACCTCTTCCTTTTCTTACTAGCGTTCCCGGAGTGCGACGCAGTGTCGGGGTCCTCGTTTTCCGCATCGCTACCAGACACTGACGAGTTTCTGTCCTCGGAGGCCTCCGCTGGAGATGTCTGGCCAGCATGAAATGTTGTCATTTGAGAGGTGGAAGTGGAGACTGATGCGCTCTGCGCTCAGCGACGATGAGACAACAATGACAGAACAATAAGAAGTCCAAGTTCAAGAAACACCGAGGGACCGAGCTCGGCGGCTCTGGGATGGAAGCTCGACAAAACCGATCGGCCGTGGCACACTCGTCTCGCTTGGTCGATTATTATTGATCCCAGCACCACCCCACAGCCGCCACCCACAATTTCCCCTCCAAAATTCTCCTTCCGATTGTCCGGTCAAGGCTCAAGGAGTGGCGGGTGGGAACTCGTTGATGCAGCCAGTCTTGAGGGCTTAGGCTGGAAGTGGCCGTCTCGCCATTGCTGACAGACAGATGCCGAGGAACGAAGGCTGGAGATGGAGATGGGTCTTGAGGTTACTTTGCTAGACTGAGAAGGGTCTCGTGTGCAGTATCAACTCGGGATGAAAAACGCATAGGCGTGGTCGTGGTCGTAGAGGCAGAGGGGTGGCTCCTGGTGGCAGTGGTGGCAGTGGTCGAGTATGTACTCCGTAGTAAGCAACGAGAGGCAATTACGGAGTACGGTCGAGGGCGCAGGCAGTCACGTGGCATTATTCCCAGTCCGACGCAACATCAGCCTCGTTCTGTTCAACGGCGCCCGCAGTGATAAGATGGATGTCCATGTCCTATCCAGTGATGCCCTCGACCTTTCCGCCGTCCCGTTTCCAGGACGGTGACCGTGGTTGTACATCTCTCCCATGACCCAAACAACAAAGCAGCGTAGACTATGGTGTGATTAACTAAATAGCGGAACCTTCAGCCTCCTCCCCCTTCGTCCTTTTACTAGCTTCTACATCCTCAACCTCGTCCACAAATTCCACTTTCCGCTTGCCATTACTCTTGGTCGTCCGAGAACCAGACTCTTCGGCAACTGCTGGCACGGCTGCAGGAGTGGACGCCGCAGATCCCAAACCACTGTCACCGCCATTTGCCTGTGCATTTTTAGGCTTCTTCCTCTTCACCAACCCAGTTAAATCGGTGGCTGTCTCTGAAACCTGTGCCAGTTTTGCCTTCCTCTCCTCTTCAGAAGCACCACTGGCAAAGATGTTTCCAAGGACCCCGGAGATCTGCTCTTTCATCTCATTGTCCGTCTCGGCCTTCACACTGACAGGTGGGCTGCGAAGCTCAGAGAGCCGAACTTCCATCTCACCGATCATATCCTGGACGTCTTTGATATGCGCCATGGCCTTGTCCTTCTGAGCGCCTGCCTCTATCGTGTCTAGGGCTGCAGTTTCTTTTGCAACACGCAGTTTGCAACAGTCGATAGCTTTTTCTTGCTGGGCAACAGCTTCGTTCCGAATGTCCCAGTCGACTTGAATGTCGCCCGTGGGGTTGCCGTCCACATCACGCTGTTGCGTCTGCGAAGCAAATTCGAGAGCTAAACTGAGTTTGTAATGACATTCGGCCAAGATACTTGACTCGGGAGATTCGAGCTCCTCGCGCAAGGCAAGACACGCCTTGAGGTCTGTCACAGCAGCTGAATATTTCTCCCCTTCCAGGGAAACTTCTGCCTGGAGATCGTAGATATCGGCCACACGTGCTTTGAGGGATTTGACTTCAGGGGTGAGATCTATCGATGCGACGTACTTCCCTTTCTCGGCGTCCTCCAAGACTGTTTCCTGCGTTTGATCCAGCTTTCGCAGGTACAGGATACGCGCCAGATCTAAAAGCTCGTATGCTGTTGCAAAATCGTCTTCTTCCTCCTCCTCCTCAGCCTCTTGATCTTGGTCTGCCTCGTCGTCTTCCGACTCATCCCAGTTCTCATCATCACCTGTGATTTGAAACAAGGGCTTGTCTGAAGCCGGCTGTTCTGGCTTCACATCATCTTCTGGAACAACATCACCAACGTTTGACACCGGCTCTTCTAGAACTGTCGCCAGCGTGTTGGAGCTCTCACCCGCCGCGGGGCTGCCTGCAGACTCTTCGGCCCTTGCGACGGCATATGCTTTCCGGATCTTAGGGGCCTTCTTGTCCTTGTTGCGCGACAGCTGAGCTGACGCCACCGTCCCACCCAATACCGAACTTGTCTGTTGCGCAACAAAATAGAGGCATTTTCCGTAAGAGTAGTACAGGTCCGCATTTTCTAGTGCCAGTTCCCCGTTGACTTCTGCTTGTAACTCGGACGCCTCGGAGTACAGTTCGGCGGCCTCCGAGTAATGTTTGACGGCATATTCGGCGGTGGCTTTGGCAACAAGTCCAGCCAGCCGTTCTTGGGGCGATTGATTTGAGGCTTCGTCGGCTGGAGGAGCGGCAGTGGACGCCTCTGCCGTTTGAGGATCGGTCGCAGACATGTCGGTGGCTGTCGCAAGTATGATCAAGGAGGAGACTATCACCGCAGATGTTGCCGAGACGCGGGTTGTTCAGTAGATGACGAGGGAGAAAGAGGTGAGGAGTGACTACTAGTAAATATTGCGGTGCCCAGGAGGTTGCCCGGGAATTAAGACGTGCAGTGACATAACTCTGTACATACTAACCGCCATAACTAGTAACTTTTTAACCCCCTCAAAACGCGAGTTGCCGAGACGCGTCTTCCACGCGTTGAGTGTTTTCGTCTCTGGCACTTCTCCTCCACCACCACTACATACTAGGTAGATGCACGAACTTTGCTGCCCGTCCAGAGCCAGAGCCATAGACGACTATGGAAGAGCCGGTCTCGACCCCCAGGCTACCACCTCCAAGTTTCACAGCTAGTTCTGCATTCACGAAGGAGCAGCTTCTCTCTTCCTCGCCAGGATTTGGGACGCCTGCGTATCCAATTGTCAACCGACCCCCCGGGATCAAGCAGCCGTTTGCAGCAAAACCAAATAAGGCGCCAGATAATGTGCCTACCGTCTTACCCATCTTGCTCCCGCCTCAAACACTCCGCCCCGTCGCGTTCAGAACCCTGACAAAGAAGCACAACTTGACCTTAACATCGTCCGGTTTGGGTGTCCTTTCTACGTTTGTGGGCAAGTTCTGCGGCAGCGGCTGGCGAGAAGAGGGCCTGGCAGAGCGCGTTCTCGATGAGGTAGCAAAGTTATGGAAGAGGAATGGAGGCGGTCTCATTGTTGAGGACGGACCGGACAAAAAGCTGTCTAATATCTTCAAGATACTGGAACCATATATGTGCGGTGGGCGGCTCGATATGGCTAAGTTGTCACGCAGCAACAGCGGTATGAGCAGTCCGAACCTATCCAGAACAGTCTCATTCAGCGACCGGCCTGGCTTAAACAGAGATGACAGCCTGGCCAGTTTAGGTGTTTCGGACTTGCACATCGAAGGGAAGGGTGACCAGGACGAGGAAGAAGACCACGAAACACAACTCGATCCACGCTCCTATCTGAAAGTCGTTTCTTCCTTTGATCAACCTCGTTTGGTATACTCGACTTCGAAAAAGTGTTTCGAGCCGGTGGCCGGCCCACCGAGTCTCCTCCCGGCTATACAGCACAAGGTATCAATGTTCCGAAATAGGTATCATCTCGTCCACCAGCGATTGATGAGGAATGAGTCTTTCCAAGCACCCACATTCTCGACAATTGCTCGACCGCCGAGCCTCATGCATTCTGGTAGCAGTGTGGCAACTCTACAACAAGCCTACAAGATCACTCCTATTTCCAACTTGCTGGGTCGATCAGGAACACCGCATCTTCTCCTCGGCATGCTCGTCCATTCAGCAGCGGGTGACCTCGCCCTGTCAGACCTGTCCGGGAGCGTTGTTCTCGACCTGTCAGTTGCGCGACCTGTTCCAGAAGACGGGGCATGGTTCTGTCCAGGGATGATCGTGCTTGTTGAGGGGACGTATGAAGAGGACGGCTCGCACAATTCAAACCTAGGCTCGGCCTCGGGAGTAGGTGGCCAGATCAAAGGCCATTTCAATGTTGACACGATGGCTGGGCCCCCAGCCGAACGACGAGCGACGACCATCGGCACATCCAACGGACCGGAATCGGACAACAACAGCCACACAAGTGTGGGCGCGGGGTTCGGCTGGATTGACTTCTTAGGAGTAGGAAGTGAAAAGGGCATCGGATCGCAAATGAGAAGGATCCAGAACCGGATTTTTGGTGCGCCACCAACCTCTCTGTACGACATCAGCGATACGAGCGGAAGCATCGACGAAGAAGTCCAACCATTACGAACCAAGATCGCCATTCTGGGCGAATGCACCCTAGACAGTCCCCGCACACTCGAAGCTATCCGAGCCATCCTGAGCTCGTACAGCGCGTCCAGCAGCGAGATCGTAGATTTACCCCTCTCCATTGTGATGATGGGCAATTTCGCCTCTGCGGCCTGCATGGCTGGGTCCACGAAGGGAGGGGGAAGTGTCGAGTACAAGGAGAACTTTGACGCGTTAGCGTCTGTGCTATCCGAGTTTCCCTCCCTCCTGTCAAGCACCACGCTCGTTTTCGTTCCAGGCGACAATGACCCGTGGGCAAGTGCCTTCTCTGCGGGCGCTGCGGGGGTCCTCCCGCGCCCTGGGGTGCCCGAGATATTCACGTCGAGGATACGAAGAGCCATTGCAAATGCCAACCTTGAAAAGGGCAGGAAGGACAAGAACTCGCCTGCAGGAGAGGCCGTTTGGGCGACCAACCCTGCACGAATGAGCTTGTTTGGTCCATTGGAAGACATCGTCCTGTTCAGAGACGACATCACGAGCCGCTTCCGGAGAAACGCCATCACATTCTCCAAGCTCGACGGCGATGACGATGAAGATATGGTCGAAGACGGATCCAACAACGCTGGCATTGGTTCGGAGCAGCCAGCACCCGCAATAGACACGGAAGACGAGCGTCTTGACGTGGCTTCGGACATGGACATGGACAAGGACGGTCTCGACAGAAGAGTGCACGAAGCAACCTCACACCTCCCTTCGGCCGTCAGCGTGCCCACCACTGCCACCAGCAAACCCAACGGCTACACCCTCCACGCCGCTCGCAAACTCATCAAAACCGTCCTCGACCAGTCTCACCTCGCGCCCTTCGCGCACTCCATCCGCCCTGTGTTCTGGGACCACGCGTCTTCACTCTCATTGTACCCCTTGCCCACAGCACTGGTGCTCGCCGACTCGGAAACCCCGACTTTCGCAATCACGTATGAAGGCTGCCTTGTCATGAATCCGGGGAGAGTCGTGGACGAGATGGCCATGAGCAGAGCCGCTGCGAGGGGCGCCGGCGTGGGCAGGTGGATCGAGTACGATGTGAAAACCAGAAAGGGCGAGAGTAGAGAGGTGAGGTTCTGAGCAGGGAATTCCAGGAGCAGGAGGAAAAGCGAGTGCGAGTCCAGACCAGGTTACGGTCGTATAGAACATGTTGAGCGATGGGCTTTTGGGAATGAATCATGACTAGTATAGTATGCCGGCCGGACGAGAGCAAGGCAGACAGGAAGGAGCAGGAACCAACTTGGCAAAGTCGGGCAGTATTTAGTGTTGCACGTTTCCTCACATACAACTCTCCGATCTGATTTCTATTTTGGTCGTAGAAGCGGTCAGCAGATTCGATTCGAATCAGGCACAGGGCCTGCTCCATTTTTGTAGGTATCTTTCTGTAAGCAGACCAGTTCACGCATCCGTCCAGGTGGAAATCTGTTCATTACATCGCCACCACGGTCTTTCTTCCCTCGGCGGCGCTGTGCGGGGATTGCGAATACATCTAATACTCGACCTTGAGCCGCTCGAGACGGTTCATGACAGCTTCGATGACTGCACCCTCACGTTCAACCATGCCCATGACCTCTGCAATGCGCTCTTTCTGGAGGCGGCTGGATACCCCAAAGGCTGGTGCAGAGCTGGAGGCGGACATGTTGGACTTCGAGCCGGACATGGAAGTGGACAAGGTGGACGTTGACATTGAGGATGTCACTGCCGAGTCGCCACGCTTGAGAGTTGCCGCTGATTGTTGGTCTTCTTGCTGTTGTTTCTCTAGCTGCTTGCTTTCCTCTACCAGCTCGTGGGCGAGTTGTTTGACCTGACACACAAGGTTAGCTCTCACGGTATTGGACTTGGATGTCAAGGGGCCGACATACTGTTTGAAACCTCTGGTCCAATCTAGAATTCCCCTCGACCCGGCCATTTTGGACGTTTTGGTCATCGACCTTGACACCCATATTCTCGCCCAGGACGTCGATTTCCTCGATCCACGCCTTCTCCTTCGAACTCAACTCTCTCTTCGCAGATCCCACGCGTCCCACTTTTCTTCTCAAAGCCTCGTATCGCGCCATGAGCTTCGCCTGTTTCTCCCGAGCATCCTTGAGTCTTGCATCACGGGTCTTTTTCTCTCTGAGATGCCCAGCCTCGTCTTCTTCTGCGCTCGGTTGAAGATTTTGTAATCTCTGCGCCAGTTCAGTCATTTGCTTCACTTGGTCACCGAGTTCCTCTCTTAGCCGATCGCATCGCCGGAAGAGTTCGGCTGCCGCCTTCTCCAATTCCCCAGACTGTGCACCGATTGTGCGATGGGCGTAAGTCATTACCTCCAGCATGGCCGGACTCAGGCGCACCGGTTTCTCAACTATGGCTCTCTTGAGGTTCGGGGCCAGGCGCTGGCGCATGTGTTCCAAAGGATAGAGGGGATTGGCATAAAATACTGGAGCCGGAGCGTACGGCGACCGAGTTGGGAGGGTTTCCAGATTATTCGAATCCTCTCCTCCGTTTGGTCTAGCCACTTGAGCGTTGAGACGACTTGGAGAGGTGGCTGTGAGCTCAGGAGAAGACGCTTCGAAAATGGAAGTCCCAAAGTGGGCCTGGTCGAAGAAGACTGCATACACTGAAGCAAGAGTAGTCGCTAGGAGAAAGTATCCCAAAGACACATCATCGATGACTGTAGGAGCTGAGAGTACTTCTTTTGGCTCTAGGCTGTCAACAAGTTTGTTCACAAGACAAACCTGACTTTGACAACTGGTCTCGAGTCGCGTCCTAAGTCCAGGATCAACAGGTTCAGTACCCGTCAATTCGGCGGCAAGTCGTGTGACCCATTCGTTCAGAGAAATTGAGTAGACCTGTCTTGAGGTGGTGAGGAAGACGCTATAGTTGTGGACGACGTCCCCACTGAACATTGGCCAGTTTCCGGCTGGGTCGAGGCCGGTGTCGTCGAGGGCAAATGTGTCAATCAGAGTCAGCTCTTTGGCGTCCGACGTCGGCACACTGAACACGCTTTTGCCTCTCTTTGGAAGCCACTGCCCAGAAACTCCGTCAAGATCAATGGCAAACCAAAGCTCATTATGAGGCGTTGCCACACACAGAGTAGTGAAAGGAACCCCGGCATATGCGGCAAGGTCGAATTCATCGTACACATCTTCTCCAGCCAGCAAATCCTCTCCATCCAGCTTGGCCGGGAGAACAAAAATGTCCGAAATCTCAATGTCCTGGTCATCGTCCTCAGGTTGAATGGCGAATGGACCTTGGAGGCGAGGAATTGCGCTTGGATTTTGTGGCCTTAGTCGTATTTCGAATTCTCCAAGGCTGTCGGTCGATTCCATCAGCAGTGGCTCGTCATTGTCGATCTCTTGAACCCATTCATATTGCTGGTCAGCCGCCCGTCGCTCATCCATATCTGCCTCTTCTCCTGCAATCGAGGCCATACGAGAAACGGCGGTCGTAGATAAAGAGGGGATACTTGTCGACGTGGGTTTCCATTTCGAGGGTAACAATGGACATAGTGCGTATATGTCACCGTTCCTCATCGCTACCCAGAGAGTCATGCTGGCCCATGCATCTTCGTCGTCTCGACCCCAACCGCCAAAGCAAGCAGCGGAGACCTCCATATCAAAATCGTCCACTGAGAATCCACGGGTTTTCCCAAAGCCCGATGGCTCAAAGTCTTGGTCGCATGATATACCATCCGCCAGCTTTCGCAGATCAATGGCGAGAGAAGGCCGCTCAAAGGACCATTTGTTAGACCGATCCAATTCCCATACTCGCACAGCAGCTTCTGCAGTAACAGTCACGATCGAGTCGACCGAAACACCAGCGGCCGCCAGTGGATGCCACAACACGGCAGACAGAGGAGACTCCGGAATGACATGGATGGTAGGACCGAGTTGATATGTTTTCAACTTCAGTGGTGAGCGGTCCTGATCTCTCAATCGTGATGAGGGGGGAAGCACTGCAATGTGTACTGTATGCTCTGTACAGACGGCGAGGAATATGCCCGAGGGAGATATTGCGATTTGTCGAATTTGATAGTAAATCGGCACGTCAAGAGTCTGTGCTTGTCAGAGAATACAAAGTGCCGTCTCATTGATTGCTTACCCTGTAGGCATCGTCTTCTGTGCTCTGAACAGCACCGGTCCTCGCAGGTCCGAAACGATTGCTCCCCGATTGAGTGTTCTCCTCCCATTCATCTCTGACGGTTGCAAGGTCTGCCCATCTTATTTTGTTGCCTACGACCGTGAAGACTTCTGTACCCCTGCTGGCAACAAGTCTTCTCGGCCCCTGATACTGCGTGGAGGATGGCGTACTCAGATATGACGAGCGTTTCGAAGGAGAGGTAGGCGACTGAGGCGCTGGATCGGTGAATAATCTTGCGCCTGGCGAAGGGCGAGACAGCCAGGGAGGAGTATAGCCGACGACTTTTGGCATCTTAAGAAGATCCTAGTCTGCCAAAGCTCAGCTGGAGAAAGAGCGAAAGAGGACCGACCCCAGAGGTAGAATGGAGGGAGTTAAGTAGTTAGGTGAGAAGTTGTTAGGTCGCAAACACATAAGGTTGACTTGTCTCAAACAAGCCACGCTCTGAAAGACGCGCGCCGCATCCGCCCACATTTTCCTCCCTCTTGTATCTCTCCATCAAGCAACCATCCAACAACCGCAACTACCATGCAGGATACTTACACAGTTGAGCGGCTGGACAGGCCTAGTACTTACTACACTGCCAAGGTGGGTTTGTCTGCAAGATTGTGCGACTATCAGTCGACTAATGTGTTACTGCAGAAGAAGCGCAAGTACGGACGAGACCAGCCGGATGACAGAGATGGCGCTGGCAACAATGCAGAAGAAGACGACCCTCTCAAAGACGCGACATCGCTCTATGTAGGCAATCTGTAGGTCATGGGCGCTTCACTGTGACCGCTCTCAGCTAAAACGTCTATAGGTCATTCTATACAACCGAAGAGCAAATCCACGAGCTGTTTTCAAAGTGAGAACCCTCCACTATCAGCCAGTTCACCTTCACTAATGATTCTTAGATGTGGTGAAATCAAAAGACTGGTCATGGGCTTGGACCGATTTCAGAAGACGCCTTGCGGATTTTGTTTTGTCGAATACTATACTCATCAGGACGCCCTCGACTGCATGAAATACATCGGTGGAACAAAATTGGACGAACGGGTCATCAGGACTGATCTTGACGTTGGCTTCCAAGAAGGAAGGCAATACGGTCGGGGAAAATCAGGTGGCCAGGTTCGAGACGAATACCGAGACGAGTTTGACCCTGGAAGAGGCGGGTATGGGCGAGCAATTGACGCAGAGCGACGCAAGGAAGAGGAAGAATATGGAGCTGGAAAATGATCGTCCGCGCACACGCAAAAGGCCCCCTCTACGACCAGCTTTGAATCGCAATCCTTGTCTATACAACGCCAGGACCTCCCATATGGGCCCGATCACCGAACTCCATCTCGATCCCCTACGGAGTCTAGGACTTGTCTCAACCACCAAACATGTATCCGGATGTCCGAGGTTAATTCGGGGTGGAAGCTGGTGCCAAAGACATTGCCTTGCTTTACTGCAATGATGTCGCCGACGTCATCTCCTGCATCTACCTCTGCCCCTACCGCCGCAGCCTTGTTCAGACGGCCTGGTAGCTTTCCCATGATCTCAACACGAGAGCTCATTGCTGACCTTGCCTGCTCGTCTTTGGCTGTCTTTGAAGGGGCAACTACCGTTCCGGCAGTTTGTTCCTCAGCCTTCTGGATGCCGTCGACACTGGGAAGGATCTTCTCAACAACAGGCGCTCGAATGAAGATCCCTGGGAAGGGTGCGCCAGATGTTGAATCTCCGGCTTTCAAAAACGGCAGATCCAGGTCCGCGTGAAAGCTCTCGATCTGTCTGCCGAAGTAGTTGCGGTGCACACGCACGTCCAAACCACCGATTAATTCCTGGCCTCCTTTCTTGGTGGCATTGGCTGCTTCAGCGAGAAGAATCAAGCCGGCACATGTTCCCCAGGTGGGCTTGCGCGAGACTCTGCAGAGACTCGGTCAGTTCGTGGACGGCAAGCCGAGGATGGGGAGGGCATACTTGACAAATTCTCGCAACGGTTCGAGCAAACCGGATTGCGCCGCGACAAAGGAGATAGTTGTGCTCTCACCCCCAGGGATTATCAATGCATCAGAGCGTGCCAATTGTTCTGCGTTCCTAACCTCAATAAATTCGAACGGTGCTTTGACGCCCTCGTGCTGCTGCAAGTAATTCGCAGCTCTCTTTAGAAGGACAAGATGCTCAAGGAAGGCGCCTTGGAGGGCCAACACGCCGGCTGTGATTGTCATTGACGCGACATGCAACAGAATGCGTTGCGGGCAGAGGAAGATATAGCGGTTTCGAACATGAACCCGATATCAGTAACATCAGAGTCATACCCGGCTTTTTTCACCACCGGCGAGGTTGGCAATAAATATTCTGCCACCGCCTGATTAGTAGATCTCCCATTGGTGTATCGGACCCCCCCTCCTTCGTGCCTGCGCCTGCGCCTTACCAGGAACAAGACATCTTCCGCCGTCGCAAACGAGGTTCTCTGTACTAACTCCGGACTGATCAATCACTGTTCTTCCATGGAGCACCTTGCGCTCCCTGAATAGTCACATCCTAGTACGGAGTACTCCACATTATACCTCATCTTGTGATGTAGCGGATCAGACATATCCCTCACGTCAGCCTCCTAAGCCTTGTGGAACCCCAACATGGCTTCTCATCTCCCTGGTCGCGTCCAGCCTTAGGCGTGCTATATTAAGCAACAACAGCCTTTGAACCTCGATCTTCTAACGCTCCTGCGTCACACTTTCTCAAGCATGCTCAGCTTGGAGATTTGTTGCTAGACAGAAATTACAAAGAAGAACCCTTTCTAGTCTTGCTCTCCTTCGTCCAGCCTCGTTCTCATCGGGTCCGAAGTGAGCACAGAAATCCGTGGTCGACCAAACATTTTCTCCGGTGCTGATGAACAACTGCAAGGTGATTTGAAGATCCTGGAAGAGTCAAATATTCGCAGACACCTTCCACAGAGGCATTTGCTCGGCCTTAATAGGTTGACTACTTCTCCGCGGTTCCAGTACATCGAACAAAGCTGACCAACTCCCTGACTAAAATGTCTTCACAACCTCATCCGAAGTACATGGCCACCATTGACCGCTACTATATTGATACGCGGTCGCTGGTCCCAGCTCTGTCGAAGGCAGAACCATCACCGCCTCTGCCGTTACTATCGACGCTTCAGTTTTCTGACCAAGAAGCCGTTACCCGCTTCATCCGCCCGGCGGATCGTTTCATGTCCCTCGCCAGCGCACTGCTGAAATACACATTCATCCACAGGCGCGCCAAAGTACCCTGGTCGCACGTACAGATCTCGAGGACTCCGCATCCTCATCGTCGGCCTTATTGGGCCCCAACGGAGGATTGGGAGCCCCCAGAGGAAGACACCGGCAGGATTGGGGGTCTGGAATTTAATGTTTCGCATCAAGCTGGTCTCGTTGCCATTGTCGGCTGCGGCATCCCAACAGCTCAACTGCCGACTCTAGATGCTCACCATATTCCTCCTTCTGACTCTTCTACGCTCGTTGGCTCCTTCGACGGTTTGGATTTGACGGGCCACCACACACTCAGTCTGGCGCCGGGCGAGGTCAGGTTGGGCGTCGACATTGCCTGCACAAACGAAGACAAGCGCACTCCGCAAGATATAACATCACAAGCGAAATTTGACGAATGGGTGGACATTTTCGCCGAGATGTTCTCAGATCGCGAGCGGTGGAATATGCGCCATGCGCCGATCCACGTCCCCGTGGTTGAGCACGAAGAGGGCGACTACTGGGATAGCGACAGCTCGTCAGCAGACACTGCAAATGGAGAGGCGACGCTGGTCAGCCTCAAACTCCGCCGATTCTACGCCTACTGGGCCCTCAAGGAGGCATATATCAAAATGGTCGGCGAGGGCCTATTGGCAAATTGGCTTCGCGAACTCGAGTTCCTGAACGTCGTGGCGCCGGCCTCGCCTGTTAATCACCAAAACCGGCATCATAACCCAAATTCATCTCGGGCATTATCACCGTCACCCAACAAGCCACCACACGTGCAACACAACAACAGGCCACATGTTGACGTTATGAAGTGGACGTCGCCGGAGAGGGCTGAGCGAGGGACGACTACGCTCCTATACGGGAGAAGGGTTGAAGACGTCGACGTCGAGCTAGTTGCGTACGATGAGGACTTCATACTCGCCACAGCTATGCGAGGTGTAAAGGAACCAGAGCCAGGCGACAGACCAGGGGACAGAGCTCGGTGGAAGCGGTGGGTGAGGCTTGATATTGAGGAGGACATCAGGCCTTGTGCAGAGGGAAGATGTCGCTGTTTGGGGCAGCCGCCTGGGCCAACGATACAAGCTATGGCCCGAAAGGGAGACAAGTAGACTGGCACGGTTCGGCCACGAGTCTTTTGACTTGGACTTGCCTTGTAGCATTGTTATGACCATAATGACCGGTTTATAAGGAGTTCAGAAATCCGTACGCTCATCCGATGCTTCTGATTCAACTTCAAACTACTCATGTCTAGGCAATCACATGGAGCTTAGCATGTTTCGCAAACTCACCGTTGGCACCAATTCCTCGACCTTGTTTGACCTCTTCCCCCAGAAGGTACAGTTCATCCAAGAAGGCTGGGATGAAGCTTCCTGGGCCCCTACAGTCCTGTCTAGCCTCTGCCCTTTCCGCGGCAATTTCGTAATGCAGAATCCCGGCCAACGCTGCCAAAAACTTGTCTTGCCGATGCACCGCGACGTAACTTGCAATGACGGAACCTAGGGCACAACCGGAGCCGGTGATCTTGCCGAGCCAATGCGAGCCATTCTCGATGGCAACAGTGCGCGCGCCGTCCGAGAGATAGTCTGTCTTGCCAGTCATGAGCACGACGCAATGTTCCCGCAGAGCGATGGCCTTGACGAGGTTGGCCTTCTCTTCTGCCGTAGAAACTGACGGCCCGGAATCCACGCCTCTTTGCTGCGTCGTAGACGTACCAGCTACGGCGCCGATTTCACCCTCGTTGCCCTTGATGACACTGAAAAAGCCGGCGGTGAGGAGTGTCTTGACGGCATTCCGACGAATAGCAGTTGCACCGCCACCGACAGGGTCAAAGATAACAGGCGCTCCGACGGCATTGTATGCCCTCATCCCTGCAGTAAAGGCGTTCAACTTCTCGGGGGTTGCCGTGCCCATGTTTATGACGAGAGCGCCGCCTAGTCGAGCTAGATCTGGTGCTTCAGGGCCGTTCTCGGACATGATGGGCGAGGAACCGGTAGCCAGGCAGACGTTGGCTGCAAAATTCTGGACAACGGTGTTCGTCATATTGTGGCAGAGGACAGAGGAGGTCACATGTGATTTTATGATGCTAGTCACTTGCGCGACCTGGCTCGCGAGCTCAGTGACGAACGCTGTGTTGGGCGCCACCGAAGCGTAGTACTTCTGAGGAGCAGTCTTGATCAAGTCGAGTAGCGATCTGGCAGAGCTTCGAGGATCCGTTGATGCCATGATGGCACTGACCACAGCGACACCGTTCAGGCGGTTGGAGCCGTGGGCAGACTGGTGTAGGACACGCTGGACATTCGATGCGTTGATGCTGCCAATTGCCACACATGGAACAGACTTCTCCGTGCCGGTGGAACAAGCAGCCAGAATTTCTTGAAGACCTCGAGTGCCGATGATGGATTTGGTGTCTGTCTTTGTCGGGGTTGCAAAGGTGGTCCCAATACCGAGATAATCTGCGCCGTCTTCAATCGCTTTCTGGGCTTCCTCGACCGACGAGGCTGTTACCCCTATGATGGCATCCGGGCCTAGGATCTTCCGGGCTTCAATGCAACCCATGTCATCCTGCCCTATGTGGACGCCTTCAGCGCCCACCGCCTGGCAGACATCAAGTCGGTCATTGATCAGTAGAGGGACGTTGTATTTCCGGGTGACAGCATGCAATTTGGAGGCAATATCAACCATCACACCAGTGTCCGCATGTTTGTCGCGATACTGGACCAGGGTGACACCGCCCTGGATAGCTTGGTCGACCACCTGGACAATGTCCTTGCCGCCGAGAATTGCAGGCGTGGAGTCCGTCACCAGGTACAGAGACCAGTCGACCGGTGGTTTCCCTCTCGACTCCTGCGCCATGATGGAAATGATCTCAGGTTCGAGTTTGTCAAGCTTAGCGACGATGGACCCTTGTGTCATTCACGGCAAGGTCATGGTAGTATCAGGTATCACTCATTTCTGAGCACCTATGCGAAACACAACCGTATTTTGAATGTCTCACAGGGCAAGCAAAACAACTAGAATAGTCTCTTGGATAGTCAGACTGAATCTTCTCTTCCCTTGACAAACGGAGTATGGAGAAAACATTTAGCGTCGAGGACGAAAGGCAAAAGACCAAGCACCGATTGTGTCATTCGACAGTAATTGCGACTTAAACTACAGGTAAGGTAAGGTGTTCGATAGAGGGCCCTCAGGCATGCCAGGTCAGACAGGGACTGTGAATTCTTGAAATCAGCATTGCTTTGGCCACCTGACAGACTCTCGAATAGCAGTGAATCCATGTCCAGATCATTTCATGTCACTAGGTTGAAGTCTTCGTCGAACAATGCAGCAGGTGACTTTGCCAGGCAACAAAGAATAGAGGCGTCAGGAGCGGGGCTTGGGCGTTGGTTCATGACCGGCCTGTGGTACACAATTCTATTGTTACGGTGCTTGCAACCGCAGGTGCCAGGCGGGAGTCCGGTTGGTTGCCGGTTGTTTACAGTTAAAGGAAAAAGCCTCATCAGCCCCTAAGCCCCCGCACGCCCGGAAAACCCGCCTAATTCCTAGGCGATTAAATTTTTCTGCCGTCCTCGGCCGCTCGGTCTCCCGGCCGCCTGCAGTGTCTCCATTGCAGTTAGCGCTGTGTGCACTGTGGCCTGGCCTGCCCGAACTGCTTCCTCTCACTTTTTGTCTTTGCCGCCTTCCCAATTCTTCTTTCTCTTTCCCATCATCACTTTTACACAAGTGAAGAATCGAGGATTCTCCTGTTGCACCAGGCATTCTCATCATCATCATCATCAACACCACCACCGAATCCTCCTCTATCAACCCACTGCGGGATACTCCTTGGTACCACAGTTTTCGATTTCGCAGCGACCCAACGCTGGTTTCCATTCCACCTACAGAACCCACGTTCTCGATCAGACGCAGCCTCGATTGTTCATGTATCAGGCAGCCTTTCACTCCAAAACCAAAACCAAGCAAAAGCTGGACATATTTCCGGCCAGCAGACACTCTTGTAGTCCTGCAAGGTCATCATATGGTTGATACACCGACTACCAATCGTATCCTTCATGTTCTATCCTACAACCCGGTGGTGATATCCACGCATGTCTGGTCGCTCTGAACGAATCGCCTACGCCTCTTTGTTTCTCTGCAATCACCCCAAATATTAAGACAAAAATTGGTTCAACAGTCAGATCCTTTCTCAGGAAAATTCGACATCCCTCAAAATGGCTACCATCAACATTCGCCGGGATGTGACCGATCCCTTCTATCGCTACAAGATGGAACGCTTGATGTCCAAGATTGAAGGCAAAGGGAACGGCATCAAGTAAGCCTGTCAGCCTCCTCATCAATCTGTTTGTGCTAATGAACCCTACAGAACTGTTGTCGCGAACCTTCCAAGTGTCTCTGCCTCTTTGGCCCGTCCTCCAGCCTATGTTATCAAGTATTTCGGTTTCGAGCTTGGAGCTCAGACTAATACCAACCCGAAGGACGACCGCTGGATCATCAACGGAGCTCACGAAGCAAGCAAGTTGCAAGACTCCTTGGACGGCTTCATTTCCAGGTTCGTCCTCTGCAGGTCTTGCAAGAACCCCGAGACCACAATCAACGTCAAGGATGGCCGGATCCTGTTGGACTGCAAGGCCTGTGGTCAACGCACTGACGTGGACATACGCCACAAATTGAGCGGATTCATCCTCAAGAACGAGCCAAAGGGTGGAAAGAAGACCAAGAAGGAGAAGATGACGCGTCGCGACAGGGCAAAGGCTGGCAGCCAGGAGAACGGTTCCGCCAACGGTGGCAGTCCACATGACTCCAACTCCGACAAGGGAGATGCCGACGACGGTGACTTTGAACTGGCCGCTGCCAGTGACGACGAGTTCACCAAACAGATCACTGCCGAGGCAAAGAGCATTGCAGCCAAGACCAATGGAGATATCAAGGATGACGAATGGGCGGTCGACACCTCGGCTGAAGCGGTTGCTGCTCGCGCCAAAGAGTTGCCATCCGACCTGAAGCGCTCCCTCGCTTTTGATGAAGAAGAGGAGGGCGAGGACAATGGCGTCAGCGTCTACGACCAGCTTGGGACCTGGATCATCGATGAGAGCAAGGCCAGAGGATCCGTCAGCAAGGTCGACGATGTGGATATCTACAAGAAGGCCAAGGAGTTGGGGATCGAGTCCAAACACAAGACACTCACTGTTTTGGCACAGACAATCTTCGACGAGAACATTGTCAAGCAGATTCCTGCTCGCGCCGAGATGCTGAAGACCATGATTGGCGAGTCTGAGAAACACATGAAAGCCTTCCTCGGTGGCACCGAACGCTTCGTTGGCAACGATCATCCAGAACTGATTCCCCAGGTCCCCGCCATCCTTATGGGATACTACCAGCACGATCTTCTCAGCGAGGACGTTGCCAAAGCCTGGGGCCAAAAGGCAAGCAAGAAATATGTCGACATCGCCACCAGCCGAAAGGTTCGTCAAGCCGCCGACAAGTTTCTGCAATGGCTCGAGGATGCTGAGAGTGATGACGAGAGTGACGAGGAATAGACTCTGATCTACCTATTTTTCAAGCACTCCTTGTCATCATTTTCCTTCGTTCAGCGCGTGCTGCAACATATCTCGACACTCCACTCCTGGCGCGACCGGTCATCCTTAACATGCTTTTGGTCACTCTTTTGGTCTCAGCAACCAGATTGTCCTCTGAAGGTCGGGTCTATGCCTGTCTTTTGCCACTCTACATGTAACTAGACTCTTCCAATGCCAATCTCTTGCATAAGTCATAACTGGCCTTGACTCTTATAGTACCTCATCCTCGCCTTTGCCCTTTACGGTAATCATCCTCGACTGTCCACGCCCAACTTTGCCCTCCAGTCGGGGAATACAGATGGTAGTCTTTCTGGAATATCATCTGGCAGCTTCTCTCGAATGACGTTGACCAGCGCATCAAAGACCAGTCGGTATGCAGCAGGCGTGAAGTGTAACCCGTCAGATAACAACTCCTCAAAGACCTTGTTCTTAGGCGCAGACTTGCTCCCGATCAACGGATCTGTTGAGCCCTCCGTCCAGCCCGCTTTGAGCATGAAGATCGTCCACAGATCAAGTATGGGAAGCCCAAGGGCTTGCCCTACCTCTCGGCAGGCGGTGGCATACTTGGCTGTGGCTACAGCGGTTCTTTCGCCGGGTGCCATCTGCCACTCATCAACTGGAGCTGGCACGATAAGAATGATTTTAGTATCATGTAATTGAATCCCTTCGTAAGTGACGATATTTGTCAAATGTTGCTTGTATTCCTCGATCGGGACGTGCTGTGGCCTCCCGGGAAGGCAGGCATCATTCGCGCCGAAGAACACGGTCATCAGCTGAATTCGAGGGATGCTGGACGACGGAGGAGCGGCCGGGAAGAATTGCAGGAGATTGTCGTAGCCGGCAGGGGCAGTATAACCACTGAAGCCCCGGTTGAGGACATCCACGCGTCTCATATACCACTCCGCCAAAGATGAGCCCAAGACATGGCTGGCGGCTTGGGTGATGCTGTCTCCGAACAGGATGAATTGGGGATACGTCTTGGGACGAGGGGCCTGGAAGCGAGGAGAGGCGGAGAGATCAGGCGAGTGAGACATTGCTTGGTTGATCGCTGATGGAGATCTGAAAAGTAGGGGCGTGGCGTTGGAATCTGAATGGTTCAAAGAGGTCGGTGGGAAAGTGGCAGGGCGAACAACTCATGTTATTAGTATCTCGAGAAGCGCAGGGGCCCCGGCGTGCATGCTCTGGAGGGCACAGTCTTCGTCCTCCACTACGTACGGTATTATTGACGTCTGGCAGAAACGACGTCGTGCACGATTCCTGGTGTTTTGCTTTGTTAGCTGCATATGCGGCGCAGCTATCAGATCCCTTTCCATCTGCCACAGACTTGTTCCCTGAACGAATCTTAATTGTATTGAATCAGACCGTGGTGGCGTCCTGGCCCAGCACACAACTCGTCTTCTATCATAGTTCAGGAACACTCCACGTCGTCTATGAAGCTCCCATGAGGGTATGCGAGGCGTGGAATTGTTTGCAGAAGCGCCTTTGGCGGGGCATTCCAGGCATGGATCGCCGCGACTTGGTCCTCCATTCCAACTCCACAGACACCCGCCAGCTCAGACTCGTCTCCGAGTCTGTCAGATGATACAGTGTCGGATTGCCAGCATCGTCGGTTCAGCTGATCCAATTGCCTCTGTCAGAGGGACACACCCTCTCCTCATTTATCGAGACGCCTTAGCCCTTTGCTTTCGAGTGCACCTGCGTGCAACGGATCCGCAGGCACAGTGATTCACCTGCTAAAGTCATTCTGTTCGCCGCTGACACCTGACCCCTATAGCCATCTCTATAACTCGTCTGCCACACCCCCTGTGAGCCTGCTGCCTCTTCGATCAATGGCCAGATGATGATACGAGTTCAAGGCGCCAGTTGCCCGTGAGAGCCGCCCTGTTCTCGCCTGTCTCGGTCTGTTGATCGCTCCTCCCTTTCCTGCTGCGCCGGTCCTACTCCGAGATCAGACAACCAGAATGCCCAAATCCTACGTCTCTTTTCACGACCCCAATGATCATAATGGTTTCAGGAGCCTATCGCGGCATCCAACCTCGTCCCCCTCTTCGCCGGAAACGATGCGCAGAGCCAGGTCGCCTTCCCTCTCCTCCAGTGAATTGAGGACTCGACTACCACCTTCCCTGAACATGCCTTCCGAACCCACGGAGGAAAGCGAATTGCTTGGGGGAGGCGACAGATTGATACGCAGATACAGCGAGAACATGCCGGAATCTCCGCGGTCGAGGCGACTGTCAAGGGTGAATAGTTCCAATGCAAGTCTGCGTAGGCGGAAGGACTTCAGCACCCGGCCTTCCGGAGAGAACAGCCCCGTATGGATGCGGAGCTCTGGTCTTCGAACACCGAAACTACAGCAGTCCATCTTGGGATCACTGTCAAGAGACGACAGGTCATGGTACGATCAATTCACCTCCACAGACTGGGTTCACGACAGCATTGCCGATGGATATCGAGTATTGGAATTGAGGAAGATGAAGGGCTTCCGAGGACGCGCGTGGCGATTTTTCGATTCCACTCAAGGCTGGATTCTGATGGTTCTCATCGGCGTTGCGACTGCGTTTTTGGCTTACGTTGTTGACGTGACCGAGTCTGCAATATTCGATGTCAAGCGCGGCCTTTGCCGAGATGCGTGGTATCTTGGGCGAGAAAGCTGCTGTGCAGGGAAACGAACATGTGATAATTGGAAAACCTGGTCGCAACTCATCTCTGCTTCGCAGGTAGGCGAGACATCCATCGACTACGTCGCGTTCATAATCGGGTCCATGGTGTTAGCAGGGTTGTCCTGCTTTCTTACTTTGTATTCGAAAACGATAGTGCCGTCAAACATTGCCTCAACGTTGGATGAAGATCTTGGCGCCGTGAGACGAGACGTGGATGGCGGCACCGACGAGGATAAGGCTGGTGCTGCTCGACCAGCGAACGGCCAGGAGGGCCAACCTCCCAGCGTTTATTACTCGGCTGCTGGCAGCGGTGTTGCCGAAGTCAGAGTCATCTTGAGCGGCTTTGTCCTCCATGGATACCTCGGGCTCCGAGTACTCGTTCTGAAAACCGTTGGCCTCATTTTGAGCGTGGCCTCCGGTATGAGCCTGGGAAAGGAAGGCCCATACGTCCATATTGCCGCATGCATCGGAAACATCGCCTGCCGTTTGTTCTCAAAATACGACTTGAATGATGCTAAGAGAAGAGGAGTTTTGTCGGCGAGTGCCGCGAGTGGTGTCGCGGTCGCCTTTGGATCACCACTGGGCGGAGTTCTTTTCAGTCTGGAGGAAGTCAGCTATTATTTTCCTCCCAAGACGCTGTTTCGCACATTCTTCTGTTGTATTGTGGCAGCGCTATCCTTAAAGTTCCTCAATCCATACGGCACCAACAAAATCGTCCTTTTCGAAGTCCGGTACTTCTCCGACTGGCGGTATTTCGAACTTGTCAGCTTTGTATTCCTAGGCGTCGTGGGCGGACTTGCCGGAGCGCTTTTCATCAAGGCGTCTCGATTCTGGGCCACAACGTTTCGTCGGATTCCAGTCATTAAGAAGCATCCTATGTTAGAGGTTCTTCTAGTTGCCCTCATCACCGGCCTCGTCAGCTTTTGGAATCGCTACACGCGCCTTTCCGTGACCGAACTCCTCTTTGAATTGGCTAGTCCTTGCAATCAGGACACAAGCACTGGACTCTGCCCGAAAAAGAACGAAGTTATGTCGGTCATTGGGTACCTGGCATGGGCGTTTGTCGCCAAATCTGTCCTCACCATCATCACCTTCGGTTTGAAGATTCCCGCAGGCATATACGTGCCTTCGATGGTCGTTGGTGGCTTGATGGGTCGCATGGTCGGTCACTTCACCCAATATCTTGTGCTGAGTTATCCCAACGTGTTCCTATGGCGCGAATGTCAAGCATCTCAAGACATGGAGGCTTGTGTTACACCTGGTGTGTATGCCTTGGTCGCTGCCGGGGCTGTCATGTGTGGAGTCACGCGCCTGTCGGTTACTCTGGCGGTTATCCTGTTTGAATTGACTGGAAGCCTGGACCATGTACTACCCTTTTCTCTCGGAGTGCTTTGTGCCAAGTGGACGGCAGACGCGGTCGAACCACTGAGTATCTATGACCTCCTAACAGATATGAATATGTATCCTTTCCTCGACAACAAGGGCAGTCCCGTCTTTGACTCTGAGCTCGGCGACATTACCTCCCGATTCCGACGGGACAAAGTGATTGATATTACCTTGTCTCCCCTAGTCAAGGCAAGTGAGCTACGAGTCAAGCTTCGCCGAACGCAATCCCTCGGCGAACTCGATGGCGGCTTGCCTATCATCCGGAGCAAGATCCTTGTCGGTCTCATCCCTGTGCCAGATTTGGAATTTGCCCTGGACAGGATCCAGGACGAGGAGAGCACGCTCTGTCTGCTTTCCACTGCCAACCATATCCACAACACCCACCATCAATACTGGGACGCGTTTGAAGAAGCCGGATACGACTCTGGACGCGAATCGGATAGCGAAGAACCTTCGAACGCGAATCCGGTGGACCTTACTCCCTATATCGACCCTGCACCTGTGGCCTTGGATATGCATTCGCCTATGAACCTGGTGTATCAGTGTTTCGTGAAGTTGGGATTGAGGTATGTATGCGTTTTGAATGAAGGGGAGTACAGAGGCATGGTACATAAAAAGGCATTCGTCAGGTATGTCAAGAGCTTGGAGCATTCATCACATTGATGAAATATGCTGTGATGTGCTTGAAACTCCCAATATACAGAGTAGACCAAGAGGGGCAGAGCCGGCCGGGCAACCGAACGAACCGGTTCTGATTCGGGAAGGCAGACAAGTGTCACAAAGTCGATAAGGATACGAGGGCTGGAGCAAGCCTTGGAAAACATGATCGTCAGGACATGAATGAGCATCCGATCATAACATGGGCAGAGCATTAATGCTCCTGAGG
This sequence comes from Capronia epimyces CBS 606.96, assembly GCF_000585565.1. Lineage (NCBI taxonomy): Eukaryota > Fungi > Ascomycota > Eurotiomycetes > Chaetothyriales > Herpotrichiellaceae > Capronia > Capronia epimyces. The sequence goes on from NW_006912908.1 coordinate 1,557,101, forward strand.
AGCAAAACCCTGTCTTTCTTATAGCGTACGAACATATCTGTAAACCCAGTGCATTAATATCAACGTTCCACCATTCATAATCTGGGTGTTCTGGACACTGGGTCATTTGCTCGTTGCTGGGATGAGGCACCCAGGGACAGGACAACTCCGTGTTCTACACAGCCTCGTCCTCGTGTTAGGCTATATAGGCTGTATGGGCAACCTAGGATTCAGGGCCGAGATCCCATATCACGATTCACCTGGAATGCAGGTATTGTGACTGCGTCAGTACGCGCTGCATATGGAGCCCAGTCCTCATCAGAGACTGCAACGTACTGGGTGCTATTGACTCGACTCAAGGCCGCAAACGGACCATGTTTTGTTCCTTCCTAAAGCGGAAAGAAAATTAATGGAGGGTCATTTTCCTCGCTGTTTTCAGCGCTCTATCCTATCCTGCGCCTCCCATACACAAAACGGGCAGCATAAAGGGGAGGTGGACGGACAACGAAGGGAAGGACTGTATCGATGGTTGTATTAGTTGTTGTCAATGGCTGAAGCCTGGCTCCTTCAACGAGGCAAGGCGGGCTGACATAAGCCTACACGTGATCTGAATGGCCTACCGCGACTTTACCTTGTTGGGCACAACGGAGAACGCGATGCCGGCTCAGGCTCCGCCTTCAACTCCACGCGCAGGGGCAGCGTCAGCGTCAACAGCAACGTCTGGCAGCCCGCCTCTGACCATAATCACAGATCTCCGCGCAAGAGAACTCCCTCTCCCTTCTCCTCGCAGGAGGATCCCTGCCTGCGTACGCACCGCCGACGGTGCGGCTTCTCCCCTCAGCAATAGACCTCAACTATGTCCAGTTAACGACGGACCGCCACAGTCTCGGTCAACCTCGCTCGCTTTCAACTACGACGACTGCAACGGAAGTCCCCGGCCAGTGCCTCCCTCCGCCATCATGACGAGGGTCAGTGCGAGCTCTGCTGGAGAGAGGGAAGCCTTCATAAAAGCAAGAGAGTCGTCTCCCGGGCCATACCCTCGATCTTCTCTAGAGAGCGCCTCTAGCATATCCACCACCTCTTTGGTTCTCGAGAACCTCAACACAACTGCGTCGGCACAAAAGCTGTTGCACCCATCACAATACCGGGATGACGCCAGTGACCCCGAGCTACCCAGATTCAATGACAAAACCTATACAATCAGCGGACAACACATGTCTAAGGGGTTGCGACGGAGCCTATGGATAGTATCCGTGGTCGCCATCCTCGGTTGGGCCTTTGCTCTGTTCGCCTTTCTGGCAGCCGGGCGGTATACACATGCGTCTAAGTTGGACTATGACCACGAGACGCCAATGAAAAGTTCGGGGAAGAAAATTACCCTTGAGCAAGTGCAGACTGGCCAATGGCAGCCGAGATTCGCCTCTGTCGCATGGACAGCTGGCCCTGACGGAGAGGATGGTTTATTGTTGGAGATTGATCAGCCTGGAAAGGATTATCTGGTGGTGGAAGACATTCGCAGCCGAACGCCGTCGGCATCTAGTGCCTTCAGGAGCCGGACACTGATCAAGACTGGATGGATCAAGATCGACGGACAGCAGATGTGGACGGATGACTTCTGGGTTAGCCCAGACATGAAGCACGTCCTTCTCCTGGCGAAACGCGAAAAAGTATTCCGGCACTCGTTTGTTGGGCTTTATTTCATTCTCGACGTCGAGACTCAAGACGTTCAGCCTTTGGATCCCGCGTTCCCGGATAGACGAATTCAATTGGCAAAATGGTCCCCGCAAAGTGATTCAGTGGTGTTTACCAGGGACAACAACTTGTATCTCAGGTCCCTGACTTCGGGAAAAGTTACTGCCGTCACCGAAGATGGAGGTCCGGAGTACTTCTACGGCATTCCCGACTGGGCATATGAGGAGGAGGTATTTGGCACCAACACTGCCGTTTGGTGGGCGAGAGACGGTCGATATTTGGCCTTTCTACGCACGAATGAAACTGTCGTCCCCGAATACCCGGTCCAGTACTTCCTGTCAAGACCCAGTGGGAAAAGCCCCATTGAAGGCCTGGAAAACTACCCTGAAGTCAAGGAGATCAAATATCCAAAGGCCGGGGCTCCAAACCCTGTCGTTGACATGCTGTTCTATGACATTTCCAAGGGACAAGTCTTCACCGTCGACATTGCTGGCGGATTCCCAGATGAAGACCGCATCATCTTCAACGTCCTGTGGGCAGATGACGGCAAAGTTTTAGTGTCCGAGTCGAATCGCGAAAGTGATCGTGTCAGAGTCGTTCTTGTCGACGTTGTGACACAGACTGGCGAGACTGTCAGAACTGTTGACCTGACCGATGTGGATGGAGGATGGATCGAGCCTACACAGCATGCAAGATATATCCCGGCAGCTCCTAGCGATGGTCGACTTTCCGACGGTTATGTCGACACTGTCATTTCTGACAACGGTAACCATCTTGCATATTTCTCTCCGCTCAACAGCTCGATTCCCATCATGCTTACAAAAGGCGCATGGGAAGTGGACGGCGGGCCTGCAGCAGTCGATTTGAAGAATAACTTGGTGTACTTTGTTGCTGCCAAAGAAGCACCGACCCAGCGCCATCTGTACAGCGTGAAGCTGGACGGCACGGAAACGCAGCCTCTTGTGCCAACAAACGAAGCTGCATATTGGTCATCAAGATTCTCCACGGGGGCAGGTTATATTAACCTGTTCTACGAAGGACCGGGTATTCCCTATCAAAAGGTCGTGTCTACCCCGGTGAATTCAGAAAAGCTTGACCAAATGCTGGCCGACAATCAGGCACTTGCCGAAATGGCGTCGTCGCATGAACTGCCACAGCAAATCTTTCAGAATGTCACCATTGATGGCCAGACCCTGCAGGTGGTCGAACGCCGTCCTCCTCACTTCGACCCCAAGAAGAAGTATCCGGTCTTGTTCTACCTGTACGGTGGCCCCGGTTCTCAAATGGTCAACCGCAAATTCCACGTCGACTTCCAATCCTACATTGCCGGGTCATTGGGCTATGTCGTGGTGACTGTTGATGGCCGCGGAACGGGATATATTGGGCGCCAGGCCCGCACCATTGTCCGCAACCAGCTCGGGAAGTACGAAGCCCATGACCAGATCGCCACGGCCAAGATCTGGGGGCAGAAATCGTATGTCGATGCTTCCCGCATGGCCATCTGGGGATGGTCGTACGGCGGGTTTATGACGCTCAAAGTCCTAGAGACGGACGCGGGAGAGACGTTCAAGTACGGCATGGCTGTCGCACCTGTCACCGACTGGCGGTTCTACGACTCGATCTATACAGAGCGGTACATGCGCACGCCACAGCACAACCCTCAAGGCTACGAGGCCTCGGCCATCGCCAACGTGACGGCGTTGGCGCAGAACGTGCGGTTTCTGGTCATGCACGGCGTCGCCGATGACAACGTGCACATGCAGAACACGTTGACGTTGCTGGACAAACTCGACCTGGCGGGCGTCGAGAACTACGATGTGCATTTCTTCCCCGACAGCGACCACGGCATTTCCTTCCACAATGCGAATCACATTGTCTACGACAAGTTGAGCAAGTGGTTGGTCAACGCGTTCAATGGTGAATGGTATCGGACCGAGGATCCGAAGCCTCTTGAAGATAGTTGACAGGATCTGATCCTGTGTGGAAATTGAGTGCTCAGCCTCTACTGTCATAAAGACTTTAAATTTAAATCCTTGTTACCACCATTACGGTGCCGACAGTGTCCCAGACATGACAAGATATGTCAACTAGAGGTCCATCTTTCCAGGGAACGTGCTGGGATTGGAGGCAGTTGATGCAAAGGGCGATGCGATGCCTAGAGCGGCTGTGTAGAGCTTCGTGACATTCCTCCTTCAGCGCGCGTCCCGACCATTTTCGATTTCAAATCGGTCAATTCTCATACTCGTAGACGGCAATCCTCCCTCTCCTCCATTCATCGTCAGGATATCTTCCCGGGTTCGCTGCTACATAGAATCACAGATCCGAATATCCATGGATGCAGAGAGACGCGATATCATTTGTGAGGTTCAGCTCGAAGAGAGTACTAGCATTGTATCTGTGAGGTTCAGCTCGAAGATAATAGTATTATTCAATCACCACTGAAATAGTATCCGTGGTCAGATAGAGGAGAGAGAGAGTATCATTTGTGGGTTCAGCTCGAAGATAGTATTATTCGATCACCACTGAAATAGCATCCATGGTGAGGTAGAGGAGAGAGAGAGAGATTGTGTCTGTCAGAGTCATCAACTACAGTTCGCCGCTGGAATATTCAACCTGTCTCTTCAAAGTCCTGCATCATTCAGCCTGTCTCTTCAAAGTCCTGCAAGCATTCAACCTGTCTCTTCAAAATCCTGCATCATGTAATCCCATTGAGCCCAGTCCAGCGGCATATCAGCCATGGCGAGATCCTGGGCCAGGGTCGGGTCGGAGGCGAACATGAGGTTATCTGGCGGGCTCGGGAGCTGTGCCGGCTGGAACTGCGGGAGAGGAAGCTGAGGTCGGGCAGTGGCGGCTTGATGGGATTGGGATTCGGACTGAGACTGAGACTGAGGGTTGGAGGCGGTCGAGGCTGCCAGGGCCATAGGGTACAGTGTGTCGTTGTTGCTGTTGTTGTCAGACTCGGTAGGTCCGGCCGAGGGGGTAGGCCGGTCAGGGTGTGCCAGTGCTTGAGATGGCGGCTGAAGCGGGGCTAGGAGGGCATTCTGGCGCTGTTCCCGGAGGGTCTGGATATAGTCGGGGACGGCTAAGGCGTTGGGCTGGAGGCCGTGGGTGGATTCGCGCAAGGCGCGCTCCCTTGCACTGTAGGCCTTCAGACACAGGCTGCCGACGGCGACGTGCAGCGGTTTCCTGTGGTCGGTGACGTAGTTGGGATGGTGGTGGAAGACCTCGTCGACCTGGCGCCATGCGCGGTCGACCTCGGGGCCGAGGGTGTGTGTGCGCAGCTCGTCGAGGAGATAGACGAGGGCTTGCCACACAAAAAAGACGTTGGTGTGCCACATGAAGCCGCGCAGGCCCTTGGAGGCGTGGGCCAAGTTGTCGGCCTCGAGGAGGCTGATGGACAGCTTGAACATGTAGTCGCGCTCCGACGCCGGCACCTCTTCCTGGTTGCGGTACTTGCGCGGATGGTGGGCCATGAGCCTCATGCTGTTGACCGCGGCGCGGCCGATGATGATGGCCATGAACTGCACGGGTATGGACGGGTCGCAGTACCTCAGGAACTTTTCCTCCAGGCGCTGCTCGAGTTCGTTGATGCTCGCGTCCCGCTCTTCGAGCGACGTCGACCAGGGCGAGGCCAGCCGGAGGTTTTCGAACGCTATGTTGGTTTTCTTCGACATCTTCTCCTTCCAGAACTGGCCGAATTCGCAGCGGAGGAGACAGGCGATCATTTCGGTCGGTCTGGTGTGAGGCACAGGCGGGCTGGTCATGGCTGGGTAGATGTCACTGTCGTTGACGTTGCTGGGCGGTTGTGTGTCGGAGAGGCCGAAGTCGCCGAATCTCCCAGACCCGCTGAGTTCCGCCGACCGGAAATCCAGCACGGCAATCTGCCACCACAGACGTCGCCGCATCTCTGTTTCAAATGGCGACACCCCCAGATTGGTGCCGTCACGATGAAGGCCCAATCCTTGTGCCACCCGGCTGGCCACGCCGGCCAGCGTCCACGTCGTCCTAGAATCGTACACTTCACGCATCGACAGTAGGTAGAGCACAAACGCCTGCAGCACCCTGATGTCCGACGTCCCCATGAACCTGGCCCGGGCCAGCGCTTTCCGCGTGGCATGTCGATATCTCGTGAGGAGCGTCTTTCGACTTTCGCCGAACTTGATTTCGCATTCGTTGTCCTCCATGGTGAAGACAGCAGCATTGTATATGGAGAACAGGAGGGCCTCTAGGCCCCTTGGCAGGGCGTCCAGGTGGGTGGTGGCTTGAAGGAGGGTTTCCTGGAAAGTGGGCTGGTGTATAAATTTGGTCATGGGGTTCATGTTGTCTAGAAAGATCTGCCACAGGGAGACGATTTGGTCCGGCGGGGGATGAAGTTGTTGGATCGACGTGCTGGATGGGGTGTAGCCGAGCAAAAACCCGGATGTCTCTTCGACAGGAGAGCCAGCCTCGTCCTCGTCCTCGGAATACTCGGCGATAGCTTCTTTCGGGAGGACCTGTAGGTGCATGGGTATTAGTGGCTACATGCTCAACCCCAAACATATGCGGCATTGATCTGGGGGATGGGGCTCTCCCGTACCTCGGTAGAAACACTTGTCCATAGATTGTTGTCGATGAATCGCGATTTACCATGGTCGACGATCAGCTGGCCGGTTTTGGAGCATGAGGTGGAGAAGTATTGACGTAGCGAGCTAGAGGACTCTGCGCTGGGTTGTGAGGCGCTGTCAGGGGGATCCGTGGTGGTAGCAGCCGGTGTGATTGTCGGGGTGGTGCTGCCGTCGACGTCGACCCCCATGGAATGGAGGAGCTCTTCGCATTTCTTCAGTCGAGCAACCAGCGTTTCCTCTGCAGAACGCTTCTTGCGCCGACGCGGGGCCGGAGGCACGCGAAACACACATTCGCCGTTGGCTTTGAGACAGTTGGAGCATGGACTCTGCTTGTCGCACTTGACCTTGCGCTCGAAACACCTGGTACAAGAGAAGGCCTTGGGAGGGCGATCCCCGCCGGCACTCATCTTGGAGGCCGGGCCGGTCTGATGCTCGCACCGGACTCACACGCTCAGATCATGGCTTGTCGGTGTTATCGGCAATGAGAGGTCTTTGGTTCCCATTCATTCCACTATCTTCTGGTTGGGAAATAGAAATAGAAAGGCGCCTGGATCAAGAAAGAGACAATAGTACTCGAAACTTGTACCTTACCTGAGAATCATTTACCATCAATGATGAACACGCAAACACGAGCTCAGCATACAAGCAGCAGACGGTAGACGATAGACGGGTAGAACAGACGGTGACCGGTGGACGTTAGATGTTGCTGTTAGGTAGTTATCGTAATTCAGGCACCAGCTGCCAACTAGTCCTAATTAGCTACGAACAAATCAAGTCTTGGCACACGTTGCTGGACTTCAACTTCAAGTTATCAGAGTGCTGTCTATACCTATACCTATATATATATGTATAGGTACGTATCCATACATATCCGCCCTACTGATAAGAAAAGGGATGGTACACAGTATACAAATCAAGTACGAGGTTGCCCATCATCCCATAATTGCTACCTGTGTAGACGAATGTGGATAGTCTTGAGAGAGGCACCATCCCGTCGAGGCTGGGCACAAGCCTGGAAAGACTGCTCCTCACTAGAGCGGCACAGTACTTGGGAAGTGTTGGGCGGGGGTTCAACAACTTGAAGACTGCCCCGGGCCGGCAGGGTCGTCGATCCCAAAGGGTTCCCACTGCACTGTGTATGTGACGTGTCCCTGGTTTCGCCCTCTTCTAGAGCATATTGCACCGTCGGTCGTTCTCCTGAGCCCCGCCACTGCCTTAACCGTTGACAATAACGCCCCCGTTGGGATGCAGACTCTGACCGCTGATCATGCTGCTGTCGGCACTCGCCAGGAATACAAAGCATGTGGCGATCTCACTAGGCTGCGCAGGTCGTCCCAAGGGCGAGGTGAACTGCTTCTGCGCTTCTTCCGTCATAGTAGCGGGGATCAGAGGCGTCCAAACAGGGCCAGGGCAGACTGCATTGACTCGGATGCCTTTATCCATCTGCTGGTTGGCTAGGCCTCGAGTGAAAGAGACAATGGCTGTTGTTCAAGTCAGTTCCCTTGTTGAAGTCAAACACGCGCTGGGATGGTGACTTGCCTCCTTTAGTTGAGGTATAGTCTAGAAGGTCGGGGCGGCCGATGTATGCATTGATAGAAGCGCAATTGATGATGGTGTCGCCTCTCTTCATATGCGGGACCACAAATTTCGACAGGTAGAAGAACGAGTAGATGTTAGTCTCAAACGTCTTCTGCCACTGTTCGATGCTGATGTCGACGATGTCCTGTTGCATCATCTGGTAGCCAGCATTATTCACCTACGTCGAAAGGTCAGAATTTGCCGGGGCCCAAGTAACCGGATTGGATTGGTTTCGCCCACCAGGATGTTGATACGGCCCAGCTTCTGTAGAGCTGTGTCAACGACCTTCTGACAGTTGTCGGGCTTCCGCAGATCGGTGCTCAATAGGTAGCAACTTCTGCCATGCTTTTCCACCAACCGTTTCGTCTCTTGGGCATCCTCTTCCTCTTCGGGTAAGTATGCAATCAAGCTATCGGCGCCCTCCATGGCATAGAGAATGGCTATGGATCGTCCAATGCCGCTGTCACCGCCCGTAATGAGGGCCTTTTTGTTGTGCAGCTTTCCAGCCGCCTTGTACGTCTGCCATCCACCATCTTCTGTAGGGAGCTTATCATTGATAGGTTCGAAAGGTAGGTCACCCTGTTTCCCGGGAGGATCCTGGTGGGACGTGGGTACTTGGAACCCGTGTTGGAAGGGAGAGTCATAGTCGGTGGCTTTCTTGACGTCTTCCATGGCGAGCAGCAGTCACAAAGTTACAAAAGAGAAAGAGGATGTGAGAATGAAGGACGAAGATTCGGGTCAATCAAGTCAACGGAAAAAGTATCATTGTCGAGCGCAGGCTTAATATCATCAGAATTGTTTGTCAAGTGCACGTCATAACCTGAGGTGATGTCACTCGAGATCTGGACAGAATTCCAATGGAATCGGGGCACATCTCCGGTCGAGGGCGAGGGCCGGCAAGCTAGTGCGACACAGGGATTCCGAGGCGCAAGATGGACCATCACATTGCGAAGGCGCAATCATACATCGTGACCAACGTTGTCACGCCGAGCTTGACCATCGCTATTGACGGTATGAGAAAGCGGCTCTACCAGAAGTCGAAGTTGAAGAGCACTCTGGGAATACGGAGGAGCAGAAGCGTTTCTTCACAGCTGTCACGTGAATACCCGTCTAGGACTTATGGTCCGACGTAGCCCTCACGCCGGGTTCAAGTTCGGGCCTGACACTCGAGGCTGAGGCTTGCTTCGGGCCCGAGCCTTGTATCACAAACCCGCCCGCGAACGGTCCACGGGTCCATCGTCCATCGTCCATTGTGAGCTCTCCGTGTCCGAAACCCTCACCAGAACGTATGCGGTCGGTGTCGGGACAGTCCCCTTGAGTCCTTTCGTCTCGCGTCCGGGTATTGGCTCCCCCCAATCCGACGCAGAGCCTAGAGCCTGCTTGAGATGTCGCGTTACAATGTGGGTGGACCTGAAGAGGTAAACAATCCTCGAGTGCCTTTAAAAGGATGTTCTTGTTGCCCTCGTTTTGTCTACTTGTTGTTCTTGTGTCCTCTGTACATCCCTCAGCCTGCTTCTACAAGCACTACATCAATCTTCACTTGAAAAAGGGCTAGCATCTCTCCCCATAACAATCATGACAGTAAAGAATACAGATCCGGTCCCAGTCACCTTGAATCCATCTACCAGGGATGCGAGAGAGGCCGTTGCTGCATCTGACGGGCTCCCTGATCAGCATGAATACCCTCCATTGACAATCGTCTTGATCTCAATTCTGGCAATGATGCTGGCTACCTTGCTGGTAGCCTTGGTACATCTCCCTGCTCCCCTGGTTGACAGGACTTTCCACTAACCACGAGCCCAGGACCGAACGATTATCGCAACAGCTATCCCCGTCATCACCAACCATTTCGACTCCCTCGCGGATGTAGGCTGGTACGCCTCGGCTTACCTGCTGACTCAATCCGCGTTCCAGCTCTTCATGGGCCGGGTGTACACCTTCTACAACCCGAAATGGGTGTTTATCGCCTGCGTGGCCATCTTTGAACTGGGCTCCCTGGTCTGTGGCGTTGCTCCGAACTCGACCACTCTCATCGTCGGCCGGGCCATCGCTGGCATGGGCAGTGCAGGGATCTTCTCCGGCGCCATCACCATAGTTACCTTCCTGGTTCCTCTGCGAAAACGACCTGCTTGGACTGGCTCGCTTGGAGCCGTGTTTGCTATTGCGTCGGTTGCCGGCCCACTGCTTGGAGGTGTCTTCACCGACAAAGTTAACTGGCGCTGGTGTTTTTACATCAATCTCCCGGCGGGCGGAGTCACCATGGTTATCCTCGCCTTCGTTCTCAGACTGCCCCATATCAAGAGAGAAAAGGTACCGCTGAGGCAGCAGATCAACCAACTCGACCCACTGGGCACCGCTGTCTTTATACCCGCAATCGTATGCCTCCTCCTTGCCCTAGAATGGGGCGGCACCGAGTATGGCTGGTCGAGCGTGCGCATTATTGTTTTGCTGGTTCTTGCAGTCGTCCTGTTTGTGGGCTTTGTCGCCATTCAGATTTGGCGGCAGGAGATGGCCACTATTCCGCCGCGAATCATAATGAACCGCTCGGTAGCGGCTGGAGTGACTTACGCTTTTTTGTCCGGCGCTGGCATGGTGACGATGGTCTATTTCCTACCCATCTGGTTCCAGGCCATCAAGGGTGCCTCGGCCGTACACTCGGGCATAATGAACCTCCCTGCTATTCTGGGTCTTACCATGGCAAGCATGCTCGCCGGCTTCGGCACCCGCCGCTTCGGCTACTTCACCTTGTGGATGTACCTGTCCACCATCCTCACGCCGATCGGCGCCGGCCTCATCTCCACGTTTACCACGACCACATCCCATCCAAAGTGGATCGGCTACCAAGTCCTCTGGGGCTTCGGTCTCGGGTTGGGGATGCAGCAACCCAGCGTGGCAGCACAGACTGTGCTCGCAAGGAAGGATGTCGCCATAGGGATTTCGGTCATCTTCTTCGCCAACACCCTCGGCGGTTCCATCTTTGTCAGCGTCGCCAACAACATCTTCGACAACAAGCTTGCCCAGGGCCTGAAGACCATCCCCGGCATCAATCCCGACCTTGTCGGCCATGTCGGCGCCACCGACCTGCGAGACGTCGTCCCAACCCAGTCCCTAAATGCCGTGCTGACGGTGTACAACGCCGCGATACGCCATGCCTTCTACGTTGGCGTAGCAGTCAGCGCCGCAACCGTCATCGGAAGCTTGGCTATGGAGTGGAAGAATCTGAAGACCGCCGCTGCCGCGCAGGATGCGGCTGCCAACGCCAACGCTGCAGCTCTACCGGGAGACTACCCTGGTTCTTCTACCAAGACCGATGCATCGACAGGGCGGCCGACGCCGGACGAAAAGAAGATTGGAGATGTCTGAATTTCGTTACATCCGACCTCCTCGGTCAACGGGTTTCACTTCTCTCGCGTGGCGCCTATCACTTCTTGACGTCCACCAATATAAGATCACTATTCCTCGCGAGGCGCGTCTTATTTCTATATATCCGTCCAATATAAGATCACTTCTCTTGCGAGGCGCGTCTTACTTCTATATATCCGTCTAATATTAGATTACTATTCCTTATAAACCGCCTATTACTTCCTGATGTCCGTCCAATACAACATCACTGTTCCTCGCGAGGCGCGTCTCACTTCCTGATGTCCGTCCAATATTAGATCAGATCACTGTTCCTCGACGAGCGTGTGCCGAGGGGAGGGTAAATAAGCACAGCAGGTCTTAGGAGCAGGAGCATCGGATTGGCCAACCACTAAGTCGGCTAAAGTAGTTTAAGATTAGGGAAAATGAATTTAGCTTGTGGGCAGTATATAGACATTGCGGCCACATGTGCTATTACTACCTAAGTACATCAACAACAACAATAATACACCAAGTTCTTCTGCTTTCGTGGCAGTGGTAGACATGGTGGGTGACGGAGGTCTGTCTGTCCGTGGCAGACGCGGAACAAGAGATTCTGATGGCGATGGGGCTATCGCTGCATTGTCCGTGATGGCAGACGCGTTCAATCCAGCTTCAATGTACATCTCAGAGGACAGCTGTAGGAGGACCGCGGTCCGAGTTGCTTGACAGAAACACTTGAGCAGTAGCAGGTAGGTACTATGTAGTGAACAGAGATGCGGAGTACACTGCATGTCGCTGTTCCTGCGGCGGACGACTTGCCTTCACGTCTGGCCCTTGGGCACTGAGAGCTTCAATAGCCCCACTGTCTTCTGCCAAGTGGGATGTAGGTTTCGAGGTTTGATTCACCAAGGAACTCAGCTGGGGTGGTGGTTGTGACGCGATGTCCTATTATCCGAAGCACCTATGAGTATCCGGGGTATGAAATAGCCATTCAGATGGACAAAGCCTACCTACCTTGCCTGTTTCTTGGCTGATACCGGTAATAATGACGGTCTTCTCTTTCTACGACAGCTTCGTCGATGCTGGATCGATCGAAGCATACCGGTCACGGTGGACTGTCTTGGTGACTTGATGTATCTTGACAAAGTAGTCGGCAGGCAAAGCAGGAGTTGGGGTAGCCAGTCGGTATCAACATGATGTATGGTATGGGTGATATTCGTGGGTCAAGGTCTTGTCTCTGAATACCTAACCTTTCAGTGTGGGGCTGACTTGAAGCCGGAGGTCTATCTTTATATTAGCACTTTCTGTGGTCGAGTCTAACCAAGAGCATCTCCCAGTTGCACTGCCCCGGCTTCAGTCTCCAGAAACTTATGCCAATGTGAGCATGGTCGATGGGTCCCATGACCAAATTACGGGGTCCCCAGTGTGTGTGAGCGAGGTTGACCGCCCTTTGACCGCCCTCCACGAACAACGCTCTAACTCGGGGTAGTTTTCTATCCAGCCGAACAACCGAGCTTAGTACGATCCTGGTGATTTGTCCCCCCTGACTGTCAACCATGGCTCTGTGTCTCTCGGTTAGAGCACGAGCCCAAAGACCAGACTTCTCGGAGGGGCATATAATTATATAGCTGGACTCTCTGCAACCCCATGGGGGAGTCTTACTCCAGTCCTCGATTCCCCGGAAAACCGAGTCTTTCAATCATGGCGGCCGATGCACCAAAGATAATGAAGCCGGAGCAGGTCGAAGATGTGACGGGCCTTGAGTCTTCCGTCGAGAAACAGTCGGATGGTGGCGACGCTGTTGTTGACGTTCAGCAAGAAGACGAGAAGATCTCGTGGCGACTTGGACTTGCCTTTGCCGTAGGCACGACTCAATTTGCAGACCGCAAGCCTTTTGTCTAACTTTGGAGCAGGCTTTGGTGTTTCAGGTCATTTGCTACGAGACGACTCTTCTGATTCCATCAACCATTTTGAGTTACATCGAAGCAGACCTTGGGCCTGATCCTTCTTATACCTGGATCGCGAATGCCTGGTCCCTCTGCGCTGCCGTCGTGGTCAGTATCGCTGGTCGCCTAGGCGACATCTTTGGCCGACGATACTTCATGCTATGCGGCAGCACCCTCGCCTTTGTTGGCGCCATCAGTGCGTATTCTGACAGGATCTTTTTTTCAGAAACACCTGCTAACACTTTCAATCTTTCACTTTTAGTCGGTGCCACAGCACATGGGATCCCTCAGATGATTGTCAGCGGCATCTTCTTCGGTATCGCTGCTGGGATCCAGGAGACCTACTATGCGTGCCTGATGGAACTGGTGCCCTACAAGAGACGGACTTTCTTCATTGGTAAGAACGGTGACGAATGACTGGCGACAGCCTGCTTACACATGTGCTAGGCCTCGGATGTGTCTGCGCTCTGCCAGCTCTGATCTCTCCTCTGATCGCCTACGCGATGATGGATCACTATAGCTGGAGGGCCTGTTACTGGTACATGTGTGCCATTGGCGCCGTCTCTTTCTTGCTCTTGTTCTTCTTCTACAACCCGCCGAATTTCGAGAACAAGTACAACGGGACCAAAAACCGACTGGAGCTGGCCAAGGAGATCGACTACGTTGGCCTGGTTCTCTTCACCTCGGCCGGGGTTCTCTTACTGGTTGGACTCAACTTTGGCGGTCGGGCTTATCCATGGAAGTCGACCGAGACCCTGGTTCCGCTTATCCTTGGGCTCGTCCTTTGGCCGGCGTTCGGCGTCTGGGAATGCTATACAAAGTCAAAGCTTCCTCTAATGCCTACTCGTCTATTTCGAAACATCCGCTCGTAAGCATGACGCCGAGAAAGAGAGAGAGAGAAAGCGAATGTTTTTATGCTGACAAACCCCGCAGATTTGTCGTCGTGCTCGTGGTCTGCTTTGTGAGCGGCATGTTCTACTATAGTTTGCCGGTGCTCTGGCCCAAAGAAACCGCACTTTTCGTGCCTGCAAGCGAAACCATCCGGCGCGGTGCATATGCAGCCCTAACGAATATAGGTACTTGGGGTAAGCCATTCATTCAGCTTTGGTCGTGGGTTTGAGGCTCCAGAAACTGATCTTCATTTACTAGTTGCTGGCATTTCCCTCGTTCTGATCTTCTCTCGTCTCGACCATGAGCGATGGCAGATTGTTTTTTGTCTCGTCATCCAAATCGCCTTGACTGGCTCCCTGGCCTCGGTAGGCGTCAATGACAACGCACAAGTCGTCGTCACAGTCTTTCTCCTCTCCTGCTTTGTCAACCAGCCCCTGTTCATCTCCTTCTCCATCATCTCCCTCGCTCTGGAGGATCAAGCCGACATGTAAGTCACTGCCTCCATCTTGCTATCGGCATGATGCATTACTAATCTACCATGCTTCAGCGGTGTCGCCTCCGGGGTTCTGTCCACAATCCGCCTGATGGGAGGTGCCATCGGCGTGGCCATCTACACCACGATCCTTTCAAACGTATATACGCCTCGCCTCATTCGCAACATCAACGAGGTCGTGTCAGCCACAGGGTTTCCCGAGAATGAGACTTCAGTGCTTCTCAAGGCGGCCGTTGCAAACACCGCTGCGGCGTACAAGGCGGTCCCTCATATCACCTCCGAAGTCATCACGTTGTCTGAACGGGCTGTGAAGAAGGGCAATCTGTATGCTTCTGGTGTGGTGTGGTTGACTGCAGTTGCATTTGGCGGGCTCTCGGTCATAAGTGCTTGTTTTATCAGGAGTACCCCACGGTCTAGGAAGACTGCCACCAGGGCTGTCAAGTTGCAGAATGAGCTGTCCACCGTGGAGGCATCGAGGGATGAATGAGCAAGATCTCTACGAGAGCTTGTGGCTCAGCCCAAGATGTGAAGACGTGGCCTCAGGCTGGGGAAAGGTTGGATCTTGTGAGAGGACTGGATGGAAGAGTCTCCTCTACGCAAAGAAACCCAACACTTAGGTAGATGCTCGTCGAATCGGCGGAACCTTCAACAAAGCTGTTGATCTGTTACCTCTTCGCGAGTTCCAGTCAGACAATGTTTGATCTTCTCCACCTGCCGCGACGAAGAAGCAACCAAGCTCGTGAAAACGTGTTGTGGACGGCGAGGGGCCGGTGAATCAGGCGCGATGTCGTTGTAAAGGTGGCGAAGAGTTAATGATAGAGAGCAACGAAATGGGCAGCTCGTGACCGAGGTTGCCCTCGGCTCTGCAACATCATAGTGATCGTCCATGGTGGGATATCAGTCGTCGTCAATAAGGGACCCACTCTCGGCTTCGCGAAAAGTAGAAAGGGGGTAATCTGACCGGCTGTGGAAGCACAGGTCTGTTACTCGGTCCAATTGCTGATCATATATTGTGGCATAAGAAGCTCAGAGGCGGCGCTGAGACGATTCTTTTGGCAGCATACCAGGCATCGTCTCATCATCGCTCTGTAATCGATTATCGCTGATACTGCTACGATGTCTCCCGGAAGAGGACGAATCCTTGAGATTCCCGATTCAACTGTTACTATTACGACAAAGGTTATTGACGCGACGAATGTGTCCGGCATTCCCGCCAACAGCCTTCACTACCCGCCGATTGAAGGGATCGACAAACTCAGGCCTCTACCGTCGCTTTCTTTCCTTCTGGAGCATCCCTCCGGTCAAAAGCTGTTGTTCGACCTTGGCATTCCAAAAGATCTCACGACGCTTGGCCCAGAGGTTGCTGATCGTTTGGCCAAAGTCGCTTACCGGATCGAAGTAGAAAAGGATGTGGTGGAAGTGCTGGAAGAGAACAACATCAAACGGGACGAGATCAACGCGGTGATCTGGAGGTGCGTAATGGATGCACGTGGGCGCTGAATCCGCCCAAGACCCGTGTCGATATTCAACCTATTCAGTACAAGGCTGACAGTTCCAATCACAGCCATACCCATTGGGATCACAAGGGCGACATGGCATTGTTTCCTTCCACGACCACGTTGGTCCTCGGACCCGACGCAATGGCGACCTTTTTCAAACCCGGAGGAGGCAACTCGGGCGTCGGAGGGATCAATGAGCGGGATGTCAAGTAAGTGCCTTTTGTTTTGTCGTAAAAGTCTGAAAGAAAGCTGGGATCATTTGCGCTGACACGGTTTCAATATAGAGGCAGAAAGGTACATGAGGTGGACTTTGAAGGGCCTGGATCTTTGCAACTAGGACCGTTCCGAGCGTTCGACTACTTCCACGACGGCTCTCTCTACCTCCTCGACACACCAGGACATAGTGTCGGCCATCTGTGTGCCCTCGTCAGAACGACTGCGGATCCCGCAACATTTTTGTTCTTTGGTGGCGACTGTGCACATCATTGCGCAGAAGTCAGGCCCTCCGAATACCTTCCGTTGCCCACCTCGATCCTACCCAACCCTCTGCCGTCATTTGATCGTTCTGTTCCTCTCTGCCCGGGTACGTGTTTCGAGGACCTGAACATATCTCGGGGCAGGGACGCCCACGGACCGCTGTGGCAGCCTAAATCGGGCCATGACTTGGCTGAAACCATCCGAACCATCGGGAAGGTGCAGGAGTTCGATGGAGAGGACAACGTGCTGCTACTGCTTGCACATGATTCCAGTGTGAGGCATGTCCAGATGCCTTTCTTTCCTGAAGCGATAAACGACTGGAAAAAGCGCGGACTGGGAAGAGATCTGAGATGGTCCTGGATTGCTGATCTAGAGCCGAAATTTCCCAAGAACATCTAGGCCTTGTAGGCGTAGGTATGTAGACAATTTGAGGAAGTTCTCACCTTTGTGCCGTCGTGGTGCTCTCTGGGCTCTTGATGCCGCATTTGTGCCTGAACTCCACCCTCCTAACCCTGGGCTTTGCCACCTCCGCGGGGCCAAAAGCGCCACGAAGCCTGCGCAGAGGCAGACCTCGGACACTCAAAATCCACACCACCCCTACCACGGGCGCAAGGCCCATGGATAGGTATGATGCCAATCGAAGACGATCTCAATGACGGATATGGAGACGGAGATGAGACACGCCGAGTGTTCTCTATCAACTATAGCCTGATAGGCATAGTGGATCTTAGCGCACAGTTGCTGTAGAGCAGGAGGCACGCTTGAATTGACTACAAGAACATCAACCTCCGCTTGTCGGCCCACCTAGTGTACGCCGGTACGGAGTAATTAGGGGCTAAGGGGCTCATTCGTCTCCAGATCTCGAAGTGAGGGGGAGGCAGCTGTCCGGGGTCCGAGCGGAGTCCCCAGTGATTCATCATCCATCACTGATCAGTTGATCCCTGATCCCGTCCAGCCGAAACCTCGGCTTGAAGCTCAGACCGAGATAATAAAGCCCCTTAGCCGGGTCGACGCATCAATCGCTACCTAGGTATCTGCGCGGGCGGCAAATCGCTTCGTGGGCAAATGGACAACGTGCGCGTGGCCGACAGCCTTCCACCTCGCACTGGGCGTGGCCGACGACGGGCGACAGTCGCATGCCGTAGTTGCAACGCCAGGAAGGTTCGTTGTAATGTGGCCTCGGTTGGGCGGCCCTGTGCGAATTGCGCGCTGGACAAGGTCGATTGTCAAGTGGTTCCTCGCAAGAGAAGAGGGTGAGCTTGATCCGCACTGCCCATGATGGAAGACTGATGCGAAGTCACAGTCATAGCAACAATGTCGGTGGCGTCTCTCTTGTGGCGCCCTCGGGGCCTGAGATGCGCTCTCAACAGCACTCAATCGATTTCGGAGGACTTATTGGTCCACCTCGCGAAATCGAGGCTGAGGCCCGGGATCCAGGAGATGGGGCTGAACACGCGACTGCGTTTCTTGATCCTTTGCATCATGACTTAGGGCCGACAAATCGTGCGGCTTTGTCATATACAGGTAGGGAGAACTCTCTTACGCAAACTCTCCTGCTGACTTCGATCAGGAGACAATGGCGAAACGGCTGAATCATTGTCCTTTGAAGCGTACTTGGTTCCATCGGGCACAGCGAAGAAAACGCCGCCCGAGGAACTCGAATTCCTGAGGGTCAAAGGAGCTTTCTCTATTCCGCCCAAGGATGTCTGTGATGAAGCTGTCCTGGCTTACTTCCGCAATGCACATCCGCTACTGCCTGTTCTCGATGCGAAGTCCTTTTTGGATCAATATTCCAGGCGCGGCTGCCAGGGCATCAGTCTGATACTGCTGTGGAGCATTCTCCATGTCGCTGCCAGTGTACGCACCGATTGTGCCTCCTTTCAAGCTACGCCCACTGACACGCCAACATAGTTTCTGCGCATGGAAACCGTCACAAAGTCTGGATTTCAGACGAAAAAGGCAATGAAGATCGCAATGTACCAGCATGTCAAGGTCTGTGTAGTCGGCTGGCCCAGTAGGATCATAGAATTACAGGCTAACCTCGAAAATGAAGCTGCTTTACGACAACAACCAAGAGCCAGACCAACTCGTACTGGTGCAGGCTGTGATTCTTCTAGGATACTGGCACCCAGACACTCAGGACCGGTTTGAGGCGTGGCACTGGACCGGAATCGCAATCTCAATGTGTCAAAGCATGGGATTACACCGCTCCTCTTTCGGTTTGAAAACGAGAGGTCCCCAATCCGCCGATCTTATGCGTTTGGCTCGGCGAATCTGGTGGTCTTGCCTTGTCAGAGATCGATGGCTGGCCTTCATCAAGAATCAGCCGATGAGGATTAATTTGGAAGACTGCGACGTACCTTTCCCAAGCACCTCGGACGTGACTGAAGATCTAGATGCCATTCCTCAGCATATCAAGGACAGGTGCATTCCTTATTCGTCCAACGTTGTCGGGGAGCTCTGGAGCAGGCTCGTTAGGCTCAGCGTCTTGTTTGGCAGAATTCTGAGGCTACACTCGAAGAATATCTGGCGAACTGACACAGGGCAACTAGAGAAGTACGAGGCTGAGCTGCAAGAGTATACAGCACTGGCGGCGACTGGCCAGGTGTCGAATCCATACGAGCAGTTCTTTGCATGTCAAGTTCGACTTCATCACGAGTAGGTCTTCCCGTGACCTCTTCCCGTGACAGTCTTTGCTGACGAACACACAGAGCCATTTGGATCGTGCTTCTCCGGCCATTTGTCCTTTCACATCCCAGGGATCCTGCGGATGCGCTGCAGTCATCGTACCGGACCCAAGCGGCCCAGAAAACGAGGACTGCCGCGAACAACATGAACGCCGCGCTCGAACAGATTATGGATCTGAACCTGGTCGAATTTATAAGTCCGGCAATGTAGGTACTCTACCTCGTGCTGCAAAGAATTCGAAAGCTAAGCTGTCATATAGACTCACTCCGTTGATCCTAGCTATGCAAATGCATCTGCTGGACTGTAAATCTAGCACCCGCTCGATCTCGCGCCTTGGGAATCACAGGCTGCAGCTGTGTATGCTTTTCCAAGCCGAGTTGAAAGATACCTACTGGGGCGCCGATGGAGCCTTTCGGATGTTCGAACAAGCCCAGGAAAAGCTGTCGAAGATTGCCAGTCGAGAAGGCGAAAGGACGAACGCTGTCACCTTTCCGAACGCTGCAATGTCGCCATCGATTACTGCCTTGACGCCCACATCTAACGACTTCAGCCAGAGCGAGATGGGACCCTCGGTGGATGATATATTGACCTTCGACTTCGCCTTCATCGACCCACAAGACTTTCCATTATATGGAATTGGCTATTCGTGAGTTTTCAAGCCCAAGGCCTTTCGTAGCTTTGAGGTCTGTGGTTTGAGCTAACCAACTACTCCATACTATGCAGGAATGATGGATCTGACCTACAGAATTCCTTCTTGGGGTTGGAGGAATTCAACGAGTTCGTGGAGACGAATCACGCCGCGGTCACGGTATGAGAGGGTTATAATCTAACCTGCCCACCTCTTTTATACAACAATAAATCCGAGTGGGATATGGATTCGAATTGTGTAGAGGCATTCATCGTCATCCCACTCTGCGACCAACAATACACGACCAACTGCGGCAATTCCTAAGCAGACATAGCAATGAAAAGGCCTTGACCGAGGTCGAATAAGGAGCCCTCGAGCCGGTGCCGAATTGCCGGCCACCTACCGGCAGCCCTGATTGGTCTTAAGACACACATACCTGAGGACCCCATACTCCGCAATGGTTTCGGCAATCATTGCGGCTGCCATCCCGTCCACTTGTGCAGTTGGCGTCTTCTAAGGCACACTCATACACCTTCCCCGGCATCCGGCCTGGCGGCTCCCAGCTTCCACGAGCAATGGACAGCTGACTCCAAGCAACATGTTGATCATGGATCTCGACCGAGGAGCATCCGAGCCAGGAAGTGGCGTGTCTCGTCCGAACGAGCTTCCACAAACAGAATCGTCCTGTGGCCTCGCTCGGACGTGGGCGGGGCGATTGACCACTGCCCCAGGCAGATCAAATCGCGGTTCTGGCCACACACGTATATGTATATATATATATATATATATAGCGAGTGCCGCGTTTATGGTATTAGGTGATGTATATTACAATTTCTGAAACCCTTTTGAATCCACGAATTCAAAGCATGCCACACAAAACTTCTACTCCGCCGGCCGGAGCGACGAATGCCCCGTCCTTGGGGTTTCACGGCCATATCGACTCCCCAAAGGAAGACGAAGTACACGAGAATGAGTGGTACCGCCAATTCCATCCCGACTATAGTGTTGCTGAAACTCCTCTGCACACGCCTTCTGGTGTGCACATCATCATCGTCGGAGCCGGCGCCGCCGGGCTGAACATCGCCTACAAGGCTGCGCGCCAATTCGCACCCGGGGAAGTGACATTCTCCATCTACGAGAAGAACGAAGACGTGGGCGGGACATGGCTTGAAAACCGCTATCCCGGCTGCGCATGCGATATCCCGTCTCACGCCTATCAGTGGACATACGCCCCGAAACCCGACTGGAGCTCCTATTACGCTGGTAGCGAGGAGATCTGGCAGTATATCAAGACCTGGGCGTAAGACCTCCCTTTTGGACCCAAAGCGAGATATACACAGATGCTAAGTTGACCTTCAAACGCACTAGAGTGGAGAACGACCTTCTCGAAAAAGTCAAATTCGGCCATAAAGTCACCCGGGCGGAATGGGACGAAGACGAGGGGATCTGGAAGGTGCAAGGCGTCGACCGAGACGGCAAGCCATTCACGGACGAGGGCAGCGTGCTGGCGAGCTGCCATGGGCTTCTGAAGTAAGTCTCAGCCGCCTCCACTGCCAGAAGAGACGGCATTGCTTAACTTTCCGTCTTATCACAGCACCTGGAAATACCCAGACATTCCAGGGATCAAAACGTTCCGGGGCAAATTGATGCACAGCGCCAGCTGGGACCAAGAGTACGATCTCGAAGGCAAAACCGTGGCCGTGGTCGGAGGAGGCTCCTCGGCGGTCCAGATCGTTCCGGCAATCCAGCCCAAAGTCAAGAAACTGATCCCATACCTACGGTCGCCCATCTGGATTACAGCGGGATTTGGGTCCAAATATGCTGCGCCTGGCGGCGGCAACTTTCAATGTAGGTGACAAGGCCAAAAGGACGTGTCGACCCAATCCGGCTCACCTGTGCACACAGACTCGCAGGAGCAGAAAGACGGGTTCAGAAAGGACGCCGCACACCACCGGCAATACTGCCGCGAGCTGGAAGGGGAACTTAACAAGCGATTCCTTCTGGTCAGTATATAGATACTAGGACCCAGCCGCTCCGGTCCATGTCCATGCATTTGAAATCCACGAAATGAAAAGCTGACAGACGGCACAACTTCAGATGCACCTCCACAGCGACGACCAGAAAGTCTCTCGAGACTTCGTGGCGGACAGCATGCGCACACAACTGGGCAACGACCCGCGCCTGTCGACGCACTTGATCCCCCAGTACGCCCTGGGCTGTCGACGCATGACGCCCGGGTCCGACTATCTGTCCTCCCTGCGCCGGCCCAACGTCGAAGTGATGATCGACTCGGTCGTCGGCGTGACGGAAGACAGTGTCGTCGACGCCAGTGGCAGAGAAACGAAAGTCGACGTCATCGTCTTCGCCACGGGCTTCGATGTGACGAGGCCACCGTACGAGATCATCGGTCGGAATGGCCGCAATCTCGGCGAGGAATGGGCCGAGTTTCCCAAGGGATATCTCTCTATCATGGCCGAAGGGTTCCCCAACATGTTTTGTAAGTGTTGATTGATGCTCGTGTCATTTTCGGTTTTTTTGATGCTCCCCCTCTTCTATTCCCTCCCCCCAAGGGAAAAAAGGATCTAGGCCAGCCAAGGCTAACCGTTAGCTTTTCCTCCCTCAAGATTATATCGGACCCAACGGTCCCGCGTCTCATGGCTCGATCCTCCCCATCGTCGAATGGCATACGCGCTGGATGTTCAAAGTGATCTCGCACATGCAGCGGACATCTATCAAAGCGCTGGCTCCGTCGCGGAGAGCCGTCGACGACTTGCAGATCCATACCCACGAGCTGCTGAAGAGGACGGCATGGTCGTCGGCGTGCAGCAGCTGGTTTAAGAATGGCAAAAAGCACGGTCCTGTGACCGCCATCTGGCCCGGTAGCCGACTGCATTATTTCGAGGTCATGAAGGAGCCGCGGTTCGAGGACTTTGACATCGAGTACTTTGGCAATCGCTTCGCGTACATGGGCAACGGCTTCACCAGCACCGAGCTGTCGGAGAATGGGACGGCGGTCTGGTACTTTGATATCCTTGAACGGGAACAAGCGAAAGGCACGACGGCCTTTTGGGATATCGAGGCTTGATGGCTTGATTCTGTCGGTCCAGGCTTTTTTCTGCTTGGCAGCCTGTTCGCTGTTGGTTGTCCTAAGGCTCGAGCCGGGTGATATTAGCCGGGTGATATTAGGTTGGTAGATAGAAGTCGAGGACCAAATCTATATCATATTTTTTTCCTCTTGAATTTGCATCTGCATCTGCATCTGCATGTGCTTGTACAGTCCAGTCCAACTCCCGAGTCCATCGTCTCACTCTCTCTTCTTCTTCTTCTTCTTCTTCTTCTTCTTCTTCTTCTTCTTCTTCTTCTTCTTCTTCTTCTTCTTCTTCTTCTTCTTCTTCTTCTTCTTCTTCT